>NW_027185779.1:10054858-10059695 GCF_028583685.1 Petaurus breviceps papuanus | reverse complement strand
CCCTCCTCCTCCCCCTTTCCCTCTTCCTTCTCTCTGTTCCCTTCTCCCCCCACCCCCCAACCTCGGTCTTTCTATCTTCTTGACTAGGAGTGTAGGACATTATCCTACTACTGATACTCTGGAGCTTTGACCTGTTCCACTTAGGACCTAGGCTGGTTTGCCCTTCCTTGTTCAACCTGGTGGCCACCTGCTCCCAAATGTTCACCAAATCAATGCCCAGTTTAATACAGACACCCAATAGGCTTAGCCTTCTGTAGCTCCAAACTTCCAAGCTCAAGAGATGAACCACCCTCAACCACCCTCTTGGCTGGAATTATAGGTGTGCACCAGTAAGCCTGCTTTCTTTTAACTCCTGCCTCTTCTCTGTCTCACTTCCACTTTGATTCACAATTTGATTTTCTAAGCCAAGCTTAGGCCGCACCAGGTCAATATGTCATTGCCATTCTCTTTAAAAGGAATTGCAAACTGTGGGTCATCTCTGGGTGAGTGCTCACACACTGAGATTGGAATATTCCTATTTCTGTGCTCTCTGAGTGCTCAAAATTCAGCTGACATCAGCTGTGTAAATGCACAAAACAGCCTGTCTTCCAAATGA
Source organism: Petaurus breviceps papuanus (assembly GCF_028583685.1). Lineage (NCBI taxonomy): Eukaryota > Metazoa > Chordata > Mammalia > Diprotodontia > Petauridae > Petaurus > Petaurus breviceps. The sequence continues at coordinate 10,059,100 of NW_027185779.1, read as the reverse complement.
ATGAGTCATTAACATGAGTGACTAAGATAAATAAGATTATCTTGTCAAATTCCTAGTGAATTCAATTTTTCCCCCTCACTCCTGAAAAAACCTTAGCAAACAGAATCTATCTAAGGTCTCTTTGTGGCTCTAGCAACTTGCCTTTGCCAAAAAATGTTTTGGGAGGCTCTTAAGCAATCTTATCTTGTGCAATGATAGCAATAAAAGAGTCTTCAGTCTCTAAAAATTTGAATAAAATATAGCTTATACCTGATTCTTCACTTGAATTCCACTGAAATTGGAATTAAAAGTAAATTAAACATTTTAATTACCATTTATTTTTCACCATCTCCATTTTGCCTAATTTTGATTTAGCTTCTCAGGGTTTATACTGAGAAATTACCTTGGTTCACTACTTTCTTCTTTGTAGCTAGAAGCAGTCCCAAGAGATGAATGGAGGATGATGTTTGGCATCAGACCATGGGAATGAATGATTATAACTTAAAGACAAAACTCTCTTTGCAAACCATGAGTTTTCTTGATTAACAGTGAGGAGGTGGGACAACAACAGTTGAAGCTAAACTTCAGAAAAAGTGTATGTAAAAGATACGTATGTATATCCACATGAATTGCCTAGATGCATAGATGTAGCTTGTGGGTGGATTTGATAGATACTCTCTAAAGCCTGGCCTGCTTTAGATAAGAGAGGAAGGAGCAAAAGGCAAATTAGCTGAGGGTGGAGGGTTGGTTATCAAAGAGGAGAGAAAAAGCTAGCAGAAGGTAGGAGTGATTCAAGTTTAGACATACTTTTCTCCAGTCTCTGAGAGGGGTATCAAGCTAGAATTTTATCTCTCTGCTTCCAATTAACATTTTCTCATCTAGGAATATGACATTTAGAGGTTCAGAAGGAAAGTCACTTCCCTGATTGCTCTTAAAGGGGAGGGTAGCTTACAGTAGCCAGTGTAGCTCCTTCCCACCAAATGCTGATTATACAAAAGACCATCACAAATAGCATATTCATTATTGGATAAGTAAACACATTTATCCAAACAAAACATGGAAATTGAAGTTCTACAGTTTATAATATACAAGATAATAAAGAAGAGTGAATGATCTCTTCAACTTAGAGTGAGATAATAGCTCAAACAGAGACAAAGAGACAGAGACAGAGAGAAATAGAGAGACAGAGGGAGAGATAGAGAGACAGAGGGAGAGATAGAGAGACAGAGACACACACACACAGACAGAGACAGAAACTGGTTTCACTCAAAGAGTACTGTTAGCAGTTTCTAGGGAGACAAACTAGAAATCAGGGACACATTGAAGATTTGGTTTCTCCTATATATCTACTGCATCTTTCTCTATCTCTCTCCCCTAAAGACTATATGGAACCATCTGGGTGTCTCTCTTAAGACTCTATGGTTTCATGCCCATCATTCACTTACACAGAAGGTCAGTGTTATCTCCACTAATCCAGAGTCATGTCTGCTTCTGCAGCAGTACCATGCAAAATGCTAAAGTTTTGGTTGGAAGTTGAATTACATGTGCTTCAAGTATTTTTAGGTCTTTCTTTTCCAGAATATGTCTTGGGAATCTTTCACTGAGTTTTCTTAAAGGTATAAGAAGCAAATGGAAGAGATGGAAAGAAATGGAAGAGATAAGGGACTGCTTTGAGGGATAGTTTTCTTATACTCTTCAACTAGGAGTCAGAGATTTGAGCTCTAGTTTGGCCTTAACAGTGATTCTCTAGGTTCATGACCTCAAGAGCACTGGCACATAGATTTGGAGCTAGGAAGACAGGTCATCTATTCCAACCCTCTCATTCAATTGAATTTGAATAAAATATGGTTTATATCTGATTCATCCCTTAAATCCCACTTAAACTGGAATTAAAAGAAGATGGGATTGAAAATTCAATAAAGCATCTAAGGTTAAGAATGGTAAAAAGTCTTGCCCAAATTCTTAAAAATAAGTATCAGAGTTGGGATTCCAAACTCTGACCTAAAGTCAAATACTCCTTCTGACTATACTGCATTATCTTGCAAGTCATTTTGTTTTTTTCTCAGCCTCAATTTCCTCACATGGAAAATTCAGAGAGCAGTATCTGTTCTATCTAGGGCAACTAGGTGGTGCAGTGAGAGAAAACAAGTGCTGGAGTCAGGAAAATTTGGGGTTCAAATCAGGTCTCAGGCATTTACTAGCTATGTGACCCTAGGGAAGTCACTTAACACTATTTGCCTCAATTCTTTATCGGTAAAATGGGGACGCACTGGGAAAGGAAGTGGCAAACCACTCCAGTATCTTTGCCAAGAAAATCTCAAGGACAATTCATGGGATCACAAAGAGTTGGACGTGACTGAACGACTGAAAAACATTCTATCTGAATCTACTCACAAATTGTTTAAAGGATCAAGTATGAGAATGTATTTTGGATTTGTACTCTGAAGATGAAATCTGAGAATACAACCCCCTCCCTCCTTTCTAGGGGCAAGAGATTATGAGTAAGGAACATTACATATAGTGTTGGCCTTGGTTCGTATGTTGGCTAGTTTTTCTGAATTTTTTTTCTTCTTTTTCTATTTTTTTATTATAAGGGGTAACTGAGAGGGATGGTGGGAAGGGATACATTGGAAATTGAAATAATATAAAACAGAAGTAAATTTTTTAAAAGAAAAAATAAAGTGGTAAAGGGTTTGTATTTTTTTTAATAATAAATATTGTCCATGAGTGTTTTAAAGGTGGCACAACGGAAAGGACACTGATCCTTGAGCAAGAAGACCTGGTTTAACTCCCATCTCTTTCTCACCTTTGCAAATCCTTGAACCTCACTGGGTCTCATTTACCATCCTTATAAAATGAAGATGTAGGAATAAACAGCCTCTGGGATCCATTCCATCTCCAGGTTTGTGATTCTATGAAAAGAGACAAGGTATGACATAGAGTAGTCTTTAGAGACAGAAGGACAGAACAGAAAAGGTGATGATATGATTGAGTCAAAGAACTTGCCATCAGGGATTTGAGCTCAGATTATCATGTATAAGCAGGCCCCAAGCTGAAGTGGAGTTCAAAAATCATTTAAGAACCAGGTCTTTGGGGCGACTAGGTGGCACAGTGAATAGAGCACTGGCCCTGGAGTCAGCAGGACCTGAGTTCAAATCTGGCCTCAGACACTTAACACAAAAAAGTAGCCATGTGACTTTGGGCAAGTCACATAACCCCAATTGCCCTCTGAAAAGCAAAAAAAAAAAAAAAAAGAAAAGAAAAAAAAAAGAACCAGATCTTTATGTACTTCAGCTAAAACCAAACTACTGAGGTCTTAATTGTCCTCTCTCTAATGTTAAAGTGTTTGTTCCGTGTGATAACTGCCTAATTTCTGATGAAGCACATATGGAGAGTGGGTGTGGCTGTGGTTCCCCCTTTCCCAAGAGTGGGCCTGCTACTCTGAGCACCAGAGAGGCAGGGAATGTATTTGCTGAACCTATATTTGTTTGAACAAGAGTTTATTTTTACTTTCACCCTTCCTTCCAGAGCAGTGTGCTTGTTTCTCCAATCATCTCATGGCTTAGAGGCAGTGGGGTAGAAGAGAGAGCTCAGGGCTTGGAATCAGAAGGCCTGCTTTTTATTCTTGGTTCTGAGGCTTACTATGTCCCCCTGGCAAGTCAACTTTGCTGTGTCTCTGTAAAGCCAGATTAATACTGTGCCCTGCCTCACAGAGTTGTAAGGAAAAGGTTTTGTAAATCTAAAAGCACTCAACAAATGGGAGCTATTTTTAAGGCATCCAAGGACTACATTGGGTGTCAGAAAAAAATATTAATACAGTTCTCAATTTCCTTTCTTTCAAGCAATCCAAAGCATGATAATTACAATTACATCTGGAATGAAGGTTAAATTCATCCCCTTCATCTGGCCACGACTAGGTCCAAACCATTCAGAATAGATGATTTCCTTAAAGATTTCAACAAGCAGATTCACTTGATAATTTGTCTCTGTTTTCACTTGTCCTTGATGTCAGAATAGGGCCTCTTATCTAAGTTTCTATGGTATCCGTTTAAATGCATTTCCGTTGGTAGAGACAGATGGAAAACAGCTGGTTAGCATCCTCTTTATAATCATCCTTGAAAATAGTTGTCACCTCTTTTCTCTAGACAAAGTAACCTAACTCCTTTAAGCCTTTCATTTAGGTCCTGCTTTCAACTCTCTCTCTCTCTCTCTCTCTCTCTCTCTCTCTCTCTCTCTCTCTCTGTCTCTGTCTCTCCCTCTCCC
>NW_027185779.1:9857444-10054758 GCF_028583685.1 Petaurus breviceps papuanus | reverse complement strand
CTAGACCTCTCTCCCTCCCCCCTCTCTCCCTCCCCCCTCTCTAATTCTCTTTATTGTTGCTCTTCTCAGAACTCTCTTCAATCTTGCTATATCCCTCCTTGAGCTGCAGAGCCTGAATTCAGTTCCGTGCCTTGTGTTTGACCAATGCCAAATATAGCAGATAGATTACTTCTTGGCTCCTGCATGCCTCCCTCATGTTGCTTCATTGCCAGCTGCAGGTTGGTCTTATAAATGGTTGCACTACATTGATGGTTCAGAGGTAGTACTTTATCACTGTCATTACTAAATTTTCACTCATATATTTTCCTTAGAGACCCTTGGAGCTGCTTGGAGGCAGGTATTCATATGTAAGTGATATGTATATATATATTATATGTATGTGCATATATACATGTATATGGAGATATATACATATATGTGTTATATAAATACCTAATTGGTACAGAACGTTTTGCAAGTTTTTTTATTTTTTTAAATTTAAAAACATTTACAATTTTAAACTTAAATACACAGTAAGAAAAAGAAACATGTTGTAAACTTAAATATTAAAACAAATAGGGGTGGCTAGGTGGCACAGTGAATAGAGCACCGGCTCTGGAGTCAGGAGGACCTGAGTTCAAATCCGACCCCAGATACTTAACACAAAAACTAGCCATGTGACCTTAGGCAAGTCACTTAACCCCAACTGCCCTCCAAAAAGCAAAAAACAAATACAAAATAAGAAAAAAAGAGCATTGCCATGAGCACAGAAGAATGCAAGGGAGTTTTGTTTTGTTGATGGAGAAAGTGTGCAATTATGTCAGTTTCTTGCATCACAGAGTCATTTTTTTTTCCTTTTGTCCAGGTGCACCAGTTTTTAAACCATTGAATTGAAACATTACTATGAAGAGTTACTTCTGTTGTCATCCAGCTTGGTAGGGGGAGGGGAGCATGTTAGGAGTCAGTATGGTATCTTATAATAATAGGAACTGCCAGAGTTCAAGGCATTTCTTCTTGTAGTTTGGTTTTTAAAAGAAAGCCAATAATAGTTAAAGTTAACCCTCTAAGCTTAGAGAGGTTGAATCATTCCCATTTCTGCTTCGTCTTACTCATTAAGATCTGAATATTGAGAATATGGAATCAAGAGGATCAAGGTTTAAATCCTGCTTCAGACACTTAATGACTATGTGACCCTGGGCAAGTCACTTAACCATTTCTCTGTTTCTGTTTCCTACAATTCCTTCCAATGTGAAGATTGGGGATAATGGTATAATTTGCCTTACAGGGTTGTTGGGAGGATCATATGAAGATAATATAAGTAAAGCACTTTGTCAACCTTAAGGTACTACTTAAATATTAAGCAGAAGTGTCACATTACTATTAGTTGAAATGATGTTAAAGTAGGTAAGGAAGCATTTTGTTGTTGTTGGTCAGTCGTTTTTAGTCATGTCTGACTCGTTGTGACCCAATTTGAGGTTTTCTTGGGAGAGATACTGGGTTGGTTAGACATTTCCTTCTCCAGCTCATTTGACAGATGAGGAAAATGAGGCAGAGTTAAATGACTTGCCCAGGGTCACATAGCTTATAAGTATCTGAGGCCAGATTTAAACTTATGAAGATGAGTTTTCCTGACTCCAGATCTGGCACTCTATCCATTGCATCACCTACCTGCCCAAGGAAACATTAAAGACATGATGTATAAATATGAGGGAATCTGGCATAACATATTCTTGTGTGAGTTAAATATGTCTTGCACTCAAAACTCCTCTTGAGATTAGTGGGGACAGATAGAGATTTAGTAGTATATAGGAGTCTAGGGCTGGATTAATTTCCTCTCCACATTCACAAACAAAATCAAACATGGATTTTGGGAGAAATCCTAGATTGGCTAACTAAAGTAAGTCCGCTGTATTTAATAATTGTGCTTTGAATGGATGTTGAATTGAATAAAACACTTACTATGGGCAAGACACTGTTGCAGAAATAGTTGTACTAATGTACTAATTTTTTGTGAGAGGAAACAAGGGCCTGGAACTAAATGCCTGAGTAGACTATTGTAACCCAGCTTCTTGGAGAACTTCAATTGGAAAAAAAAGCTCCCAATTACTCATTTTCTCTGTGATACTCACTGACTATGACTGTTTTCCCTACGTTTTCATGACCCTGTTCTCTCTTGGTTCTCTTCTTATCTGTCTGACATCTCTGTGTTCTTTGCTGAATCTTTATCCAAGTCATGGCCATTAATTGTGGGTGATACTCAAGGCTCTGTCTTGGGCCCTCTCCTTTTAGCCCTCTCTACTATTTTACCTTATGATCTCTTCAGCTCCCATGGATTCATATATCATTTCTATGCTGCTGATTCTCAGATAGACTTATCCAGCCCTAACCTTTTTCCAAATCTCCTGACTCACATCTCCAACTGCCTAATTAGATAAAACTCAAGAAGTCTAAAATGAACTTCACTATCTTTCTCTCCCTTCTTATAAACGACCTTATTACTATTAAGTGTTCTACCATCCTCTCAGGCACCCAGGCTTGCAAACCAGGTGCCATCCTCAGTTCCTCCCCCCACTCCTGTATCCAAGCACTTATCAAGTTCTTTTGTTTCTACCTATAAAGGTATGATCTCTCTGAAAAGCTCTATTTTCTTCTTTGATACTGGAATCACCCATGTGAAGGCCCTTATTACCTCCATGATTAGACTATTTCAATAGTTTGTTGATGGTTTTACTGCCTCAAATTTCTCCCCAATTCAATCCATTCTCCACTCATTTACAAAACTGATCTTCCTAAAACACAGGTCTTACCATGTCACACCATTCCCCTTTCCTGCCCCCCCCCCTCATTCAATATAACCTCTCATGTCTAGGATCATGTATAAAATTTTATTTGCCTTCTCAGTCTCCTTATACCCTAATCCCTCCCACATATTCTTTGATCCAAGGTCACTAGCCAGGTCCTCCTTAATGTTCCTTGCACATAGGGGGTGAAGGGACTTCCAGGGTGAAAAGGCAGCTCTGAGAGTCAGAGGCAGAGCCGGGAGAAGACTGCAGGGTCACTGTTAATATAGATGTGCAGCAGGAGGATAGACCATAGGCTGAAGTCTAAGTGCTGGCAAGCTTACAAGATCATATTTCCATATAGGATTTGTTTTTTCCCTCTTTGTGTTCCAACCTCATAGAATAAGGTTGGGTCTTGGATGTGCAAAAGCTGGATGGCTTCAATCTGACATCTGAGAACAGACTGACCATGGAGCGCTAGGCCAGGTAATTAAGCACTAAAACTGGCACTCCTCTGCCAGATGCCTTATAAAAGTTACATGGGCTATTAGCCCTAAGATAGATGGGTGGAGTCAGACAGTTATTCTCAGGCAAATGAATGGACAAAAGGAAGGTCTATTTAAGATTGGGTGACATAAGTGATTTACTTGGCTTCTGTGTGTCCAAGATGCACTGCCGAGCTAAGCTTTCCTGGGTTTGAATATAAATATAAATATTTATAATAATAATGCTTGTCATTTATATAGCTCATTAACATTTGGAAAGTGCTTTACAAATATCTCATTTTATTTTTATGAAAACTTTGGAAGGCAGGTTCTATTAATATCTCCATTTTACATATGAGAATACTGAGGCAAGCAGAGATTAAGGGACTTGGTCATACAGCTAGTTAAGTGTCTGAGATTGGAATAGAACTCAGGTCTTCTTGACTTCAGGTCCAGAGCTCCATCTACTGTGCTGTCTAGCTATAGATTATAGTTACTATCTGAATTTCAACCCATTACTAGTATTTCCTTTGAGCATTCTGTGGCAAAATCCAGCTTTCAGGCATTACAACCAATTACCAATCAGAACACATTCTAGTCTGTTTGAATTCTAATATATTTGAATTTGACCTAATAGCACTCCTACATTTAAACAAATGGATAGCTCTTTTCATCACAAGAGCAAAAGTTTTAATCATTGCATAGATGATTTAAATTCTGATGTAATTATTGTAACATGAATACAGAAGTGATATGTACTATAAATGTTTAATAACACATTCAGCCCAGGAATCAATTTGGAAATTGTCTTCCTCAGGTTCATGGGCCCAGCAACATACATTATAACATGACCTTGACTGGAAAGTGATATTGATGCCAGAGACATCAATTCTTTCAGCTTTGCTCCCTTGGTATGGAGATTGATGGGGATCAATTAATCAGTGAACGAGCATTTATTAAATATCTAATATGCCAAACACTGTACTAAGGACCAGAGATACAAAGACAAAAAAAAATAATACCTGCCCTCAAGGAGTTTAAATTGGTTAGACAACATAGAGATAAAGAGGAATATGCAAATATATATAAAATAAAAGGGTTTTTTGTTTGTTTTTAGTTTTGGAAAGTGAGGAGACACAGCCTAGTATGGTGGATAAAAGGTCAGACTTGGAGGCAAGAAAATCTGGGTTCAAATTCTGCCTCTGACACATACAGCCTGTGTGTCCCTGGGCATGTCATCTAACCTTTCAAGGCTTCAAAAAATTATCAAAGATTGTAAGTAGCAGATATTTCAGTTTACGTCAGCAATGGGAGTTTCCCAACTGGGGCATTCTTAACATGGATGAAACTACAATCCTGTAATACTACTATTGCTGCTGCTGCTACTACTACTACTACTGCCATTATTATTACTGCTACTGCTTCTCCTCCTGCTAATCTGCTTTTATATAGCACTTCAAAGTTTACAAAGTTCTTTTTCCATAATAATCTAGCTAGACGCTATAGTGGACAGAACACCAGACTTGAGTTTACAGCCTGTCTCAGACACTTATCAGCTGTATGAACTCGGGCAGATCACTTAACCTCTCAACCTCAGTCACTTCTTTAGTACAATGGGGATAATAATCACACCTACCTTACAGGACTGTTATGAAAATCAAGTGTAAAACACTTTGCAAACCTTCAAGTGCTATATAAACACTTCTATTATTATTATTATTATTATTAGTGGTGGTGGTGGTGGTGGTGTTAATCTGGTGAGTTAGTGGAAATTATTAGCCCCATTTTACCATTGAGGAAACTATTGCTCAAAGAGGTTACTTGCCTAAGAGCTCTTAGTGTGAGAATCAAGATTAGAACCCAGATATTCTGTTTCCAAGTCTAAGTGTGTTTATGTAGGAAACAAAAGCATAAAGATGCCAAGAGACTTATTTTAATGTAAGGAGACATACATTAATTGTGCAGGGCTATACTAGTTTTTGCTACCCCTTTACATAGGACAAAAAAAATCCATGAGTAATTCCTGGCAAAGAAGCATTTAACCAAAACTATGGACTCTATAGTATTTTTAAGGGAATTATGTGCTTTCTTTAGCTCACAGTTTTAGGAATACTTGGGATACATAAGGAAAAGAGCCCAAGTTTTGTATTAACTTGACTGTACTCACTGCTCTCTTATGTCAGCTCAAGATTTAGGGGATTTGTTTTATTTGCCTGCATGTCTATTTTAAACCAAGTATACAAGCTCCTTCTAGGACAAAGGTGGTCATAGTGCAGTGTTAAGCTTTATTTATCCCCTGATCTTGGTTAAAAAACACTTTGCCCAGGCTATATATTACAAGAAGAAAAAGCACTCATTACTTAGTGCACTAAAGTTTTCCTGGTTCAGCAGGATCTCAACAAGAATGGCGATCAGTAAGCATTAAAAATGTGAGCAGATATAAGAAATGACAAGCAGGACGATTTCAGAAAAACCTGGAAAGACTTATATGAACTGATGGCTAGTGAAGTGAACAGAACCAGAAGAATATTGTACACAGCAACAGCAATATTGTTTGATAAAGAATGGTGAATGACTTAGCTATTCTCAGCAATGCAATGATCCAAGACAATCTCAAGAGACTCATGATGAAGCATACTATCTACCTCCAGAGAAAGAACTGATATTGAGTACAGACTGAAGCATGTTATTTTCCACTTTATTTCTTTCATTTTTTCTTTTATTTGAGTCTTCTTGTACAAAATGATTAATATGGAAATGTTTTACATAACTGCACATGTATAACTTATATTGGATTGCTTACCATCTCAGTGAAGAGGGAGGGAAGAAAGGGAGGGATGAACAGAATTTGGAACTCAAAATTTTAAATAAAAATGTTAAAAAAATTTTTAAATGCAAGCTGAACAAGATATTTGAGTGCGAAGTTTTGTAGATTTTTAGCCTAAGTTGTTTATAGATCTTTACAAAGGCTAAATTCAAAGCTGAACACCTAAAAGAGCCTACCTATGAAATCACTTGGCAAATATATTTTTCTTACAAGACAGTGTGCAAGGTTACCCAAGAGGCATCTACTCATATTTCTATAGATGGTGTTGATAAACCTACCAATATTTAAAAACAGTCTATTTCCCAGGAAGAAGACATGGAGGCCAAATGCAGTCTTACTGTGATGAGAGACAGGTCAAAAATGGTACCCAAGGAAGAAAGTTCCTGCTGCCACTTATTGATCACTTGAATAACCTTTATCAGCATCACAGCAAGTCAACACATGCTTTTTGCTTGCTCCATGTAGCATATGAATGAAATTATTTTACTTATCTTGTTGGCATCCTGGGGAAACTTATGCTTAAGACATTTATTTCCTGTTGAAAAATGTACTGGGCTATTTCAAAGATATTGTTGCATCACTGCCTCAGATTCTTCAGAACATGACTACCTCCAATTATTTTCATTGAATGAGCAGTTATTTCTGTCAAAAAGCCAGCTAATAAGGAATCAATGGCTATTCACTTCAGTCAAAGGGGTTTGAGTGTATAGAGTATAGACAAAGTCTTTTCTATACTCTTAATTTATCACTTAATTTATGAATCTAATTTCTAGGAAGAAAAATTTGGTACCAGAGCACAGTAGAAAAAGCCCTGAATTTGAATCCATGAACCTGCAGTTTTGGGGCCTGAGTTCAAATCCAGGTTCTTCCATTTACTACCTGTGTGACCTTGTGTAATGGTCATGGGAATTTGAAGATCTTCACTGCCTCATATTAAGCCTAATGGAATTTGAAGACCTTCCCTGCTTTGAAGATATACCCTTCCCCCTAATAGGGTGGATGTAATCATATGGAGCATGTGGTGGGAGGAGCTTATTAAAGGGTGGAGCAGAGCCCACAGGAAGCTAGGAGTCAGAGCAGTTAAATTGGAGGGAGAAGAGGATGCATCTGAGGGAGACAGGCTTGTGAGTAAATGTTGGTTTGTGGGGAAGGCTAAAGGATGTTGTGGCTCTCTGTGTTGTTATGGTTTATTAATTTCTTTGCTACTATGATGGAATTGGCTTATTGGTTTGGAGATTCAGTTTTCTGGTGTATGAATAAATGTTTTGCTTTTGTCTTATATATGGAGAATCTGTTATATTTTGTGATTGAGCATTATGCAGGCATATTTATAGTGACCATTGGTGCTATGAATATTGCACTAGCACTACACCTTGGGTAGGTCACTTAACCTCTCTGAGTCTCAGTTTCTCACCTATTAAATGATGGTATTGAGTTAGAGGTCCCTTCCAGCTCTAGTTCTATGTTCCTGCTAGCTGTACAAAGTTGGACCACTCACCTAACCTCTCTTTTGTTTATGAGTGAATGAAAATAAAATTAGTAGCTCACCTGTGCTAAGCACTGGGGATACAAGTAGAAAATATGATAGTCCATGCTCTCAAGAAGCTCACATTCTAATGGAAGAGACAATATATATGGAAGGTTTCAGCTGTAAGTCAGATGGAAAGATCCCACGATCCTTAGGGTATAGCAGAAAGGTAGATGGTAATGCCTCTTCTTCAAGGCCACCTCAGCTGAGGTGGATAAACCACTTGACAGTGCCAAGGACATGGACGACAAGATTTTTTTCTTTGTCTCCAATAGCTACGACTATAGCATCTCTAGGAGCTGATGCGAGGCTGCATCTCCATCAGAGTTTCTTCCCAGGGTGAAGGCTGTAGATGTTGGGTCAAAAGCATTGCTATTTCCAAGACTCTTGGGTTCAGAGTGCTGGGGTATCTCCATCAGGGTCTAAGGGGATATGGTGGTCAAGGTGGTGATGGTGTGATTTGCCTGGCACTTGCTGCCTCCTGTCTCTCTCTCTGGGTGCCATGCTGTTTCGTGTAGGCTGAATTGCCTGTCCTGTGTGTGGTAGTTGGTTGGCAATTGGTGGGGCTGGCTTGCTCCTTCTCTACAGGAATTGCTTCCCCAAATGTTGGTTGGGGCTCTACCTCCCCAGGGCTCTAGGAATTATCTTTTTTTTTGGAGGGGGGAAGGCAAGGCAATTGGGGTTAAGTGACTTGCCCAAGGTCACACAACTAGTAAGTGTGCCAAGTGTTTGAGACTGGATTTGAACTCAGGTCCTCCTGACTCCAGGGCTCTATTTTCTTGGACTTATCTTAAAAAAAACCTCTTTCTTTTCCTTTATTTCTAATTTTCTCTGTAAAAATCAAGCCAGTTAAAACCAATAGGTATTTATTAAGCACCTACTATGTAGGTATTTAGGTAAAGGGGATTCAAAGACATTTTCTCCCCTCCAGGAGGTTATATTCTACTGAGAGAAAGCAGTAGTTACACAGACAAATGACTACAAAGTATATACAAAATAAATGCAGATTATTTTGCTGGAAGAAAGATGAAAATCACCAATAATGGGGCATTATGAAAGGCTTCACTTATGAGGTGGCTCTTGACCTGAGCCATAAGTGGAGGTAGGGATCCCAAGAGGCAGATGGAAAATGAAAGCTGTGGACTAGATTTTCCCTCAGGTCCCTTAGAGTTCTAAAGTAATTCTGTGATTCTAAACTTTTATCTGTTATACTGGACATGATTTGCTCAGTTCCTTTGTACCCCTCAGAAGTTTTTCCATCAAGTAATTTCAAAGAAATAACATCTTCTAACATTACAACAGTGGTAACTAACATGCTCAGTGCAGTCACTCTGAGAGTGACATATTATTTTTATTTTAGTAATCTAAGAGAACGGGAGCCAACCTGACACCTTAACCTTTAATTTGTGTTCTACAGATACATAAATGCAAGAACTGGTGCTGTCATCTCAGGCAGAGTCTAAAAAGATGAATCATTTTTATGCCTGAGAGTATAGAGAAGTCAATGAGGGACTTCACAGCCTGATTTTAGAATCTAACTAAAATCAACAAAACATCTGAAAATGAAAATGCTCTACTTAAATAGTCTAAGCAATAAAAGATAGAACTGAGGAGAGAGCCAGTGATTTTCTTCTCTGCCCTTGTCAGACCTCATCTGAAGTATTGTGTTCCATTCTTGGAGTGCCATTTTAGAGCATATTGGAAAGGGTGCTTGACATAGAATCAGAAAGATCTGAGTTCAAATCCAGCCTTTGGCTTATTCTAGATTTGTTACCCTGGGAAAGTGACAACCTCTCTTAGTTTTAGTCTCCTTATTTGTAAATCTGGGAAATAATAGGACCTATTTCACAAGATCATTGTAAGGATCAAGGATTGTAATAAGAATGTAAATTTTGAAGATCTTCCCTGCCCCTAGGCTAATGTGCACCTGAAGCCTGGGGTGGGAGGCTTGTTTTTCAGTAGATACAATGTAATAAGAATGTAAATTTTAAAGATCTTCCCTGCCCCAAGGCTAATGTGCACCTGAAGCCTGGGGTGGGAGGCTTGTTTTTCAGTAGATACTTCTTGATTGGCCAGTGAGTCAATAAGGTTGTTACATTCTCTGAGCCAGGAGAAGGCTATATAAGCCCTGATGTGTAGCTTTGTTTTGGGACTCACTTTGAGAAGTGTTCTGTGATTTGATCTGAATTCTGGGAAGCCATTGTTGAGAGTCCCCCGGCTTTGAAAAACCCAGAATGTGGAAACCCAGATGTTGACTGGGTATGGATGTAATGGTTGGACAGTTTGGAAATCTGTCTACTTGATGTTTCTGTCTTGATAATTATGCCTGTATACTTTGAGGTTCAGGATGCTGACCTTTTCTCCTGAACAAGGTAAAGGATATATGTCTGACTGATTAAAGTAAGCTTGTTAACCCATTTTGAGTTGCTTTCCTTTAACAAAGCAGATCCAAGAACCTGTGTGAGCAGGCACCCTGGGGACACTGGGGTGCTTGCTGCAACAAGGATCAAAGGAGATAATTAAATGCTTTATAATACTTAAATCACTATTTAAATGTTAACTATTACTGTCATCATTATCATCCCCATCATCATTGTCATCTCCACCACCATCATCAGCATCATCTTCTTCTTCATCAACATCATTATCATCACCATCATCTTCATCATCATCTCAAGAGCATCCAGAGGAATGTAACCAGAATAGTGAAGGACCTTAAATTAATATCATATGATGAAATAAAAGGTGTATTTATCCTAGAGAAGACAAATATTGGACAAGGGAAAGATTTGGAGCATAATAACAGATAAGTGATACAGTGGGTAGAACTCCAGACCTGGAGGAAGATCTGAGTTCAAATTCGGCTTCAGGCACCTGAAGCTGTGTCACTCAGGGTAAGTTATTTAACCCTCTTTGCCTCAGTTTTCTCAACTGTAAAATGAGTTGGAGAAGGAAATGGCAAAACCATTTTAGTATCTTTGCCGAGAAAACTCTAAATGGGGTCACAAAGAGTAGAACACAACTAACTAAACAACAATAACAACAATAAAATATGCCCTCTAGTATTTGAAAGGCTATCACTAGGAAGAATAATTAAACCTGTACTGCTTGAGCCCAGAGGGAAGAACCAGGAGTGAAGGGATAGTAGTTTCAAAGAGTTGTAGTTATATAATTTCAGCCTGATACAATAAAAAATTCCCCTACCAAATTTAATTATCTAAAAATTTAATGGACTAATGCAGAATGCAGTGGAGGTCCTCTCAATTGAGCTCTACAAGCAAAAGCTGCATGGATCCCTTGTCTAATGTGTTATTGGGGGGATTCTTTTTCAGATCTGGCTTGGACTAGAGGCTGTCCTATGTCTTTTTCACCTTGGAGATTCCATGTTTCCAAGGTACAATTTCTACAGGTCCTAGGATTTAGTCTTCATTTATTCAAATCAAATTAAAATCTGTTGCTAAGCAAGGCTGTAATTTCATTTTAATGGATTTGTTTTTAGTAATTGGAATTTACAAGCATATATACAACAGAAAAAAAAATTAATACTTAGAATAGTGTTCTATAATAGTATGTGCTTAGCAAAAGTTTGTTGTATTAATGTCTTATTGATTTTTTTTCCCTTTTGTTTTGATCAGAGGTACTCCAAATGGAGGGGGAGGTAGGTGGTGCAATGGATAGAATACTGGGCCTAGAGTCAGAAAAATCTCAGTTCAAATCTGGTCTGAGATACTACCTCAGTGACCTTGGGCAAATCAATTAGCCACTGTTTGTCTCAGTTCTTCTTCTGTAAAATGGAAACACATTGGAGAAGGAAATGGAAACCAACTCCAGTATCTTTGCCAAGAGAACCTCATGGATGATGTCCATGGTATCATGTAGAGTTGGACTCAACTGAACAACAACAAAAACTCTGAATGTAAATGTTGTCTTGCTGTTGTGAAATTCAAGACTTATTGACATTTAAACTCTTGTTAATGTAGTCTTTACTCTAACTATCAGGTAGGGACCTTTTATTTAAAATATTTATCATATAAACTCCAGGCCTGGTGTTAGGAAGATCTGAGTTCAAATCCATTCTCAGACACTTACATCTGTGTATGACAATTACATGTGTCATCCTGGGCAAGTCACTTAACCCTGTTTGCCTCAGTTTTCTCATCTGTAAAATTGTAATAGCAAGCATGCACAGGATGCCTGCTAGTACAGGTTCTTTGATCTGCTTTTCTAAAGGAAAGCAATTCAAAAGGGGTTACCAATCTTACTTTAATCAAACATATATATCATTTACTTAGTTCAGGGGAAAAAGTCAGCACCCTGACCTTCAGAAAATACAAACATAAATTACAAGCAGACAGAAAAGATAGAAAAAAATAACATAATTCAACAGACCAACAGATAGGGCTTCTAGCTGTCTGACCATTACACCCATACATAGTTAGTTTCGAGAGAGAGAGAAGCACCAACATCTGGGTTTTCAAAGCCAGGGGGCTCAATAGTTACCCAGAGTTTCCCAAGTTTCTTTTGTTGGACTCCAAGTAGGGCCTATGAAGGGTTAAGGAAGATCTTCAAATTTCCTTACCATTACAAAAATGAGTTGTAAAAAGATACTGGAGCGATTTGCCAAAAATACTTATCATTAACATGGGAGTATATTTGTTTGACTATAGAGATGTGGAAGAGAAAATGCATTTATTAAATACCTATTATCCATTAGGCACTGTACTACGCACTTTGTAAATATTATTTCATTTGATCTTCACAACAACTCTGGGAAGTAACTGCTATTATTATTTTGTTATCTCCATTTTATACTTTAGGAAAGTAAGGCAGGCAGAAGTTAAGTGACTTGCCCAGGTCAAATGGCTAGCAAGTATTTGAGGTTGGATTTGAACTCAGGCGTTTCTGATTCCAGGCTCAGTGCTCTATACACGATAACACACAGCTGCAAGGACTTTGCTTAACTAACCATTAAAGAAAGGTTTAACTGGAAAAGAAGATGACTAGTCATTAAGAATGAAGATAGCAGATGGACAGCCAGCAGGCTTCTCAGGTAGCCACCCAGTGCCAGGAGATCCAGACAAAGGCTCCCCAGAAAGTTGGATGGTCTTTTTGTGGAGAAATTACTGGAGGACACAAGCCATACGTGATGTTCATGAGGAAGAGGCATGGAAGGGTTCTGCGATCTACACCCTGGAGGGAATAGTCACATATGTGACATCACACATCAGTTAAAGCATGGAAACCCCTTCTCAAAAGAGTTACAGTCAGATTTGGACTTGAAGAACCAGCAAAGCAGACACATTCAAATTGAGCTTTTGTTCTTTGTATTCCCAGAATTGTTAAAGGAAAGAGAATGCTTCAAAAGTCCTTGTGATATAGTTGTAATTATATTAGAAATGAAAGATGAGCAGAATGTAAAGAGTCATAGCAACAGTTTGAATGATCAAAATCTTTCTGACAGCTGTCATGTGAAAGAAATTCCTTGAAAAAACCTCACTGCCTCAGTAGAAGGGACTTTAAAAATATCTCCCACACTCCTGAATTAATGAGAGGAAAAATGGAAAATAAAAATAACTATATGTATATGTGTGTGTATATATATCCATATTTTTATTTATATACATACATATATATATATATATATATATATATATATATATACACATACACACACCTCTCCTCTATCTATCTCTGTCCCTTTCTCTTGCACACACACGCACACACACTTCTAGCTAATGAAGGCAGATTACCTCTAGGTAACGTTTTGTTTTGAAAGTTCCCAATTAAAATGCTTTCAAATATATGAATCATCTAATTGGCTAAAGCAGGAATATATCTCTATATATCTGTGTGTGTTTATAGTACATGTGTGTGTGTACAATATGTGTACATCACTACTACTTTGGCATGAATACTCACAGATGATCCATACATTCTCATTCTGAGAGATTTTTGTCCATATTTTTGCATAAATTCTCTATAGAGCATATAGCTAGAATCTTCTCTTTGGTTCTTTTACTATTTCCCTCAGACTGTCCATCCATGGTCTCTCCCTCTTGTTCTGTGGCCAGCCCCATTCCTGTTGTGGTTATATATCACCCCAGATGAGGCTTTTTACACGTTTTCCAGGATATGAGTCATTCTTATTATAGTGGTACATGCAGTCTGCTTATCCCTACCAAGCAGTGGGGATAAATGCTTGTTCCCTTCCCCAACAAGCAATGTTCCCCTGACCTTTGGAACACCTGGGTAATAAAGCCTTTGTAAATCTTAGAGTATATAGAAATGTCAGTTCTCATTGATTTTTCAGAGATTGTGGTGTTCTATGTTCTGCAGTCATACACTATCAGGAAAATAATATTAGTGTTAAAGAAATGGGCTGTTGCATAGCCTGAAGGCACTTTGCAATTTCCCAAATGCAATCCAGTCTGACTCTCCTAGGCCGTTCTGGGCCCAATACACTAAGCAAGATTTTAATTGAGAAATGTTATTCATGGAACAACATAATTGCTAGACTTAACCTACATCTGACCTCAGTTTGGGATCTAACACTACTATCAGAACCAATATGACTACTTCAGAATATCTGTTATAAATATATTCATATGTATATATGAATATAAATATGTGTGTATACATACTTACATGCATGTGTCTGTGTAATATGTATATATTTTCCTTACCTGAGCTTACTGAAAGCACAACTTTTCTCCATTTCTGCCTCTCACCAGAATTGTCATTTAACTAGAATTTACTGTCATTGTTGGACCTTTTCAACTTCTGGTCTCCTTGGTTTATTCTATTGGCAAGATTTAATTCTTGGGCAAACCCTTAACCAATCAGGCATATTACTCTGCTCTCTGCCCAATAGGAAGTATGTATGTGTGTATATATGTATATGTGTGTATGTATATATATACACATATCAATATGCATGTATATACAAACATGCACACATATTCATACAGTGTATCTTTATGTGGTCCCACATGGATATAGGTGAGAACTGGGTTGATTTTGACATATAATAATTGCTAACATTTACATAGTGATTCACAAAGTCCTTTATAAATATTAGTCCATTTTTCCTCACAATAAGGTAGGTTTTATTGTTTCCCCCTTTTTACATTTTAGGAAACTGAGGCAGAGGTTAAGTGACTTGCCTAAAGCCACATAGCTAATGTGTCAGATTTGGAGTCATCTTCCTGACTTTAGGTTTAGCTTTCTGTCAGGTGCTACCTAGTTGCTATGTATGTATATGCATTTCTATATGTACATTATAGTAATAAGTAACATTTCTATAAGGCACTGTGCTAAGTGCTTTCTCATTTAATCCTTATAACAACCCTGGGAGATGGTGCTGTTATTGTTCCCATTTTATAGATGAAGAAATTATGGAAAGCAGAGGCATATATATGTGTGTGTATGTATATATGTATGTATGTGTGTATGTATGTATACACACATACATACACACATACATATATTGAATTTAAGGACTGTATAACAATCAGGTAGTTATATGAACAATTCTCACCTATCTTCCAAAAATTCTTTAAACTGAAATGTATTCATGCATTCAGGGGCCAACTTGACTTTTAACATACTCCTTAGAGTTCTAGAATCAGAAATGCAGTTAGAAGGAACCTTAGGGGTTTTGTCCCCAAACTGGGCACAATACTCCCAGTGGGGTCTGACCAGAATGGGTCACAGCAAGACTAGCATTTCTCTTGTTCTGGGCACAGTCTTTCTTAATGTGGGTTCAGATTATATTACTTGAACTCCCCTTTTTTTGTTACTGATTTATTTTTAAGCTGAAAGAGATCAAATGACTCCACAAAAAGGTCAAAAAAGCTTTGAGAGGAATAATCATGCAAAAAGGAATAATGTATTTATTCAAATCTGTAATGTATGCCACCATGTTAGAAACTGAGATCAGTGGTCCAGAGACTATGTTGTAGGTATGGTCTATATTTTCAGCACTCAGGTAAGCTGTTATTTTGAACTACAATTTAAATCTGAGCTCCCTGATGAGCTCAGGTTTTAAAAGGATATGTACAAGAGCTGGAAGCAGGCATGCTGGGAGATCCTCCTGGTACAGACCCTCTGCATCCTGGGGATCAGATCGATTCTGTATCCTGCCCAGGGAATCACTCACTGTCTCAGACACTGGGTTCTTCTCTCAGTTTTTTAAATATTCCAAGGCCTTGGCTCATAGCTCTGAGCCAGCTGAAACTCATTATTTTACCTTGCTTATATTGCTAGCCTTGTGGCCCTGCACTCCTGAACTGAAGCTAATTATGACTGTCTTTTATTACTTCAATCTTATATTCCCCTTATTCCCTTCTCTCCTCTACTACAATTTGGAATCCAAACATGCCTTATCTAGGGTTTATTTGTGAGGGAACAGGTTGTATTCATAAACAAATTCCAAAGGTACTGATAATTAATAATAATAATAATGAATTGTCACAGCACTTTAAGGTTTACAAAGATTTTAAACCTATTACCTCACAAGAACTTGTGAGGTAGGTACTGCAGGCATCATTGTCCTCATTTCCATATGAAGAAACTGAGTCTCGGAGCTGTCAGGGACTTTGAACCCATGTCTTTTTCACTCCAACGTCACCACTCTATACCAGAGTGACTCAATCATAGCTAAAAGACATTTAGAAGGTTCAGCAATTTACTAAAATGCTATTAAGCTTACCTATCTTTATTGTCCTTCAGTCACCATTTTCTCAGTGGGTCTATAGAAAGCCTCCATTTCTGCCTCCCACTAGAATTCTATTATTTAATCAGAATTTACTTTGTCACACTTGGCCCTGTCTAACTTCTGGTCTCCTTGGTTTATTCTATTGGTAGGACTTAACTCTTGACTAAAACCTTAACCAGTTAGGCGTGTCAAGCCTACCTGATTGCAGTGTGGTCTCAGTCCAATAGGAGGTAGATACTAGAAAGTTCTTCCCTCAGCTGGGATAGGGGAACGTAGAGAGGCGGACATTAAGCATAACACACAGCATAATAAATAGCAAATATAGACAATTGTTTCCATTGAGGAAAATCGAATATTTTAACCTACCACCTTGTTCACTCCCAAATTCATAGAAGACATTCCAGTTCATTATGAACTGATAACTGAGAAAGAAGACAAAATAGTAGGACAATTTTATAAGAAGGTGCCAAAGGAGAGTACAGATAAGAAAGTCCTGAAGGAAATTTTTAGTGATGCTATAAGCGAGAGGAAATAAGACTGATATAGTAGGGATGGGGGTGAGTGAGAAAGGAGCCATAACCAGAGAGAGCAATCAAGACTTTGCCCCAGGGTGCCCAATTTAGAGGGTACAAAGAGTAATTGGAGTCTTTCAGAGTAGTTCCTGGCACATTTTAAATACTTTACAAATGCTTGTTGACTGACTTCAGCAGAACAACAGAATCTAGCACCTTGTTAGTAGTAATAACATCAGCAGGCAAGCAGGAACTTCTCTTTAGGGACCAGCAGAGATGGGGGCAGTCTTGTTAACAGTGTCCTTATGTCTGTGTATTCTCCTCCTTGGGGTGGTGGTGTCCACACTTACCATCTTCGGAGCTCAGGACTCCTTTTGGTGCTGCTTTTCATAGGTGAATTTTGTAGAGCTTTCCTGAATTACAAAAATTAAGAGCTATGGCTCTGAGTGTTAGAGGATGAGAGATATCAAGTAGAACTATTCAATGTTTATTTTGATCTTTCACTCTATCAAGGAGAATATCTTCACATTAAAAAGGGAAAAATACAAATGGTTAAGAGGACATTTAAATCTGCATGAGGAAACAGTAAGAGGATATCCACCTTGCTAAAGAGTTTGAGTATCCTGGCCCAAACAAATTATATCTCCCAGTATTGAAAGATCCCAGATGAATGTAGCATGCATACATCCCCTCTGGCTCTCAGCTTGCCAATTATTTGCTACTTCATTGTTCACTTGTTGCCGTTGTTTTTAACACTTTATGATCCCATTTAGGGTTTTCTTGGCAGAAATACTGGAGTGATTTGCAGTTTCCTTCTCCAAATGATTTTGCAGATGAGGAAATTGATGCAAATTAGGTTGTGACTTGCCCAGGGTTACACAGCTAGTAAATATCTGAGGACAAATTTGAACTCATATCTTCCTAACTCTAGGCCTGGGTCTCCACTATGCTACCTAGCTGCCCCCAAAGCATATATATATATGGTTCTATATATGATATAACATAATGTAATAGGATATACTTATTTATATTTATATATTTACAAAAGGAAATTTACTTCAAAGTTACAGCAATTAAAAAACATTTTCCTCCAACATCTCAAAGGCATACTTTCCCTTATAACACCTTGGTCTCTGGGATTGAAATTGCTCCACTGAGCTCAGTTCCTACTTAACATTGGTCCCAATAAGTTCATATCTATATTTGGAATGAATAACAGAGAGTCTTTATCTCAGCTCACTGGCCTGGTCACTCCCAGTGTCCAGAAGGTCACTCCCAAAGGTCTCTCTTTGCTCCTTAGGCCATTGATACAGAAACGGTTCTAGAGAAATTAGATTCTTAAATATCACAATGCCATGAAACTCTCTGGACCTTTCAGATTCATAAGGCAGGAAGTTCTCTTCTCTTCCCCTAAAATGGAAAAGAATAAACATGGAAGCCAAGGAAAATAGCCCATTTCTTGAGGCCATATGGCCTCAGAGGGGAGAAAGCTCTAAGGCCTCTTCCCTTACGGCATAATCTTTTACCAGATACCATTAGCGATAGAACAATATATGTAGCCATGATGGAATTAGTGGAAGATGGCTATACCTGTCTATCAGAGAGCCTCCTATTAGCCAACTGGAACTAGTTACAGAATGTCTACATGTATTCCACTGGCTCTCCAAGACACTTCCCTTACAAGTCATCCCAATTTTTCCTATGGGAAATTATAAATGGAAAAGCATATGTTTAACTTCAGTATTGGCTAGCATCAGGTACTCATGATAGTTCTTGGTGATGATGGCTGACAGTGAGGTTTGATCCTTGTCTGGGAACTCTTGGATTTGGGATATTCCTATAGACTAGCTAAAGGCTATCTACTTTTAGAAGGATCCATTCATGCATAATCTGTGTAGTACTTGTTTAATATATTTGCATGTATTCTTTTTTGCTTCTATGGTAATAGATGTTAGTCTATACAAGCCAGGCAAGTATGGTCAATTCCATCATGTCATACTCATGATTAAAGTCTGTTGATGTAGAGCAGGGAAGCAAGAAGGTAGAGATTTTCCAGTGGGTGGGAACAGTGGCAATGGGTCTAATTGGAGAAATCTATCAATCCATATCAAAAACTTAGATTAACAAGATGAACACTGTCACTCAGAAGGAGGAGAACCAAGAGAAGTGTAGAAGTGGCTTGCTTTCTAAGAACCAAAGAGAGACTGGCATTTTGGCCATGAGCTCTTGGATTGAATGAAGATTTCTTATGGGGAAAATAGAATTGCTAGCCACTGCCCTCATCACTGAATAGAATCAGGTAATTGTGTAAATCTACTTCCTATTCTACAGGACAGCCCTATAAAAACTTGAAGATAACTCTTATATTACTCCTAAATCTTCTCTTCTACAGGCTAAATATCACCAGTTTCCTCAATCAATATGGCACAGTGTTGATAAAGCTCTTCAGCATCCTGTTTATACTCCTCTGAATGCTTTCTGCATCATCAACCCACATCTTATAATAGAAAATCAAATCTACAAGCATTTATTAAGTGCCTACTATGTGCCAGGTACTATGTTAAATACTGAGTGTCCAGAACTGAACATGATATTTTAGTTCAAAATATCTGGCCATAATATAGAGGTCTTAAGGAGATAGCCTTACACTTGGATACTCTTTCTTAATGCAGCCTCAGAGAACTGTAATATTTCATCCATATTCACTTCTCTTGGGCAGTATGGAGTCAAAAGGTTTTGAGATTGATACAAGGAAAAAAATCTAAACAATAGACCAAAATGCATTAGTTAAATCAGTCACTATATACATGGAGTTTAAAGTTAAAAGGATCTTAGAAATAATCAAATCTTCAAATGATTTAGGATAATAATCTTAATATATAATTATAATGACTATATATGTATATATATGTGTGTATATATAAATATAAATATGTATATATGTATATGTATATATAAATATATGTATATATATGTGTGTGTATATATAAATATATATGTATATATGTGTGTGTGTATATGAAATCAATCAAACCTTCAAATGCTCACTATCCCTGACAACTGGTCACCCAATATTTACTTGACTCTATTTCCATTTTTGGACAGCTTGTAATGATTAGGGAGTCCTTTCTTATATTGTACAAATGGAATGATTAACAAATTTCTGTGTCCTTTTCTATATTTTTATCTCCAGTGTCTACCACAGATCTTTGAACAGAGTAGGTGATTAATAAATACTTGTTACATTGAATGGAATATACAGAGAACTCCAATTTATGTTTCTTTGTCTGCTAAGAAGACTTGACATTCCCTTTTTATCCTTTGTTCCCTCCTGAATATAGATGAAGTAGAAAGAGAAAAATGACAGCAAATACAGCTCAGTGTCACTACAAACTCCTGTAATTCTATATTCCCAAGAAGAGCAATTTCTCAGGCCCAATGGGAATCTAACTGGGAGAAGGAAAAGAGGCAGTGCAACAAAAACCCAGGACTCGGAGTCAGAAGACTTCAATCTTTACACTGAACCATCTACTAACCATCAAACTATCTAAATTATATTGGGCAGATTTCTTAACTTGCCTCAGTTTCTTTATATGTGAAATGAAGGGGTGGCATACTTTCTAGCTTTAAATTCTATAGTGCTATGCTATCACTCGTGTTTAGTAAAAATCCATTAGTAATTTAAATACAATGACCTCCATTTTGTGAGGGAATTGCTAAATATCAAATTTGTCTCCTTTTTGGTACATAAAGGACTGGGTGCCCCTACCAGAAATAATCATTTAAAATAAGAACTTAAGCATACTTTTGTTTATAAGTGAAAAGCAGTTTCCTTAGATGCTAGAAATTACCTAAGTATTAGTAGTTGTCCATAGATAGGCAACCATGGTGTGATGAATAGAAAGCTGGTCTTAGAGTCAGGCAGACCAGGCATCAACCCCATTCTCTGACCCAGACTCAACCACATTGACTTACTTCCTATTCCTCACAGGTCATGGTCTTTGTGTATTTGCATTGACTATCTCTCTTTCCTGGAAGGTCTTCCTTCATTGCCTCTGCCTCTTAGGATCCCTGGCTTCTTTCAAGGCACATCTCAAATGCCACCTACTGCAAGAGTCCTTTCCCAGTCCTCTAGGGTTATATTGTGTTTACTCTGTATGTATCTTATATATATATATACACACACACACACACACACATATATACATGCATACACATACACATAGACATACACATAGATATATACACACACACAGACCTGTTGTCTCCCCTATTAGAAAGTGGACTCCTTGAAGACAGGGAATGTTTGTATCTTTCTTTGTATCCCTAGCACTTAGTGGAGTGCTTTGAAAGTAATAAGAACTCAACAAGTTGGGCGGCCAGGTAGTACAGCGAGTAAGAGCACCGGCTCCAGTGTTGAGAAGACCTGGAGATCGAATCCCGGGCTCAGACACTTAGCACCCACCCAGAAACACCTTGCCATGTAACCTTGAGCAAGTTACTTAACCCCAATTGCTTAGGGGCGGCCAGGTGGCTCAGCGAGTAAGAGCACCGGCTCCAGTGTTGGGATGACCTGGATCAAATCCGGGCTCAGATACTCAGCACCACACCCAGAAATAACTGGCCGTGTAACCTTGAGCAAGTTACTTAACCCTGATTGCTTTATAAAAAAAAAAAGAAAGAAAAAAAAGAACTCAACAAGTGCTTGCTGATTAATTGATTAAACCTGGGAAAACCATTAAAAGCCCTCAATGCTCCAGGCAACTCTCCTAAGTGAATTGCAGAGCAAACTGACCTGCATTGGTGGAGGGAATTTCTCCACTGGAAGTTCCTTATATGGATCAAGTCACAGATGTAGTTCCCCCTTCAAATGTAAACATATGTTGCTGGTCCTGTCACTTGGAAGAGCTGAACTGGGTAGCTCTCATCAGAACTTCTCTGGAAGTTAAGGGCTATAACAGGGAAGAAAGATTTCAAACAATGCGTAGAGGTGATGTACAGGTATTGGGAATAATCAGCGGAGCCTCCCTGACTTTCTGGACTGCTCTACCCCATGGTTTGGAAATGGTCCTATGCCATGGCTCAAGGAAAAGGCGTTACTAAGATGGCATAGTAAGAAGAGTACCTGCAAAGCATTCTTTCTCTCCCTCATAAACTTGGGGCACACCATGCCACAGATACCTGCAGCGTCAGTGGGAGGAGTGGCTCTAGGCTTGGATGTTGCTACTGATAAGGAACCTATGTAGGGAATGCACATGGGCAAAGAAGCACATTTCCTGGATTGCCCTTTCTCCTCTTCTGTCCTTATGTTTTCAGCTGGGGAGGACAACTGCTTGGCCGGCCACTCAATTGGGCTTTCTGGGTTCACTCTTCTTCAAAGCTCAGATCTGAATTGCCAGGGTTCATTTTCCCTTGGATCAATAACTGGTTCTCTTCTCTGCTACTTGGGCTCATGCTCCTTCAAGCAGCTTGCTGCCTTGAATGCTGCCTCTGTTTCTGTGTCCCTGTGGGGAAATGTTGTGTCTTTCCACCCTGCTGGATGGGGTGTTGAGTGAGAAGCTCCCTTGCAAGATTTCTTGACTGGGAGTGGGGAGAAGATAAAATCCTCTTCTCCCTCTGGAGTAACGTTCCACAAATCTGCTCACTGCCCTGGACTATATAGAGGGTCTGGTAGTTTTGTAAGGACTTTAAGTTTAGTTTTTTTAAAGGCCTTCAGAAGTAGGGCTAATCTTTAAGCAATCAATACAACACTTCCCTTCCAATTCAATCATAATTTTTTTCACACTTCATAAAAGAATGAATTCCTATACCTTGTTAGCATATCCATAACTCATTATCTCTGTTAACTGTCTCTTACTTTGTGTGATTATATCAGCTGAGCTGGGAGGAGGTAGGTGGAATGAAATTCCTACCACTATAACTGCTTAATTACTCAAATAAGTAAATGGGTACTATTTGATAGCTAATTTTAGCATAGAGCTTTACATTCTGCAAGTGTTTTACATTTGACAGCCTTGTGAGATAAGTAGTATAGATATTGTTATTCTCATTTTACAGATGTGGAAACTGAGGCTCAGAGAAATTAAGTAACTTGTTCTCATTCCACTATTAGATGTCAGAGATGGGATTTGAACCCAGGTCATCTTGATTCCAAGTTCAGCACTGTCTTCACTTCAAAATATAAATGGGCACATAACTATTTAAATAAGACTACATGGTTATTATTAATAATTTTAATCTCCCACAGTGTGCAAGATGTAAAAATAGAAGACACATTGTTCCTGCTCTCTTTAAAGATAATTAATTATACTTGACCACAGCTTCTCCTGTCTCTCTTCAGTAATGGCAAGATTTCTCTAAAGGACCTAAAACCCACTGAAGGAGTCACATTGGCTGCTGCAAGGAAGCCTGGGAAGGTCTCTGTGAAAGATTCCATGTGAAGAGCCTGCCTTTGAAATTGAGAGACAAAAAAACATCAAATATTTAGTAACTTTCAGATCCAACTATTAGGTCTAAATTTGGCCAAGTCCTAACCAGGTCAATATAGCACTTACTGGCTACGGTAAGATAATTCTGAAAAAGAAAGCATGGAAACTTTTCTTTTTCTTTGTCTATAACAAAGGAAAGCAGAATGCTTCCTGACACTTGGATGGCAACTCTCCCTTCCTCCGAGGATGGGATTCACTTTTATTTTCAGAACTGATACAGGAAGGATCCTGGCCCCCATTTAATCCACTTTCTTAATTCTGTTCTACAGGGCACTGTCAATTATTTTTGTTTTGGATTTGTCCAGTGCCAATAGTGCAATCAGTCAACATTTAATGAGTGTCCATTCTATTCTCTAGCTAGTTGCAAAGGAAACAGGCCCAGCCCTTGAGGAATTTATAATTTAATGGGGGTAGACAAGACAGGCACATGAAAAATAGATAAGAAAACCTAGCAGTTGTCATAGCATCTAGGGAGCATCTTTCTGGTTTAAAAGAACACGGCCAGGAGTTTCAGTTCCTTACACTGGAAATATCACTTGTTTGTTGGTGTTTCTAAGGAAATAACTAAGTAGGTAAGAAAAATTTTCAGGATTTTCAAAATTTCCCCAAATTTAGAATACTTGATCCTTTTTTCACTTTCTTTTTCTTTCAATTTAACAAATATTTATTGCGTGTTTTTAAAGGGATGGACACTGAGCTAGATGCTGGCAACAGCAACAACAAAAAAACAGTGTTTCCTCTGTGATCTAGGGTCTTGCCAATGTGACACCATGAATAACACTGGACTTGAAGTCCTGGATGGCCTGGATTCAGATCTTGCCTTTGATACTTACCAGATGAGTCACCATGGCAAATCACTGAACTTCTCTGAGCCTCAGGGTCCTCATCTCCAAAATGGACACGTTCCTACCTCACAGGACTCTTCTGAGGATCAAATGAGCTAATACATGTAAAGACACTTTACAAACTTCAAAGCACTGTATCAGTGGTTATTATTATTATTATTGCACTCTAACAAGGAGTACAGAAAGGACATAAGCATGCATGATACAAGGTCAAATGGTCTAGGAGCAATGCGCCAATCTAGGAAAACTGGAGAGAGGAGCAGCTGTTTTTGGCTGCAGGAAGGGAACCTGTTGCAGAGATGGACAGAATAAGACCAATAATTGGGTAGACGGTTTGACTTGATTATATGTGGAGAATTACATGGCATTTTCAGTCTAATTTTGGAGAACTGCTGATAGGTCATTCTGGAATGCTGATATTGGAGTTGGAGGCAGAGAAAATGTTCTTCCTCTCTACAGATGAGCATTTCTGTCTTTGTTTCTTTGATGAATTAAGACTGAGCATTTTAATGGGAAGCAATAGCAGAGAACACAAGAGGTGTTTCTCTACCCTGCTAATGAGATAAAAAATCTTTGGTCCTGCACATAAGGGAAGAAGGAACAAGTGCCTTTATTAGATGTCTATTATATACCAGGTGCTGTGCTAAGTGATGCACAAATACTTGATCATTACAGCAATCCCTAGAGGTATGTGTTCTCTACTTTATAGCTGAGGAAACTGAGGCAGACAGAGGTTAAGTGATTTACTCAGGGTCACAGAGCTAGTAAGTGTCTGAGGCTGGACTTGAACTCAGGTCTTCCTGACTCCAGACCCAGTGCTCTGCTGGACCACCTAGCTGCCTCACAGACTTGACAAAGGAATGAATGAATGACAGAAAAAAGATTTTATTAAATGTTTGCTATACATACAGCACTATTCTAAGAACTGAAGTTATAAATAGTAGAGAAAGACAATCCCTGTTCTCAAGGAACTCATATTCTAATAGAGGAAGCAAAAGATATTAAAGGGTATCTGTACGGTAGGATGAAAAAATCCCTTGAGTACTTGGGGTACAGCATCAAGGCAAATGATAATACATCTTCTCTGGTATCATTTCCATTGATAAAACTTTAGCCATTTCCATGGCTATTGTTTATAGCCATTGTTTGACAGTGACAGGGATTTCTGATGTTGAGAACATGCTTTCTGGGTCTTGAACAGTTGTGGTTTCTAAGGAGTTGGTCTACAGCCCTTGGAGAGGTGGTTGTCAGGTCTTGTTTTCATTAGTGTGGCTTCCTGGATGATGAGTTGGAAGCAAGGCTGTTGGTTTAGAGGCTGATTCTATTTCCATGGGTCCTGGGCTTTTGTCCTCTTACATCACCTAAGGTTTGAGGGGAGGTAGTGCCTAAGGTGGTAATGGTGGTTCAGGCTACCTGACACATGCTTCTTCTTGTCTCTCCCTTGCTACTTTGGTTAGATGGGCTTTTCTTTCATGACAGTACTCGCTCTTGGTGCTTCTCTTACTTAGTTGATCTTCCTTCTTAATCTCCTTTGTGAGATTTTCTTCCAGGTTACACCTACTAATGGTATTCTATGTCAGTTTATTGGCTATTGGAAAGAGGTTGCTTTCCTGTAAAATGGCTGGAGGGGCTGAACTAGAAGCAGTGATGGTGGTTTGAGGGTTATTGTTATTCTTGGGAATCTTGGACATTCTGGCAAGTTGGGGGCAGCTGGTTGATTGGTGCCAGTTGATATGGGAACAATTGATTCCTGTCTCCATAGGGGTTATTCAAGGGTAGTAGAAAAATATTGGGCTGGGAGGCACCGGCTCTAGAGTCTAGCTCCTGGATCAGTTTTGTGAAAGAGCTGATGGCTTAGGAAGCTACCACAGGTCAGCAAGGCCTATGGCAGGGTTGTTTTCATTGTTCTTTCTATAAACTTTTTGGCAGTTTTGATTGTAAGTTTATCTCCCAGAATTATCAGCTATCAATAGTTCCATAGTTATAATCTACTGTTATGACACTAGTTTCCAAAAATAGATAATAGCAATTTATTACCTTCTGTTCTGTTAACATAGTGCCAAGCCACTCTTGAATAGTTTACTAGATTTTTTGCTTAAATGCATATTGCTTCTGAATAAGTCTCCCATTTCCAATATATCCTTGAAACTTACTCTCCCTCTGTTCCTCTTTATATATCCTCTAGTCTTTTAAAGAATAATACTTTAAAATTCATTATGGGAGAATGACTCTCTGTAGGAGTATCTGACAAAATATGGTTTGCTTTAGAAGAATAATCTTCAAATAAAACAGATAATTTCAATTGTATGAAGTAAAAAAGTTTTGCACCAACAAAATCAATGAAAGTGGCATAAGAAGAGAAGCTGTTAATTGAGAAAAATATATTTGCATCAAATAAAATTGGTATTCAAGATATATAGTGAATCAATACAAATATATATAAGACCAAGAAGAATACATGATCCCACTCCACTTTTCTTCTCCAGCAGATTGCTTCCTATATTATACCCATCCTCTCGTTTATATTTTCTCTCTCCCTTTCTACTAGCTGCTTCCCTACTGCCTAAAAATTTACCCATATCTGCCCCATCTTCAAAAAATTTTCATTTGATTCATTCATTCCAACTAGATATCATCTCATATTTCACCTTCCGTTTGTGGCTAAATTGGAGAAAGCCATTTATAACAGATTTTTCCACTACCTTTCCCTTCATTCTCTTCTTAACTTTCTACATTCTGGTTTCTGATTTCATCTTTCAACCCAAACTGCTTTCTCCAAAGTTACCAATAATCTTTAATTGCTAAATCTTATAGTCCTTTCTCAATTCTTATCTTTCTTGGCCTCTCTACAGCTTTTGACTCTGTCAGTCACCCTCTCCTTAATAATCACTTCTCTCTGGTGGCTCTCCACCAATGTATCCCACCACTTCTTCCTCAAGTTCTTGTGTGAATTAGCATAAATTTTAGTCATGACAATTTCATATGGAATAAATACTTTCATTATTTATTGGGGACTATTTTTCATATTAATGAGATTAATTAAATTAAATTAATTAATTAGATTTCCTATGTATCTCCTATGTCTTCCTATGAAATCTCATTTATGATAATTAAATTAAATGTTGTTGAAAGTTTCATGTATTTCATTTCTTGAAAATATGCATAATTAATGAGATTTCCTATGTGTCCAGACTTTAGGGACACATGGTAGAATCTTATCATGTCACTTCCCACTATATACCTCAGGACTCTATACTGAACCTTCCACTTTTCACCCTCTCTGCTATTTCACTTGGTAGTCTCATTAGCTCCTCTGAATTCCATTATCATTTCTACACTAATGATTCTTAGGTCTACTTATCCAGCTGTAACCTCTTTCTTAACCTCTGAACTTACATCTCCAAACACCTATTAGCTATTTCCAACTGTATGTCCCACATCCAACAAATATCAACATGTCCAAAAAGCCCTTCCTTTCTCCTAACGTCTCTAACACTGTTTAGGGGATCACCACCCTCCTAGTCACCCATGCTTATAATCTAAGTGTCATCCTCTACTCTTCACCCTTTCTTTCCCACTATATCCAGTGTTCCCAAGTCTTGTCATTTTTTTTAAAATTTTATTTGTATTCCCAGAAATTAGTGCTATGCTTGGCACTTAGTGGGTGCTTAATAAATGCTTATTGACTGGTTGACTGAAAAGACATGAAAACATTATTAATAAGAATGACAAACTATTGCCAACCACGTGAAAGATTGTTCTGAATGACTGATAGTAAGAAAAAAGCATATCAAGACAACTCTAAGATCTCACCATATATCTAGCAAATTGGCAAAGATTACAAAGAATGGGAATAGTCAGGGTTGGAATAGCTGTGAAGGATAGGCAAAATAATACATTGTTGGAAAGAAATTTAGAATTATGTAAGAAAGCGATTAAAATATTCACAGCCTTTGATGCAGGGATACTACGATTAAGGCACTATTGGCTAAGGACTATGACTAAGGCACCTCGAAGATGTCAAAGAAAGAAAGTTTCTACATGCCTCCAAATAGTTATAATAGAACTTTCTGTCTTAAAAAGAACTGAATAAAAGAAACCACCTATTGATTTTGGAATGGCTAAGTCAATGCATTGGAACATTATTATGCTGTAAACAATGAATATGAGAGCTGACAAGAGGCACAAAAAGATGGATAAAGTAAAGCAGAATTGGGAAAACAATATATACAGTGAGTATAACAATGTAAATGGAAAGAACAAAGGACATAGAACTCAATGCTATGTAATCAAAATGACCAAGTTTGGTGCAGAAGTAGAGATCAGGAAATAGATTTATTTTCCTTCAATGCACTCCCTTCCCTTTTCTGCAGAGGTGGAAGACTATTTGGTGTGTAACATTTCATTTATTGTCAAATGTAAATGATAGGTTGGATAGTTTTGTTGCATTGTTTTTTCCCTCTTTCTTTTTTATTCTTTGAAGAAGGATAACTTTCTGGGTATAAGAGACAAGAGTTTTATATTTAGAAATGAAGGTGATACAAGAAAAGATACCAATAAAAATTTGAAAAGAATCAGGAGATATTAAAAATCACATTTTTATCAAGGATATTCTCAATGCCTGCATGACCCATTCTCATAAAATTTTATAGCAACAAAAATGTAGACATATGGGATAGTTGTTATTGATGCCTCATTGGTTGACTCTGAAAAATGGGAAATTGACAAAAGTTTATTTTATCACCATCAGAGAAATTTAACCAATGTAAAGGAATTCCTTAACAATGAATAAATCAATAACCTGACTCAGCTAGAATTTACTTGGCAAGACTTGACAGCCCTTGGAAACACCAATTTAGAGTACCAGTATATTCATAAGACATTACAGAGGAAGATAAGAGAAAACTTTAAGTATCAACACAAAACAACTTAAAGGAGGAGAGGGGAAATTGAACCTATACAGAGCTTGGCATGAGTTCCAGGCAATTCAAATCACTCTAAGATGAATTTGTAAATGAAACTAGAAGGGCAACAAATAGACATGAAATGGAACAGATCTGTCAGCATTTCTATGTTGGTCTATATTGGATTTGGACTTGACTACTTTTGTCCCTGATATATTCTATGAGAAAGCTGCAATGACATTTAAAATGATTAAGTTAGCAAAGAACAAATGGATCTGACTAAATACAAATTAAGTTCCCTTAGTACATGTCCTGCTCCCCTTCCTCCACATATACACACACTTCTTTTTTTCTCCTGAGGTAATTCTTTTTTTTTACTTTTAAAAAATTATGGGGCAGCCAGGTAGCTGTAAGAGCACCGGCCCCAGAGTTGGGATGACCTGGGATTGAATCCAGGCTCCGATACTTAGCACCACACCCAGAAATAACTGGCCATGTAACCTTGTGCAAGTTA
This sequence comes from Petaurus breviceps papuanus, assembly GCF_028583685.1. NCBI lineage: Eukaryota > Metazoa > Chordata > Mammalia > Diprotodontia > Petauridae > Petaurus > Petaurus breviceps. The sequence goes on along the minus strand of NW_027185779.1, from coordinate 10,025,180 downwards.
CTTAACCCCGATTGCTTTTTAAAAAAATTATATACTATTAGTTTACAACATTCAGTTGCATAACTTTTTGAGTTCCAAATTTTCTCCTCCCCCCCACACTCCCATGGTGGCATGCAATCCAATATAGGTTTTACATAGATTTTCACATTAAACATTAGTCAAGACGTAAAGAAGAATTATAACCAATGGAATGAATAACGAGAAAGAAGAAACAAAACAAAACAAAATGAAAGAGAGAGACAGTAAGTAGTTTGCTTCATTCTGCATTCAGACTCCAAAGTTCTTTCTCTGGATGTGGCCTTTTCCATCATGAGTCCTTTGGAGTTGTCTTATAACTTTGTATTCCTGAGGGGAGTCCAGTCTATCAAAGTCAGTCATCACAGATATGATGTCATACAACACTTCTTGCCGTGATTATGAAAGAAGAGACTGAGGAAGACAAATTCTGAAGAGAGCTCAAGTGACAGAGAGAGAAGTGATGTAATTCTTGGTCATCACATGAATTTCAGCACAATAGAGAAAAAAGGCATGATGATTATCATAGAGGAAAGTCCACTCTGGTGCTACTACTAGTTTTTCATTATTTGACTGTGGTGTTTTTAAGCAAGAACCAGTTCATGTGAGACTAGAGATAGGGTCTCATTGCAGAACCTAGCAAGAGGGTGAGCAGCCAGAGGGGTTGTTACAGGGTTTTTCCCGAGTTCATATCTGGTAGTATTCAGAAGAGAGGAGTCACTTCCCTGATCTCTAAGTCTCTCACTTAACATGACTGTCATGGAGGCCAGGGGTAGAACAGTATTTGGGAACAATGTTTTGTAACTTAGACTCCATTTGCTTACTCCATGAGTGAGGAAATGGGTTATAGGGATAAACAATTGAATTGTCTTTCATTAAATATTGGCTTGGAGTTTGCCTATATATTGATTGTAGGCCACCTAGGTCTGGGAGGAATTGAATATGTCTTTGTTTAAATAGTTGTGATTTTATTGCATTTTATTTTGATTTTATGCCTTTGAGTAAAAACTATATACAGAATTATGGTTGACTGCTTGTCTTTATAATGGATTCTATCAAATCCTACTCATATTTCAAAGGCTCAGTAAAATACAGTAGAACCATGGAGGAGCAAAAAAAAAAAATTCCCAATGGGCTAGAGGCTCAAGAGCTATTCTGACCAGATAAATTCAAACTATCCATCTTTTACTCTAATGAGATGAGCATGTGTCACCCAAATGGAGGAAGAGTTAATGGATAGAGTTTACTTGTTCTTTGGGAACATGAGAGTTTGGCACTTTTCCAAAGTACCACTGGTTTTCTCACAAGGGTGAGTAAGGATTCTTTAATGCCTGGTTCTTATTGGGAGAAGAATCAGGTAAATAATGAACTGTGACCTTTGCTGGTTAAACATGTAGAAGAAATTTGTGTTATTCAGTTATTTTTTAGTCTGACTCTTCATGACCTTTCTTGGGGTTTTCAAGCAAAGATACTAGAGTGGTTTGCCATTTACTTCTCCAGCTCACTTTACCGATGAGGAAACTGAGGCAAACAAGGTTAAGTGACTTGCCCAGGATCACATAGCTAGTATCTGAGGCCAGGTTTGAACTCAGATCTTCTGACTCCAGACCTGGTGCTCTATCCACTATGCCACATGTATTTGTGTTAGAAGGGACACAATTCTAATTACACCCAGATTATATTTTAAAATATCTCAAAAAAGAGTAAGATTTTAAAAGCATGACAAAGATCATCATCCTCCAAATTTATTTTTCATTTTTAACAGAAGACCCTTGGACATTGAACATCTTTTCTACACACAGATTAAATGTCTACAGCAGAATTTGTGATATTATTCAGGCTGTTGAGGGCATTATTGGGGATGGAGGGAATTTTAGGGGGCATTATTTAAGCTAGACTACTCCTTTTTACCTGTGAAGTAGGTTACATATTGTGGCAATATTGGATCTAGATCCCTAACTCCCTCACTCAGACTTCCAAAAGAATAGCAGTCACAGCTGCACTGGTGCTAGGTTTTAATTTGGAACTAAAAGAGGAAGAACCTTATTTTTCTTTATAGCCACTGTGAACTTGTACTCTTGAATGAGGCAAAAAATAAATGATTTGTCATGGATCTAGTCCACTCAAAAAGAGCAGGTTCTGAGTTTAAGGAAGTATTAGAGGTGAAAGTTAAATTCAGGAGGTATGGAACCCAAATTATCTTGAAACTCAAAAATGCTGTTAATTACATATATCAGATGCATATTAAAAAAAGTTTGATGAAAAGAATGAAAAATGTTTTCCTGATGCTGAATATTTTTCTTTGTATCATTAAAAAATTTAATTTACCCAATTGTCAAACTGCAAAGCAAAAGATTGTATCACATGAACTACTTAAGAAGAAAAGGTATAGGCAGTCACAGTATTTACACTAGGAAAAAATAAAGAGCATTTTGAAACAGACCAAAGTATTCTTATTTTTGTCGACCAGAGCACCAGCATTGAGTGATTGTCTGAAGAACCACTCTCTTTAAAATGATTTTCAGGGGATGGTGTTATAAAAGCCTGGATGATAAGTGAAGAGTAAGTTTCAAGAGTGTATTGGAAGTGGAAGATGTATTCAGAAGCAATTTGCACTTAGGTGGAGCATGAAGTAGGCTGTACAAAAGTAGTTTGGCGCTATGTAAAGAGGGAAGAAGGTAATAAAAACCTATCAGCAATTGTCTAAGACTAGTCTTCCATTAGTAGATCACAGATGGGGCAGCTAGGAAATCAATGATCTCTGATAACTGCAAGAGGGAAGGAGGAAGGAATCTGTTTTATGTGATGTATAAAAACTTGTCCTAGGCCTTCTTTTGACATGTTAGATTCCTGGAGCATTCATTTCTCCCTGAAACTAGTCCAGGGAACTTTTGCTTTGTTCCCAGGCTTTTTTTCCAGTCACCATTTTCTAAAGTTTTTCTGATTTTTAACTGTCTACTCAAGGTACTAAGTCTCCTGAATTTTGTGTCTCCTTGGTTTGGGCACCCCTAATCCTAGGAGGCACAGTAGATAGAGTACTGGGTCTGGAATCAGGAAGATTCATCTTCCTGTGGTCCTGGGCAAGTTACTTAACCCTGTTTGCCTCAGTTTCCTCATCTATATAAAATGTGCTGGAGAAGAAAATGGTGAGCCACTTCAGTATCTTTGTCAAGAAAACCCTAAATTGGGTCTCAAAAAGTCAGGCCCAACCAAAGACAACTGAAAAACAACAACAGAATATTCTAGATTACCAATCTTCCTTTTCCTTTTCCTCTTCCTCTCTGCCACTATGTTGTACTACCCAATTCCAACGTCCAGTCCTTATTTCTCTTCATGTTGGGATGGGCCAAGGCCAGTCATGCTTCATTCCCCACCTCCAGAAGTACCTTGTTCATTTCCTATCCTTCTGCTTTTCATTTTCCTTTTAGGTATTGTCTTCTGCTATTAGAATGTAAGCTACTTGAGGGCAGACTATCCTGTTGGCTTGTGTTTGTATTCCCATTGCTTAGCACAGTTCCTGGTATATAGTAAGCACTAATACATTTTTGTTATCTTGTTGCCTCTTCCCCTTTCCACTGTTCCTTCCAGGGCTCAACAATATAATTTCTAGGGTTTATTTGTCATAATAATATTCAGAAATATCAATAATAGGCTCACAGAAAATACCAGATTGTTCAAAGGAATTCTACATAGATTTTTAGTCTATTTCATCACCAACTCCACAGCCTGTACAATTCCCATCCTGAACTGGAGTCTCTATGATACAAAAGGGAGTGGCATGTTTCATCTCCTTTCCTAATCCTAATCCGACACAGTTGGATTAGCTCATATGTGCTTTCTGGCTGTGATCATTTGCTGATTGACTATTTTTTTTTTTTTTTAAGCAATCGGGGTTAAGTAACGTGCTCAAGGTTACACGGCCAGTTATTTCTGGGTGTGGTGCTGAGTGTCTGAGCCCGGGATTCGATCTCCAGGTCTTCTCAACACTGGAGCCGGTGCTCTTACTCGCTGTGCTATCTGGCCGCCTCGCCGGTTGACTATTTTTTTAGGAGTTGAGGGGATAGTCCATTATTTTAAAAATTAATTTAAAAATAAACAAAAATCTATTTTTTTTCTCCCTCCCACCACACACTCCACTGGGGGAGATGGAAGGGGATGAGCATTTGTCAGATACCTACTATATGTCAGGCACTGTGCTAGAGAGATTACAGATATTATTTCTTTGATTTTCCCAACACATTCTGTGAAGTAGATGCTCTTATGATCCTCATTTTATAGTTGAGGAAACTGAGGTCAAATGACTTGCCTAGGGTTACCCAACTAGTAAATGTCTGAGGGAAATAAATAGAATAACAAATTCATCATAACAAGCTTGAATAGTCAAGTAAAACAAATGCCCTTGATGGCTTTTAAAAAATATTTGTCTCCTTTTTGTTGAATCCTTAGTCATGTATGACTCTTCATGAGCCCATTTGGGATTTTCTTGGCAAAGATACTGGAGTGCTTTGCCATTTCCTTCCCCAGCTCATTTGACAGATGAGGAAAATGAGGCACACAGGGTTAAGTGACTTGCCCAGGGTCACATAGTTGATAAGTTTCTGAGACTGGGTTTGAACTCAGGAAGATGAATCCTGACTTTAGGCCTGGCATTCTATCCATTCTGCCATCTAGCAGCCCTATATGTCTCCTATTGAGCCTTTAATCCATTACCTCTTCAGCAGAAGGTGGTAACACTTTTCATCATTAGTCCTCTGGAATCATGGATGGTCCTTGTGATCAGAGTTCTTACAACTTTCTAATTTAAAAAAAAACAGTATTGTTCTTATACGAATTCTTCTTTTGGTTCTGTGTACTTCATTCAGAGCCAAGCTTCTTCATCAGTTTATGTAAGTATTTAAAAGTATTCCTTTTCCTTATATTGAAGTTATAGAATAAATTGATCCTGTGGTTCTGCTTAGCTCATGCTGTATGAGTCCAAAGGAGTCTTTCCATGCCAGTAGAAACTAATGTTCTCATTCTTAGAAGGGATTGTCTTCCATTACATTCATGTACCACAATTTGTTCAGGCATTCACAATTGATAGGTATCCCTTTAGTATACCAAAAGATATCAAACAATGAGGAAAAGGTCCTATATGTACAAAAATATTTATAGCAGCAAGTTTTGTGGTGGTAAAAAAAGAGCCCACCCTGCTGATTTATTTACAATTCTGAGTTAATTCTTGGTAATCAGAAAACCTCCTGATTTCTGATGGACTTTTGACTTTTGTATGGTCAGAGATTTAGAAGTGAAAAGGGCCTAAGGAACCATCAGCCCCTCATCTGGCAGATGAAGAATCTGAGGACCAGGGAGCATCACAAGGTAGTCAGTGTCAGAGGTAGGCCTTGAACCCTGATGATTTGACTGTAGAGCAGGCAGGAACTTTTGCTACTATACCACGATGAATATTCTAATCACATCCTTTACCAACTTATTTGACTAACCAACTCTTTCTTCTCTGCTGAAGTGCTGAGTGTGGGAGAGAAGAAAGAATAAAGAGGATTATCACTTTTAATTGTGCTGCATTTAATCTTTTTATCTTTCCCAGCACTTAGGCTCTCAAGTGTTGAATTTCTTGTTAGATTTAATCAACTGTTTTGGGGGATGTTGGTATAGAAGAATCAAGCCCATCATTCATAGATAACTTAGTGTCAGTTATTTTAATCTTAATTTTAATACTTACTACTACTTGTGTGACCTTGGGGGTGTCACTTGATTTCTCTGGGCCCTAGTTTCCTCATCAGTAACATGAAATTAACCTAAATGATTTTGAAGGTCCATTCCGACTCAAAAATCTATGGTTCCATAAACAAAGTTTTTTCTAATAACCCAGAAAATATAATTAATTACTCTGACACCCTCAAGTTAACAAAAAATAATCTTTCAGTTTAAATGCTTTCATATCTTTTTGTGCATGTGATCCTCAAAGTTACTGAGAACCAGTAGGCCATTCCAGGAATGAGATTGAGGGGATTGTTGCTGTTCAGTCATTTCAGTTGTGTCCAACTCTTCAAGGATCCCATTTGGGGTTTTCTTGGCAAAGTTACTGGGTTAAATTACTTGCCCAGGGTCACACATCTAGTAAGTATCTGAGGTCAGATTTGAAATCAGGTCCTGGATCCAGGCCTAGAGTTACATCCATTGCATTACCTACTTAGCTGCCCCCATTGAGGAGACTAGCTGGGCTATTTCAAGTGTAGTTAGGAGAAAATTGTTTTCTCCTCCAGCCCAGGATATAATCACAGAAACTAGAACTAAAGTACTAATATGTTTTCATGCCCTATCATCACTTTATGAAATATGAAAAAAATCTCTGCTTGAATTACAAGGGAAGCCTGGTCATTGTTTGGGAAAAGATTGGCCACACTCTTTGTGATTCTTAATACTTGAGTGCACACACACACACACACACACACAAACACACACACACACACACACACACACACAAGCTTGCCAGGTCTACAGTCCATAAAGTTCAGGAGAGTTTTGTAAAAACATTAGCCCTACATTTATGTCAGAGAGCAGCAAAGTATAGGGGTAAGGGAATTTCACCTTTTGCTACACATGGTCTAAGTCAACAGAGTAGTTACTTATTCAGTAGGAAACACTGTATTCAACATGGAGCTGGATTATACCTTTTAGACAGACACAGACATAGAAAGGCAACATGTAAGGCGGGAAACTGTTAAGGAATGTGTCCTCTGGCAAAAGAGCATAGAATTGACTGTGGACTCAAGAAAGAATTATCCCTGGTGGTCTAGAGTTAAACTGGAAAATAGCAGTCTGAGGGAACCTAGTAGATGAGTGACATGCCCAGCAGAGATGTTTACCCCAGAGCATAGCAGTTTGAGGACTCCATTACGAGAGAAAGAACATTGAGGTCAGACCATAGCAGAGATGTGAGTTTCCTTGACCATAAGAGTTCTGCATGTGTATACCTCATTACCATTGTGCTCTGAGTCTGTGCCCATTCTTCCCATGAATTCTTTGTGTCATTTTGTCAGTCTTTATAAGGAGGGTACTGTATAACTACTCCTCTTACCAGACCAAGTTGCTCTATGCTAATTGTGTATACCAGTTATTGTTGAGGAGTTCACCAGTAGGGGCTTCTGAGCTGTAACTGAGGGTATACCCATAGGATAACCTTAAACCCAAAGTAGTAGTATCTCTTCATCCTTGGGGACCCAACTTGCACAATCTATAAGTACAGAGTTGGGGAGGTACCCCAGAGTGGGTGCTGTACAAGTGAAATATATGAGCAGAAAATATGATCCATAATAAGAATAGGGTACAATATCATGATTATAGAATAAAGAACAAACAATTCACCACCAGATAAAATTCAGCTAATGATTGTGGCAAAATTAAAAAATTTGGGTCTCAAAGCAAACATTTCAGAAAAAGTCTTCTTACCCAATATTAATTTAGAAATATGAATTTTGTCTGTCTTATAATGTTGGAAAAGAATTTGAGCCCATGGGAAGAAAAAGTGTTTATAGGGTTGTCTTCCTTGGTTTAACTTTTATTTGCTTTCCACCACTTTTTCCCCCACTTTCTCCTTGCAGACTAGCTCTATAATAACACTTATACCTAACATTTTTATTCAATTTTATTTTCAATTCCAGATTTTCTCTTTCCCCTCTTACCCCAACAACTCTCCTATTCATTGAGAAGGCAAAAAAATAAAAAATATATAAAAACAAATGTGACGTGCAGAAACATTTCTGCATTAGACAATTTTTGGAAAAAAAATGTAAAAAAAGAAAAAATATGCTTCAATCTGTACTCTGAGTCCATCACTTCTCTCTCTGGAGGTGGATAGCATTTTTCATTATGAGTCCTTTGGAGTTATGCTGGGTCACTGAGTTGGTTAAGAGTTAACTAAATTATACATCGTTGATGTTCTTTGCTGTGCCAATTGTTCTCCTGGCTCTGCTCATTTCACTTTGTATCAGTTCATAGAAGTCTTTACATGTTTTTTCTGAAACCACTACTGTCATCATTTCTTATAGTAGACTAGTATTCCATCACATTCTTATAATATCACTTGTTCAACTATTCCCTAATCAGTTTCCAATTCTTTGCCCCCACAAAAAGAACTGTTATAAATATATTTGTACATATGGATCCTTCTTTTATATCTTTTATAGATGTAGTAGCAATATTTCTGGGTCAAAGAGTATTCATAGTTCACTAGATTTTGTTGCATGGTTTCAAAGTGCTTTTTTATTCATAGCTATGCTTATACAGAACTTTATGCTTTGCAAATGTTTTACATGTGTTATCTCATTTGATCTTCATAATAACACTATGAGCTAGGTCCTACTATCTCCATTTTACAAATGGGGAAATAGGCAAACAGAGGTTATGTGACTTGTTCACATAGTAAAGAAATATCAGAGGTAGGATCTGAGTTCAGATTTTTCTGACTTCAAGTCCAATACTCTATCCATTAGTGCAAATTGCCTTTATTGATGAGTAAGTGCATACCCCCAGACCATCAAGATCTCTGTTAACATTTGTTATTAAGTTAACAAAATTTTTTAATATGTACTGTGATTTCTGTCTAAATGCCCTGGGAACTGCTGAGTTACTGTGCTCTGAGTCTTGTAAAGGCTGATGGAGTGGCTGCTAAACTCAGGATGATAGCCTTTCAGCAGCTCTTTTTCCTGTGTTATGAGTTCCTCTTTCTAACACTCTCAAGGTTGATTTCTAATGGTAAGAAATTTACACCAGAAGGAGACAGGAGCTGACTTCAAACCAGCACAGGTATCATCCATCCTCACATTTCACTTCCCTTTCTATTATCGAAGTCATTATCTCATTCAGAATTGGATACACTAGAAAACATCCTAGTTTCTGTTCTTGCATCTTGAGGTAGAAAGATTAGATGCAGTTTCCATTGGTTGCTCCTCTGGAGATCTGATACAGGCGATTCCCTCAACAGATCCAATTTCCCTACTCTAGATTAGGTCTTTCTAAGGAAGGAAGTAGCTGATATGAGCTAGGGCCTGAATTTGGAGTCTATAAATAGGATGAAATTTGGAAGCAATCTCTCTCTCCATTTGCAGGTAAGTGACCCCTGTAGAACATTGCCTATTGACGGCTAAGATGTATGTATATGGGGCATGGGAGAGGGGAAAGGGTTCAATCTACAGATAGGTTGCATACTTTTATTCTTGACTAATTAAAAAAATAGATTTGGAGCTAGAAGGACCCCTTGGATATTATCTCATTAGCCCCTTCATTTTACAAGGGATGAAACTGTGGCCAAAGATTTGAAATAAAATGCTTGTTTACACAAGCAGCAAGTGGCAGAGCTGAGATTTGAACCCATGTCCCCTGACCTCAAATGTAGTTTAATTCAAAGGAAGTTAGAAGGCTAAAGGTCATTTACTACATTCTCCCCACATACGTACCACTCAAGTTATCCCAGGACAGTGATTTTCTGATGAAAAATTTCAATGCAAGGAAATCATACAATTTCTTTTCTTTTTTTAGTGAATGGTTTCATTGTTCTTAGGATTATGCATCCTTAAATATATGTCTTCACATGAAAAGTGAAATGGAGAATTGAGGCCATCATCCAAATAATTCAGCTTGAATAATCAGGTTAATTTGGAAATATTTTTCATGTCACTACTGGCTTATTTTCCATAGAGAAAGTACAATTATTGCTGTCAATCGGGCTTCAGTTAAGCCTTTAAGAATGGAGAGTCAAGTTGAGAATGAGAGTAAGGGAATTCTATCAGTGCATCAACATAATTGTGCTCTTAGAGAAAACCTGTAAAACGTAAAGGAAGGGTAGGTGACTTTATAACAGTTTGAATGTATGATTTCTTCTTCTCACAGCACTGGATTTTTTTTAAAATTCAGGATCAGGTCTTTGGAAACCCAGAGAAGACCAAACTTTGGTGTAGCGGAAAGAGTACTGAATTTGAATTCAGAAAATCTCAGCACAAACTTTGTCTCTACTGTTTTTTTTTCTTATCTGGACTGCATCACTTCTTTGGGCCTCAATTTCCTTACCTGTAAAATGAGGGGGTTTGACAAAATGATATATAAGGTCCTTCCATCTCTGCAAAGACATTAGTTAAAATCACGATTCAATAAAATCAACTAACCAACAAACGTTTGCTGAGCAAAATCCTGTGCCGGGTAATATATGAAATATAAATAAATTTACCCCCCCCCCAAAATTAGAGTGTGTTATAGTTAGAAGGAGTCTCAGAACTCATCTAATACTTGAACAAAGATCCCTTTAAAATATCCCCAATAAGTGGTCATCTAGTCTGAACTTGAAGACCTCTGTGCCTTCAGGGAGTTAATTACATTTTTAATTGTTTGCTAAAATAATCTATTTAAACTGTCTTTTAAATTTGTTATACATAGTGCTGCATGATAGGGAGAGACAATATGTTTGGATTTAATAATGCCTATGCCTTGCATGAATAAATGACAGTTTTCAGGATGGCACAGGGCATTACTTAAGTAAATGATTTTCCTCCAAAATAGAATCATAAATAGGAGCCTGATTAATGAATTTGTGAGTAGCTGTTCCTTGTTTATGAAAATTAATCCAAGTTTGAACTTCCCCATTCCAAAATGCAAATCAATCTTAATTGTCAAGAAGTTTTTTGTTTATATTATGCACACATTCATACCTCTGTTCCACAGAATTGTGGGGCTAACACATCCATTCATCCATTGATTAATTTGTTCACCCATCCATGTGTTTATTTATGCATCCATTCACTCATGTAATAATAACGATTTGTAGGGAAGTAGTACCTTCTAGTTCTTTATCTATTTATAGCACTTTAAGGTTTATACAAAGTTTTACAAATATTACCTCACAACAATCCTGGGAGCTGGGTACTATCATTAACTCTACTTCACAAATATAGGAAGTGAAGCAGACAGAGGTTAAATAATTTTCCCAGGGTCACATGTTAGTGAGTGTAAGTTAAATTTAGGTTTTCTGAATCCTAGGTTCAGTATTCTATATTCAATATGCCAACTAGATGTTGCATGTATTCAAGAAATACTTAAGAGTGTCTAATATGCACAAGGTAAATAGAAGCTTTTATCTTAAAACAAGAAGAATGATGACTGAAGTATAAGTATTTCTTAGAACAAAGTCTGTGCTGGTAAGTATCTAGAATCTCATCCTGAAGCACCTCATGTCCGTAAACATAGCTTTACTATTGACGGCAAGATATTGGGTCAAGTACCATTTCTTTCAGTACTTATTCAGTCCTTGTCTTGAGGAATCTTCTGCATTCTGTATAACTGGTTTCATTATCAAGATTTGATAGTGACAATAGTAACTATTTCTTTTTTCTGTTAGACCAAGTTACTTTTGTTTCCCCCATTTTCCCACACTTTCACAACATTCTGATATGCCAATACTCCTTGTTATCCATTTCCCAGCCTCCTAGAACTTTGCAGTATATAGTGCATTTGAGAAGGATTTGGAGAAGAGGGTGGAACTTCACTGGTTGAGTCAACATGATGATGGGATGAGGATTTTATGTGTGAGTGTCATATTAGATTGTAAACTTCTTGAATGCAGGGCCTGTTTTTTTTTTGTCCCTTAGTGCAGTTCCTGGCACATATTAAGTGCTTAATAAATGTTTATTAACCTAATAAATTAGGTGCTTAATGTTTATTGATTGATTGATATTTGTCAGATTCTGGCAAGGAAGTCTTATTCTTATCATTGAATTATAAAGCTATTTTTTTAAATGTTAAGGAAAAACGAGTCTCACAAAGAAATTGATATAATAAATAACAACCCAAGTAGTGGAATGCTATTTTAATCTTCCACAATCATCTGAAATTTTTGATCATTTGGCTCATTTTCCCTAAACTCTGCTTGAAATACATCAGATACAAACTTTATCACAGCCTATGCCTTGTACACGCTCATTCTCCAATCTTACTCATCACAGCAATTACTTCTTCTCAATTTATAGAAGCCAAAGGAAACAACTGCCCAAGCTAAACTACTTTTTTGTGGTTGATTTTTTAATACAAAACGACCATTGTTTCTCTTCTACTAGACTTCTCACTGAAATGGCAAATGCTAATAGAAGTTCCAGATGTACCTACTGCTGCACCTTCTGCGTGGGGTTGCCAGAGGAGGTCGATCAAGAGTGTCAGCAGCTATAGCTAAAATATTGGTTCTTCCATCTGATTTAAAAGGACAGCAAGATGGAGCTGATCACAACTGTGTTTAGTAGAATAATTCTGTTTCTTTTGAGGAAAAACAAAGTGTGTTCTTTTTTTTTTTGTTACTGTTAAGATCATAGATATTTTAAGTCCTTTAGAAACAACTTCTTTCCTATGCTTCCTTGTAGGCCCTTTCTGATCAGTAAAAGCACACCATTAATGATTAGTTTCACTCCAAAGTACTACCAGAATCAGGGAACATGCCAGAGAATGTTATTGTTTCTGAAGTCACTGTCTGCTTGATCCAGGGGAACTCCAAGTTGTTGACTGACAGGGGAAAACTTTTCCTGTATTTTAACCCTATTATGATGTATTCATCCTCATTTGGTATAATTGGTCTATATCAGTGAGGAAAATCAGAGGCATTTCAGCCAAAGGCTCATTTGTAAATATCGAATATGAAGGGTTTTGAGATCTAACCATATGAGCATTGCATGAAGGAACTGGTGATATTTACTTGGGTAAGATAAAATTTTGTAGAGACATGTTCAATATTTCCAAGTATTTGAAGGTCTGTCACATGGAAGAAGGATTGAATTTGCTGTGTTTAGAAGCAGAAGACAAAACTAGGAATAATAGTTGGTATTTTGGGGAATATTTAGTCTGCAAAATGCCAAGGAAACTTTCCCAAAGTGGAATATTTCTCCTTGTGAAGCAGGATGTTCCCCTTCACTAGAAGTCTTCAAGGAAAGGTTGAATGGACACTTGGTGAGTCCATTGTATGGGATGGGGGGACTTTGGTTGGGTAAATTTTGGACTGGAGAATTTCTGAAATTTCTTTCAAATGTTGGATTCTGTGAGTGTATAACATTCACTAAGTGGGGACATTTGCACATTTGTGATATTTTGAAATTATTTTTTTCAGTTAAGAAACAACCTAATCATGACAAAAGGTTGTTTTTTTCCTAATATTAATTCACAGTCTTGCATTTTTAACTTTTGCCTCACATCTCTCATCTGAAGGATACTTAGCTTCCCTCCCACCCCCCCCAACCCCCAATTCAATTAAGCTGCATTTGTGCTGGGGTCATAATGGGTTAACATGCTCCTGTTCTTGCTTTTCTTTTCATTTTAAAAGTACCATTATTCTGTGACATGAAGACTGTTATCAGATTTCTAGAGTTAATGAACCAAAGAAACTGGAGCTTAAGACATTCTTCTCTGCTGACTTGTGTCTATATTTACTTTTAGAAAACCAGAAAATCTAAGTACCATGTAGTCATGGCTGGACCCTGAATTGTAAACTTTTGCGGGTTTTTTTTCCTTTTATTAAAAAATTTTAAATGCTTTATTAACTTCTTATTTACATCATTCATTTCCGCCAGATTTTGAGTTACAAATTTTCTCCCCATTTTCCCCCCACCCATCCCCCCAAAACAGCAGTCCCACAGGATATCCCCACCTCTAATCTGCTCTCTCCCATATTTTCTCCCATATCTGTTTTGACTTTTCCAGTGGATCTCTATGCCTCAGTGCCTGTATATCTTACTTCTTAATTACATGTAAGATGGCATTAATAATAGTATACACACACACACACATATATATTTGAATATTTGATTTTAAAACTTTCAATTCCATATTCATTCCCTTCCCCCCCTGCCACCCACCCCCACTGGGGAGACAAGCAGTTCAGTATAGGTTGTATGTGCGACTAATGCAAAACAATAACATAGTAGATATATTGTAAAAGACTGACTATATTTCCCTCCCTCCTATCCCACCTCCCACTTGTTCTATTCTCTACTTTGATCCTGTACCTTCTCAAAAGTGGGTGCTTCCAACTTCCCTCCCCCCCAGCCTGCCCTCCCTTCCATCATCCCCCCTCTCATCCCTTTACCCCCCCTATTCTCCTGGAGGGTGAGATCCCCTATTTAGTGTGTATTTCCCTCCCTCCTCAAGCCAGACTCAATAAGAATAAGGTTGACCCATTCCCTTTTGCCTTCCTATTCTTCCCCTCCATTGTAACCATTTTCCCTTGCCTCTTCTGTATGAGATAGTTTGCCCCAATCTGTCTCTCCCCATCTCCTCTCATTATATTCCTCTCACCTCTTAATTTCACCTTTTAAGTATCATCCCTTCCTGTTAAATTGGTCCCATGCCCTCTATCTATGTATACCTGTAAACGTATATACACACATTCACATATGTATTCATATGCCCGCATACCCTCATATAAAGACACACATATATATGTATATGTTTCTAATCACTTCAACTACTGAGAAAAGTTTCATAAGTTACAATTATTGTTTTTCCATGTACGAATGTTAATAGTTCTACTTTGATAAGTTCCTTATGATTTCTTTTCCCTGTTTACCTTCTCATGCTTCTCTTGCTTCTTGTATCTGAATGTAAAATTTTCTATTCAACTCTGGTTTTTTCAGCAAGAATGCTTGAAAGTCCTGTATTCCACTGAATGACCATATTTTCCCCTGAAACATGATACTCAGTTTTGCTGGGTAGGTGACTCTTGGTTTTAATCCCAGCTCCCTTGACCTCTGGAATATCACATTCCAAGACCTTCGATCCCTCAGTGTAGAAGCTGCCAGATCCTGGGTTATCCTGATTGTGTTTCACAATATTCAAATTGTTTCTTCCTGGCTGCTTGTAATATTCTCTCCTTAATCTGGGAATTCTGGAACCTGGCTATAATATTCCTAGGAGTTTTCTTTTTGAGATCTTTTTCAGGAGGTGATTGTTGGATTCTTTCAACCTCTTTTTTGCCCTCTGGTACTAAAACATCAGGGCAGTTTTCTTTGAGAACTTCCTGGAGGATGCTTTCTAGGTTCTTACTTTGGTCATGGCTTTCAGGTAGTTCAATAATTTTTAAATTCTCTCTCCTGGATCTATTTTCCAGGTCAGTGGTTTTTCCCATGAGATATTTCACATTGCCTTCTATTCTTTCATTTGTTTGGATCTGTTTAACAGCATCTTGATTTCTCATAAAGTCATTAGCTTCCATTTGCTCCAATCTAATTCTGAAGCAATGATTCTCCTCAGTGAGCTTTTGAGATTCTTTTTCCATCTGGCAAATTTGACTTTTTTAAGGCATTCTTCTCCTCATTGCCTTTTTGAGCCTCCTTTGCCATTTGAGTCAGTCTGTTTTTTAAGGTATTATTTTCATCAGTCAGGCTGTTGACTCTCATTTCATAATTTTCTTGCATTGTTCTCATTTCTCTTCCCAATTTTTCCTCCACTTCTCTTATCTACTTCTTAAGGTCCTCTATGGCCTGTAACCAGCTTGTATTTTCCTTTGAAGCTTTTGGTGCAGGAGTTCTGACTTCACTGTTTTCCTCCTGTTCCATGCCTTGCTCCTTCTTATCCCCAAAATAGGAGTGTAATGTTGGAATCTTTTGTCTGCTTTGTTTCCTTTGCCTGCTCATTTTGCCACTCAATTATTTGACTTTTGGGCTTTTTGCCACAGTAGGACTCTGCCACCAGACAGGGGAGTTTTCGTCCCAAATACTGGGGTTTTCTCAGCTGCCAGAGGTATTAGATGGGTGCCCTCTCTGACGTCTCCACACGCTCTGGCAAGCTGGACACACCCCAGGACCTCCACCCTAGACTGCAATCCAAATCCAAGCAGGTTAAAGCAAGAGCGATTACCCCTCAGACTGGTGCTTGGTCTCCCTACACTCTGCAGGCCAGGAGCTGAAGCCGCCACGTGGTGCTGGTAGGCTGTGCTGGCATCTCACTGGTTTCTTGCCCCGGGGGTAAAAGCCACGCACCCCCACTTACTGGGTCCCAAAGTCCAGACTGCACTGGCCTCTCACCTTGTCCTTTGCATCTGTGTATTGATAAATCTGGAAACGGCCACAGCTGATGCTGATCTGGAGTCCCTCTGGCTGGAGGCTGGTCAGGCCCGCCCTGGGGCTAAAGCCTCAGCGTGGGGCTGGGCTCGGCTCCCAGAGCGCTGCGCTGGCCGATTCCTGCCGGCCTGCCGGGCTGTCCTCAGCGGGAGGTTAGCTTCTCTGTGTCATTTTGTGGGTTCTGCAGCTCCAAAGTTTGTGTACAATTCCCTTTTTACATGGATTGGGGAGGGTGGAAGCTGGAGCCGCGGGAAGGTCGTGCTTCTACTCTGCTATCTTGGCTCCGCCCCCAACTTTTGTGTTTTTGCAGTATGGCTTGGCATGATGATTCTGAGCTATATACTTGGGGAAAATTGTGACTTTTGATAAAGTGAATTCTTCGGGATATCTTTAGGTTAGTTCAACTAGAAGAAGCTGCATACTTTGGAAATAGTTTAAGCCCATTTGCAAAGAGTTCAGCCAGGAAAAGGATAGCTGATATTCCAAGGCCCTATACACCAACTTCAGGCAAGTATTCTATAGAGTCTGAGAATTCAGCCACTGTGAACAGGGAAGAACATTGAGTTCTTATTCAGTCAACCTCTGCTATTCTTCAGAGAAACCGTGACACTCCAGACAAAGTCATGTGCAGTCCCAGTGAAAGGAAATGTGATGTACCTTTTGGAGTAAAGGTAGGAAAAATGATAAAAGGCCAGAACTCTCAAGGGAAAAAAAAGTTTCTGGCAGTGATTAGATTCCACACTGAAAATGACCCTTTCGAATTGGACACAAAAGAGGAATACTTGCCGTGATAAATACCTTCCTAAATAAGACCTTCAGGGAAAGGCCATTGGTTTTAGAGACTACTCTAAAGCTTACATCTTTTTGGTAAATGGAGCCTAGTCAGATTAGCTATCTAGACATACATAATTAAAAAGAAAACTGCTTGATTATGGGAGAAAACCAATTCAAGACTGTGTGAAAGAATCCTTTCAGTCCCTTACCTTCTCAAAGAATAAAAGAAGATAACATTCTGTGGTAAAAAAAAAACGAACTTTTGAATGGTCCTAACCCTTCCATATCAGTGGAGGCAGTGTAGTGGAAAGATCACTGGGTGGAAGGTCTGGATTCAGATCTCAGCTATGGCTATTTATTTCCAGTATAATCTAAGGCAACTCAGTAAACTCTCAGGTGAACTCTCTGGGCCTCAATTTCTCTTTGTTTAAAGGGTTTAAAAATTAATAGAAATGTATTTTCTTGTCCTCCCTCCCCATCCTACTGGAAAAAAAGAGAAAAGGAAAACAAATTATTCGTAACAAATATGCATAGTTCAGTAAAACAAATTCATTGACTATATTTGAAAATATACATCTCATTTGGCTTCCTAAAGCCATCACCTCTCTGTCAGGAGGTGGAAAGCACATTCCATATGCCCCGATGGTCACAGTTTTCATTGTAATTTTACCAGTTTGTTGTTTGTCTTTATAATGTTACTGCTATGGTATTCATTGTTCTGATTCTGCTGATTTCATTCTTCATCAGTTTCTTTAGCTATAAAAAGTGAGGCAGTTTGAATACATGATGTCTTTTGAGGTTCCTTCTAACTCTAAAGTCTATGAACTGTTCAAACCTCTGAGAGTCTTTGAACTAACATCAAGTGTCTAGTGTTTATAAGGGACCATACAGAGTGCTGGGGTACAAAGGGACAAATCTTAGGCTAATAAATGAGCTTGAAGTTTGCTTCTTTGAATAGCAGAGTTTGCATTTGTTTGGATGATGAGAAAAGAGAAATTAGACTCCTTAATTGGGACTAAGGTTTAAATTTTTTTCCTTTCCTTTGTTTTCTCAACTTCAACGTGGTAATCATATGTGTTTCTATGATTTCAGAAAATTTTAGGGGAATTAATTGACTAATGTCTCAAAAATATTTTGAGTTCCTGGGAGAAAGTTGCAGATATATACCAAATATTATCATTGGGAATTTCATAATATACTGCAGGAGTCCTTAACCTGGGCTCTGTGAATTTATTTAAAAACCATAATATTTTTATAACTGTATTTCATTATAATTGGTTTTCTTTACTTTTATTCATTTAAAAATATCATTTTGAGAAGGGGTCAAGAAACTTCACCAGATTGCCAGAAGCTTCCATTGGCACAAAAAACATTAAGAAAACACCTAGTTTAATCTACCTGGTTTAATCACCAAGAATTCTCATAACTCACCATTTCAACTCTGAACTTACAATAAGATCTCATGAATATGAATCAAGGAAAATGAGAATAACACCAGAATAACTAGATCGTATGTTTGTAACCTAGTGAGCCACTTTCACTCTAAGTTAATCTGAGTCCCTGGCAGTCATATTTTAATGATTTTGTTAAAACAAATTTTAATGAGCAATTAACTAGGCAAACTTGTTTTGATCTTTTAGATTCAAATGTCCTTCCTTTCTGGACATTCGTGACTTCAAGGTGCAAAGTGAACAAAGTGAACTTGCTTATTTATAGCAGTAGCAACATTAGGCTTTAGGAACGAGAAGCCAAAGGCAATGACGTTCACTTAAGAAAAGGAGTGTAGCAGTTTGGCGCATTCCTTGGACTAATTCAGACATATCAAAGAAGCCAATAACCTTCAAAAAGAGCTATTCCTTTATTTAGCATAGGTCATCCAGATTTTATGGGCAAAAACAAAACAATATTTCCTCTCCTTAATGCCCACTCTGCCCCTTTTTCACCCCAAGCTTCCTCACAGTAAACAGGAAAAGAAGACAGTGTAGAATAGAGCATAGTGAAGTCGATTATAGAAAATGTGGCAAAGTCATAGATTGCCTGGTAGAGCATGCATTAATACACACAAAAAGTACGGGGGTCTCCTGGTCATTAGCGAAACAATTTTAGTTCTAGATGTCCGGACTGACCTTGAGCATCACCTAGTCATGCTGTGTTTAGTTTCTTCCTCTGCAAAGTGGCAGTGGTGATAATATCTACCTCCCTGGGATGCTGCACTTATTGCTGAAATGCTATTTAGTTAGCACTTTGAAGGAAAGTGTGCTAAAAATATACCTGCAAATTCCCACTCCCTTCCACCCTATCAGGTCATAGGACTTCGTTCAAAGTCAGTGGGTATAATGTCCACAGACACTATGGAAGGAAGGAGGGAGAAAAGAGAGAGCCTGAAATCTTTAAGGAAAGTTACAACTTAAAATGCTTTAAAACACAACAAGCAGATCTGTTCATTTTTGTCAAGGGGAATACAATTTTCATGGGCATCAGTAAATATAAATCAGCAAAACTGAATAATGCTGCCAGTTAAATGCTAATTTTTGAAAATAAATCTAAGAAGGAATATAAAATGCAGATCTGCATGAAAATAGAAGTATAATTAAGGTCTTTTGCCTATGCCCCGATAATTATACCCCAAATACAAAACCAGGGCTTTTTTCATGCTATTTCGTTATAGTAAACTCATCTCCATGGCTATCAGATCCCCAAGTATTCCCATTACAAACCCCAGCCAAAGTCAATGAGATCCTGGCTTGAATGAGAAATATGAGATGAGCCTAGTAACTACTGTGTTATCTATACTCCCTCTCTTGCTTGAAGATGCTGATGGTGTGCTAATTGTTAGCTAAAGATAGTCTTTTGGGCTTGGAATGACTTGGAATGGTTCTTGATTTGTTCCAAATCTCTGACTCATGGCAGTAGCCAATCAGTTACTTAGTCCTTGCTCTGTCACTCACTTATATGTATGACCTTGAGAAAGCCTAGTTTCCTCATTGATAAAATGGGGAATGCTGATCAACTTATTTCTAAATTTTTAAAAAATAATGAAATATCTCTTGATGATGTGCCTTGATTTGACACATGCTGATTATGTGTTACAGAGTGGTGTCACTGGGGAAAGAAAACAGGCTTCAGAGTCAGAGAGACCTGGATGAAAGTCCTACTTCCAACACCTACTGGCTATCTGATCCCAATATAAAATAACTTGAGCTCTCAGTACCCCCAGACAATTGTCCAAGACTATAACAATTACGGATAACATTCTGATCCACATTAGTATGAGGAGTTGTCTCACCAGGAGCTCCCTATACTGACAAAACCACATTCTGATCCCAAAAGAAAAGTCAGCAGAAAAAAAGTGCATGGTTGAAAGCAGTGCCATCAACTTCTGACAGAATGATGTGGTTGAAAAAGTGTTGAACTTGGAGTCAGAAGAAGCCTGAGTTTATCCATCATTTTCCATGGAAAAGTCACTTATTTTTTTGGAGCCTTAGTTTTCTCATCTGTAAAATGAGACTCTAAAAATAACAATGACTATTATATAATGGGATTCTTTAGTGCAATGACTTCAAGTGCCTATAATGGACAGATAAGAGATACAATTCAATTAAAGAAGGTTCACCATGTCAGAATTCTTTTAGATTTTCCCCTGGATGTCTATATCAGGTGACAGAATTGGAAAGAAGACAGCAGTATGCAGGTGGGGAGCTTCATGGAGAGCTGACTATATGTAGCATCTAGGGAATCCTGGGGTATTCCTGAGTTGCTTATGGATGGAGAACTGAACTGGAGTAGTATGATGTTTTGGAATGTAGCATATATAATAAGAGATCCTTAAAATGCAGCTTTAAATTTTGTACATATTGGCCCTGGGTACAACAGAGGATGTTAACCCTTAGACTGACTCCATATTAAGGCTGCTGGCAGTCTAGAGTCAGAGATAAAACATATCTGACCCTAAGAGACTGTGATAGAGTGCTATTATAGTTACTGAACACATTCTGAGAGGAGATAGGGGAATGGTTCACCCCATGTAAAATTTCCTTAGGAGATGCTTCCCTATCTCCCCCTTCCCTCATATTACAATGGGAGGTGAAACAGATTGAATTTACTTGAGTTTGGAAACTTATGAATGGCTTGATTTTGTTATTATTTCTCTCTTGTTTTTTAGATTGCTTTTTTGTCTTAATTAAATGCTTTGCTACTGGATTTGAGGTTTTTGCATGGAATAGAGTGTACCATTAATCAGTACACAGGCCATGATTCATGTAACTGATTACCACAAACAGACGACGCTGAACTTGGAAAAGTAACAAGAGGTTGCAAAGCCAGAGTTATCATTTATATCATGACACAAAAATAATTTTACACGTATGATCTCAGTTGGTCTTTAGAATAAACTTCTGTGATGGGTGGTATAAGTATTTTTATTTCCATACTACAGATGGAGAAATTGAGATTTAGAATGGCTGCATGACTTGTACAACATTGCATAAACAGTAAGTGACAGAGTTGGGCTCCAAGCTCAGATATTTGGATTCCATTTCTGGTGTAATTTCCATTATATCATTCTGTCTCTTTAAAATTACATGATGTGGTGAGTGATGAAAATTGTACCTTAGGAGAAGCAGCATAGTATAGTGGGAAGAGCGCTGGGATTTGAGTTAAAGGACCTGGGTTCAAGTCTCTCTGCTATTTATGACCTATGCGACCTTGGCAAAGTCACTTAACTTCTCTTATCTTCAGTTTTATTATTTGTAAATGATGGTATTGAATAGATGACCTCTATAGTGCCTTCTAATTCTATATCTATGATAAAAGAATTTAGCATTTCATCCTTTACAAAATTTCTGCTTGTTAAAATTCAAACTCTTTAAAGGATATGCAACAAAGACTAGACAGTATGTTGAAAATTACAATTTTTTAAAAAAATGTCTTTGAATGGCAAGAAACTGCCAATCATTGGGTTGCATAACAACAAAGTTCTAATAATGAAGGCAAATTCAATTGTTGTTTCCTTAGAATTAAGAATGAGAGACATTAAAAATGCTGTAGTTTTTAAGCAACACTTGGACAACAGCTCTGTGGGAGTAATGGACTTTTTCGACTATAAGATCTTAGATATTGCTGCCAAATAGTTTAGAAAATTGTTTGTAGTTGCATGCACAGTCTATTGAGGCATATGCCCACAGGCATATACATATTAGTTATCCACTCAAGAAAGGGCAATGAAATGATCCCAAAACTGAGTGGGAAGAAAAGACAAGGGATAAATAACACTTAAGAGTCTGAACAGTATTTTCCATAATCCCAGGAAGTTCCTTGCCACTCATACCCAAGTGATACTATATACCTATGAGTCATAGATCCACTATCACTAAAGCATTTCAGGTGTGGTTTACCTAAAGGGAATGGTCATCAATGAAGATGTCTGTGAAGAAGCCACAGAAGGCTACTGTTGGTGAAGTTGTATGCTGATTCAACTATTTGAGAGCAGTTTGGAACTATGCTCAAAGGGCTACAAAATCATGCATACCCTTTGGCCCAGCAATACCCCTTCTAGGTCTGTATCCCAAAGAGATCAAAAGCAAAAATATGTACAAAAATATTCATAGTAGCTCTTTTAGTGGTGGCAAAGAATTGGAAATTGAGAGAGTGCCCAACAATTGGGGAATGACTGAACAAGTTGTTATATATGATAGGAAATGAGGATCAGGATACTCTCAGAAAAACCTGGACTTACATGAACTGATGCAAAGTGAAATGAGCAGAACCAGGAGAACAGCGTACACACTAATAGCAATATTGTGTGATGCTCTACTGGGAATTATTTAGTTATTGTCAACATTACAATGATTCAAGACAATTTTGAAGGACTTAATAATGAAAGGTGTTGTCTATCTCCAGAGAAAGAACTGATGGAGCCTGAATGCAGATTGAAGATACTTTTTCTTTACTTTCTTTGTTTTTTTTTGTCAGTGTTTTCTTTCACTGCATGACTAACATGGAAATGTGTTTTGCATGCCTACACATGTATAATTGATGTCAAATTGCTTGTCTTCTCAGTGAGGGGGTAGAAGGAGCATTTGGAACTCAAAATTTGAAAAAAAAAGAATGCTAGAGTTATCTCTACATGTGATTCAGGGAAAATAACGTATGAAATAAAAAAAAGAATTGGCAGAAGGGACATTATCAGAGATATTGATGATGGAAAAGGAAGTGAGATGATCATATAGTTAGAGCAAAGCATAAGTGATAGACTGAATATTGAACTTACACCTATAACATTGAAAGTAGCATGGTACAGTGAATGAGTGTTGGATTTGCAGTTAGAGGTCTTAGGTTTGAATTCTCCACCAGCTACTTCTTATGACTGACCTTGAGCAACCTTTCTGAATTTCAGTTGCTTGTCTATTTAATGAGGGGATTGAACAAGATGGCTTTTCAGGTTCTCTCCAACTCTAAATCTAAGACTTGGATGTCCCCTAGACATTTTACATTCAATATATATATATATATATAAAACCAAGCTCATTATTTCTCCCTCTTCCCCCAAACCTTCTTAACTTCCCCATCGCTGTCTAGGGAGTCCCAATCCTTTCAGGCTCCCAGTCAACCTATGTGTTATCTTCTACTCCTCGTTCTTTCATTCTCCATATTCTGGTAGTAAGTCCTGTCAATTTCACCTTTCTAATAGTTCTCATGTAACCCCTCCCCACTTCTGACACCATTACTGCCCTGGTATAGTGCCTCATCATCTCATGCTTGAACCGTCAAGATCTCCTTATGTCAAGTTTCTTTCCATTCTGACCCATTTTCTGTCCAAATATCAGAGTGATCTGCTTAAAGCAAAGATCTGACCATGTCACTACCCTTTTAATGGACTCCAATGGCTCCTTGTCAAGGATAGAAAGTGAAATCTTCCTTTTGACTTGTAAAGTCCTTCGTAAACTGGTCCCTTACTATTTTTCCCCATTTACTTATACTTTATTAAAGTCTGCATGTGTGATCCAATGATTTTAGCCTCCTTGCTATTCCTTACATAGGACATTCTATGTCTTGACTCCGTGCACTTTTGCTGGCTGTCCTCCATACTTGAAAAACTCTCTCTCCTGATCTCTGTCTCTTGGTTTCTCTGGTTTCCTTCAAGTCTCAGCTAAAATCCCGCCTTATGCAAGAATCTTTTCCCATTCCCCATAAATGCTAGTTACTGCAGTTCCTTCCCTTTGACATGACTTTTCATTTACCTTGTGTATGTATTTTTTGTGTGTAGTTGTTTGCCTCTTGCCTCCCCAATTAGAATGTGAGCTCCCTGACCTCAGCCAGGGGCTGTTTTTGCCTTTCCCTCTATCCCTAGAGCTTAGCACAGTGTCTGGTCCATAGTAAGTGCTTGATGAATGCTTTTGAACACTGACTGACTTAGGGGAGATGTTACAGTGTGTTGGGTAAATCCTCAAAGAACAATTTATGGAAAGACAAGAATAAGAATTACAGAAAAAAGAGGTGAGTTTTTACTTTGTTGCTTCTTTGTTGGTTTTTGGGTTACTTAGATGCCACATGACTTCTAACCTGAGTTGACTCTGCTTGGATTCATGTATCTCAGTTTTACTTGTTCATTCCTAGTATCTAAACTTATAGATTAAAATTGTGACTATGTTTCTGCCTGCCCTTTGGATTATCTCCCTTGTCTTCCCCTTTCCTTGTCTAGTCTAGACTCCCTAGTACATGATTTACAAAGCTTTTTTCTCACCAGGACAGCTTCCCACAGTTGTGAACCAAAAGGTCAACAATTGATCAACCTGTCCCCTGCAGTACTGGTCCAGCAGGAACATTGCTGTACTTTGGTCCCTGAAAATGATGCAACCCTGATACAGTGCCTTGACCTTGAGTTAAAACCCTCATTCCTCAAAACCTATGCCAGAAAGGACAGCAGGAATAGTTTTTAAGGCATAGCATGAAGCCATTATGATAAGGGAGATGGGAAGAGTCACTTGTTCAGCAATTCATATCATCTTCCTTCTTCCTCCCTAAACTTTCACCAAATTATGTGATTCAGTGAGCAGACTTATCAGAATGTGCACATTTTCTCTTAAATTCATCAAACCCACTTTGGATTGACTTAATCTTTTCAATCATCTGGTTTTAGATAAGAGCACTATACCTGTAGCTGGTAAGGGCAAAAGATAGAGTGATCCATGATTGCTGAGCAGACCAGATATATCTGTCATCTTAAAATGCTAAGACCTAGAGACCATAGAGTTGGAGTCTGACCCTTTCAGTCTAGACATACGGCAACATCAGTCTCCTTGTGAAGGGTGAAGTCAGAAGTTTTTGTGAATTACGGTTGCACTTACATTACAACAACCCTGTCAAGTTGGTAGTTTAATCATTTTTATACCTATTTTGCAGGCCAGGTAACTGGTTCAGAGAAGTAAGTGACTTGGGCCTGGTCAGGCATTTAATAAAACTTGGAAATCATAGAATCTTAGAGTTGAGGCTGGGGTTCTTAGAGATCATTTGATCCAGCCTGTACCTGAGAGGTATGACCCCCAAATGGTCATCCAGCCTTTTCTTGAAGACCTTCAATAAGGGGAATGTATCAATAACAATAGCTGGTCTTTATATAGTACTTTAAATTTTACAAAACATTTCATATGCATTATATCATTTAATCCTTACAACAAACCTCTGAGAATATTATTTTCCCATTTTATGAATGAAGAAACTGAAACCAAATAGTTAGATGACTTGCAACTAAATGTACAAAGTGAGAATTAAGACCAAATCTTCTTGGTCCCTGAACCTTTACTCTATCCATTGCGATTTGTACATTTCATTGTAATTTTTGAAAGTTTTTCCTTAAAATAAGTCTGAATTTGCTCCTCTTAAACTTCTACTCATTGCCCTATTTCTACTCATTGAAGCCAAATAGAAAAATTTGAATCTTTCTTCTACATGCCAGCGTTTCAAACTCTTGAAGACAGCTATCATTCCCTTAACAAACCTTCTCATCTACAGGCTAACACCCCAGATCCTACAACTCATCATTATGTTATTATCTTAGAACCTTTATGAATTTGATTGCTTTCTTCTAGACATTCTACAGCTTATACATTCATATTAGGTTTAGTTCCCTAAATGACCAAAAATTGATGACAAACTTATTAATTTTTTTTGCAAATCCAAAAGAAGAATTTCAAAGAGGACTGGTGATTGGTCCAGCCTGAAGTGAACATTTCTGATTTGTTTCAAGGAGTCAGTAGTCAAGAAAAATAATGTAATCTTAGAGGCATTTTATCTAGACCAGGAAAGTGATAATGCCACTGTATCCTGCTCTGATCCAGGTACGTTTGGAATATTGTGCTCAGTTCTGGGTACCAGACTTTAAGAAAGACATTAATAAGCTAGAAACCACAAAGACAAATTCAATCAGAATGGCAAAGGGCCTCCAGTCCATGCTCTGTGAATGCCAATTGAAGGAGTAGGGGATAGTCATCTTGGATGAGAGAAGACTCAAGGGGATATAATCACTGTTTTTAAGTTTTTATGGGAAAGATTTTAGGTTTTTTATGCTTGATGGACAGAAATTTGATAGAAATTGCAGAAAGGTAAATTTAGTGTATTTAAAACTATCCAAATATAGAATGGACTACCTTGGGAGAGAGTGAGTCTTCAGAGGCTGGAAAACCACTTATCAGGTATGTTGTCATAAGTTTTTTACTTAGGTGTGAATTGGATGAGGTTATATTGAGGTCCCTTCGAATTTTAAGGTTTTTAAAATTCTGTCTTTCAAGAAAGTTTTTCTTTATTTTTGAGTTGTTTAATATTTTAAGTTCTTTGAACTGATGTGACCCATTCATTTTTTGGCATGTCATCCATGGTAGGGACACATTGCAACATCACTAAAATATCAAACTGTTCCCATGCACTTTTATGCATTTGACTTAGAATTTCTACTGAATCAAATCAAAATTTCATCTTCAAGATGACAACTAGGGGTTTAGATAATTTTCTTTTCTTTTCTCTTTTAACAAAATATCTCCTGGTGCTTTAGGTGGGGTGGGTTTCTCAAAAGAATTAAGTTTTCCATTGATTCTAACAATCTCTTGGTTTGTCCTTTCTGTCTTGACTACAATCACAGTATAGTATACTCTCAGTCATAGTTGAGAGTAATGACAGATTTAGAAAACAATCTTAACCCAGTTCCTCCTTGTTTTGTTCACTTTTTAATGTCACTCTGAAGAATTAGGAAAAAAATCAGTTGTGAAATTTCATTTTGTACCAGCCAATGCAGCTGGTAGACAATCTAAGCCAGTTTACTCTAGAGATATAATCTTGACTTTGAATAACTGAAGTAAACATAGTTGATTCCTAGCATAAGGAATGTTATTGCAGTGTTACTGCAACTGTAAGCTGTCATTAAATCAAAGATAATTTATGGTTCTTATCACCAAAACAAGGTGTTTGAAACTTTTTGAACTATGCAATCAAAAAGAGGCAAAAATACTCCTAAAATTATGTGTAAATCTATCATCCAAAGCTTGTCCTACCTTCTTACCCTTCACCTCTAATCATACTCTACCACATAATTACTGAGTGAATGAGAGAAATAGAACATGGGTCTAGTAGGCTCAAACTAGAATGGGGAAACCTGGAAATACAAGGAACTTTATAAAATGAGTAGTAATAATTCAGTGACAATGACCCCACAGCCATGATCACAATTCCTTTGCAATTGCCTCTTTGCATCATTAGGCATTGTAAAAAACACATTTAACTGATACAATCTTTGTTCTCTAGGATCTTAAAAATTATGCTGGATAAGGGGGTATTATGTTACAATGGAAAGAATACTGGATGAGAGTCAGGAGGCAGCCATTCTAGGTTCAATTCTGCCACTATATTTCTTTGAGAACTAAGGCATGAAAGTAATTTCTCTTTTCTAGGCCACTGTTTCCTCATCTGGAGGTTAGGAATGGTGGAAGAGTGGGCTTTATCTTGAAGAATCCTTCTTGCTTCAGAATTTTAGAACTGTGATTCAGAAAGATATGTTAATATATGTATTCAACAGAAACAAAAAATTATAACTTGTGGGTGGTGGGTAATAGGGAATCAGTTTCAACCTTAGAGATTAAAGCTAAACACAGTAGTTTATCATATTCACATGTTCACATGGGTAAGACCACAATTTCTTATTTTTTACTGACTTCTAGGGACTGATATTGATGTACTTAGGGGAAAAACAGTGCTTGGAATAAGATCTTGGATATGCCACTAACTTTGTAAGGGACCACAGAGTGGGAAATGACCAAGAACTTATTATCTCTAGACTTCAGTGCATTTATCTGTAAATAAGAAAAATAAGGACTAGACAGACTCTACACTGCATTTTAGAACTTTGATTTTGTTGATTAAGATTAGTCATTGAAACTAAGAAATTTAGTATTAAGTATTAATAAATCAAAGAAGTTAAAGGGTTATAGGCTACATGGAAGCCTCAGAACCTATAAATCACGAATATTTTCTTCAAGAGGAGAACTAGGAAATGCTGTAAGAAATTTATTATACCTTAATAGACAAGAAATGATTGGTCATTAATGTGACTTCATTTCTGAAGGAGCTGAGTGTGTACACTCACCCTATAGATTTGTTAAAGTAAAGATAAAATCAATATCAAGTTAAGAAAAAGAATAAAAATGGAAAGATATAGTATACAATCAAAATAACTCCAACTTGACTATTTTAGTAAGCTATCAACACTAAAAAGTGAGAAATGGATAAGAGAACAGACATTTCAATTTTCAAGTATGTGACTCTGTGGTCTAACTTTTCCAAAGTTATTGCCTTATTTATATGTCTTTGAGAATTATCGAAACGAAAAAATTGACAAAATCAGATCATTTTTATTAGGAGATATAGGGTGTGTTTAGGGAAGACTATACCTTTGGCACAAGGGCTGCCAAACCCTTTTCAGGACTGTTTCCCACCGTTAGTGTCCACCTGTTCCACCCAACTCTCACCTGTGACTCCAAGAAGCATGTGCAGTGGCCAAACTCCAGTAAATTGTTTTGGTATATGGGTTATAACCAGGTTGAGAGTAACCAAGAGGTCTTAAACCCACTGGTGAGTTAGGTGGATGTCTACCTCAAGCATATGAAGAATTCCCCTGGTGGAATGGGCATATGAGAATAATTTGTTCCAAAGCCATGAAGGCAACTAAAAAGGTGCTATGGAGTGTTTAGGGCTTGGTTAGACATCAAAGGTGCCAAGGTCATCCACTGCACTGAGCTATCACCAGTTTTCTTGATTCTGTTCTGTGATGACTCTGGAGGAGAGAGTGAGGCCAATGACTTCATGCAATTCTTCCTCACTTAAATCCAATTTACCCATAAATCAAAAAGAGAGATCTTGTGAAGATGTCTTGGAGTAAACTTTCACTTAGATAATTTCAAATCTAATTAAAGGGAAACATATTCAGAAACCTTTTTAGCTACTAATGAAAAGAATAAGAAAAATCCTGAAGCAAGATAAAGAGAATAACTTTCAGGAAGGATGACTTTGAAAAGTTTAAAATTAGGCTTCATTAAAAAGAAGTCTATATGACTTCATAGTTTAACAGAATAGGATGTTTGTTAATCATTTATTCCTATATACCCAAGAACAAGCTGTACCAATGTACAGTAATGACAGTGATAAATATAGATAGATAGATATACACACATATGCCATATGCAAGTATATGTATATACATACATATATATATATATATACACACATATGTGTGCATACACACACATTTGACAGAATCATAGATTTAGAGCTGGGAAGAACCTTAGAGTTCATCAAGTTCAACCTCCACATTTTATAGATGAGGAAACTAAGAACCAGAGAAGTTTATTATCACCAGACAAAAATACCAGTGGCCAACATTTGAACCTAGGGCCTCTGGTCATATCATTTTCCTTTTTCTAGACATTTAGAACTGTACATGTTATGAGACAGGTGAACTCATTTTATCATAACATGAAGAAAATTATGGCAAAGTCATAGGCTTCATCTCCATATAGGTCAGTGTAATAGTAATAAATTTTGAAGATCCCTTTTTATTGGAAAGCTGACAGGTACTTAGCACCTAGTTTCAAATTAAGCCTCTGTTAAAAAAAACAGAAGGTATGATCTTTTGTTGCTGATGTAACAGGAAAGGGCTGAACAGGGAGGAGCTATACCATATTTAAGGAAGAGCACAAGCTGGACAGTCAGAACTTCTTGGGACAAGCATCTGGAGGCAGAGCAGCTGCTGCCAGAGAGAGAAATAGAGAGAGAATTTCTCTCAGCAAGCCTCTGAAGGCTGGGCTGCTGCTGCTAGACTGGAACTTCCATGGAGAAAGTGATTTTGATTTTGATAATGGGAGAAAGTGATTTTGATTTTTAGAACAGAACTGCTGAAAACTTCCGAGGACCAGCTGGAGCTGCTGAGGACTTCTGAGGGCCAGCTAGAGCTGTCAGAGGAAGCATGACTGTGGTGGGTCTAAGTTTTCTCTTCCCAGGAACAGAGACTGTGAAGGATTTGAGATGGACTGGACACTGTGAGCTTCAATGTGGATTAGGAACTGCATGGAGAGCTGGACAAGGAGCTGGGAGCTGTCTGCCTTTGAAGCCAGGTGACAGTTTGGTAGATTCAGGTAGGAGCTACCTGCCTCAAGTCAAGATGAAAAAACCTCTCTGTGGATACTGAGTAGTGACTGATAAAATTGTAACTTACTTGTGACCTACGGGTGGATGCCCTGTTTATTTTCCACTATCCCTTAAGAGAGTACTGAGTAGTAACTGATATTGTAACTTAATTGCACCCCATGAGTGGAGAACTTTGACTATTGTACTTTGTGTCCCTTAAGGAGGCCTTGCCTCCTTAAGAATAAGTGAGTTAAGGATTAAGGAGGCTCTCCTCCTTAAGACTGATTGAATTAAGGATGCTTGAATGATTGAATTACTAAATGATTGAGTTACTAAATTATTGTATTTTGTTGAAAACTGTGTGACCACTTTGGTGAAAACTATGTGGCCATTTTAGTGATAAGTTGTTGAGTTGTGACATGGTGAATGCTGAATTTTGATTTTCTGTGATAAGTTGCAACATTGTGAATGCTGTACCTTGATTTCTGTGAATGTTTTGCTCTGAGTTTTTGAATAAATAGAGAGTTTGCTATACTATGTAATCAGAACCTTGAAAGCTGTTCACAGCAGCAGTCCTCTGGAAAGCTGCCTGTGCTTGACTTTACAGTCAGTTATTTTTTTAGGTTTCATGGTTCTGAGTTACACCAATAACTCTGGTCAGCTGTCTTACATGTATGTGCATATTGGCCATAACAGAGTATGAATGGGGCTATATCATGCAAATCCATCCCCCCAACAGAAAAATATCTAAATAACAATAGCTAACATTTATATATATAGTGTTTTAAAGGTTTCAAAGAGTTCCATTCCTCATTTCATCTTAATTGAATCTCCTCCAGGATATTTCGTTGGCATTTTTAATCACATCTCTTCCAAATTTCCATATTTCTGTTGAGGTAAGAACTATCTTCCTAGTCCCCCCAGTTTCTAACAGTGAAGTCACCTTTAACTCTGCTCTTCCTGATCCCATTTTACATATCTAATTAGTTGTTGATTCTCCCTTCTCAACATTTCTCATAAATACCCCTTTTTTTCCTCCTTGTCCACCACTTCATCATCTCTCACCTGGACTACTATTATAGCCACATAATTATTCTAATAGCTACCCTTTATATAGTGCTTTAAGGTTTGCAAAGTGCTTAACAAAGATTACCTCATTTTATTCTCACAACCACCCTGGAAAGTAGGAACTATTGTTCCTATTCCTGTTTAACAGATGATGAAACAAGTAGACAGAGGTTATGGTCATATGGCTAGTACATGTTTGAAGCCAGACTTTGAATCCAGATTTCCATGACTTCATACCCCGTCCTTCAGACTCTATCCACTGCACCACCCAGCTACTTGCTTTCAGTCTCTCTCCAATTTGATCCATCTTTCATACAGCTGTCAAGCCATTCCACTTAAGATGTGGATAGGATGATGTCACTCTCATGTTTCAAAACTTTCACTATATTCTTATTGGCTACAGGCTAATATACTGTATTATATTATACAGTATATATAATATACTGTACTAACTCCTTAGCTTGGCATGTTAGACATTCTACAATAAGACTCCCACATACCTTTTGACTTCATTTTATACTGCAATTTTCTTATTTTACAAATTCTATGATCCTGCCAAACTATTCTCTGACTTCAATATGCCATTGCTCATATTCTTGCCTTCCTGTAATTTACTCTTGTTCCTGGAATGCCATTCTTTCACATCTTTATTTTTGAGAATTCCCATCTCCAATCAGGGTTCAGCTCAGGTTCTAAATCATTCCTGAAACCATTCTTGAAATCCTTAGTTACTAGAACTTCCTATCTCCTAAAATTTCTTAGCACTATACCTAATTTGTATACATGTTATACTCTTTTGATCCCAACATATATCAGGGGCAGGAACAGTTAATCTTCCTCTTTGCATCTTTAGTGCCTAACACATTTTTCTCACATGTAATAGGTACTTAATAAATGCTTGTTAAATTGAACTGCACATGTGTTCACCTGACAGTGAGTTAATAGTATCCATAGAAAAGGAATTAGATATTTCGGTGAAAATGTGATTATTACCATGCCTTAAAGAATCTCCTCCTACCAACTTAAAAGTATTTTATTTTTTCCAATTACATGTAAAGATAGTTTTCAACATTCACTTTTATAAGATTTTTGAGTTCCAATTTTTTTCTCCCTCTCTCCCCCCTCCTCAAGACGGTAAGCAATCTGATACAGGTTATACATGTACAATTATATTAAACATATTTTTACATTATTCATGTTGTGAAAGAATAAGAAAAAATGGAAAAACCATGAGAAAAAAAAAACAAACAAAAAAGAGAAAATAGTATGCTTCTATCTGCATTCAGACTCCATCGTTCTTTCTCTGGATGTGGATAGCATTTCCATCATGAATCTTTTCAAATTGTTTTAGATTTAGATCATTGTATTGCTGAGAAGAGCTATACCTATCAAAGTTGGTCTTCTCACAATGTTGCTGCTACTATATACAAGGCTCTTCTGGTTCTACTCACTTCACTCAGTAGAAGTTTATATGAATATTTCCGGGCTTTCTTAGAGAATATTTTTGAGGAGGAGCTTCAAAAAAATTGACATGTAGTTAAAGATAGTATATGATACAGTTTAAGAAATGGGCATTTCTCCCATCCCCCAATTTTTACATTATATACTTTTTATTACCAGTTTTTCATCATGGGATGCTGTAATTATTGTCTTTTTCTCAGACTACAGATAATGCATAACTATGAAACCCTATCATTAACTCTAGTGCATATCCAACTTTCTCTTTAGACTCATAGACTCAAAGAATTTTAGACTTGGAAGGGACCTTAGGTACCATAGGTAAATATCCAACCCATGCCTGAAGAAGAATTCCACAATAACATTTGGTAATCCTGCTTCTGCTAATGAAGAGGAAGTCATTACCTCCAGAAGCAGTCCATTTAACATAGGAATAGCCCTCATTGTTATGAAACATTTCTTGACTTTCAGCTTGGATTTGCTTTTCCCATTAATTGACCTTTGTTTTGTCTTATGGGACCCAAATGAATAAGTAAATCTAGTATCTTGTCCATAGGACAATCCTTCAAACATTTGGAGGGGGATTTAATGTCCCCCCTCATCTTTTCTTTTCAAGTTGAACCAGTTCCTTCAAGTAATCTTCATGAGACATCAGCTCAGAGTTTTCACAATACTGGTCACCTTCCACTAGAAACTCTTCAGTTTATCAGTATCTTTCCTAAACTGAGAAAGCTAGAAATGAACACAGTACTCCAACTAAGGGCTGGTTAGGACCAGATAAGAAGGGCTATCACCTCTTTATTTCTTGAATTTATGTTTCTCTTAGTGCAGCCCAGGATTACATTAGCTTTTTTTTGGCATCCATATAATTTGCCCGACACTGACTTCTCAGGCTGCTAAAAAATACAGAGATATTTTTCAGAAAACTAACCATGAATACTCCACCTTTTGCTTAAGTTGATTTTTGAGCACAAGTTTATGATTTTACATTTAACCCTCTTAAATTTCATCTTATGTGATTCAGACTAATATGTGGACTTCTCAAAATCATTATGGGTGTTGATTCTCATTCATTGTTTTCAGTATCTCACAACTTTTTGTCATTGGGAAATTAAAAATAATGTCTATGCCTTTATTGAAGTCTTTGCTAAAATTTTACATAATCTAAGATCAAGCATCAATCTCCCTAGGTGCCTCTTTCCAAGTTGAAATTAAACTTAGTGATGACTCTGACTATAGCCATTCAAGAAGTTCTAGAACCTAGATATCTAAAATCTATATCTAGATATATCAGACTGTATTATATTCTAGCCCTCATCTCTCCATATTTACCACAATAATAACATGATACTTTATCATATACTTTACTAAAACTTAAGAAAATATCTGGAACATTTCCCATTTCAAATAGTAAGTCCATCAAAAAGGCAATTAAGATTAGTTTGGTGTGACCTATTCTTGATGAATCCATGCAGGCTCTTGGTGATTACTGGTTCCTTTTTCAAATGTTCAGTAGCTATTGCTTTAATAACAATTCTCTTATATGGAAAGGATTTTTTCCCCCACTATCCTTCCCAATTTAGCTTCTCTAACAGTAACACCATCCACTGTATTGAATAAGCTGCAATCCAGCAAACACACAAAATGTAGTTTAGGGATTTTACCAGGGTAGTCTGGACCTGTGATTTCATCAGAGTAATTCCAGAGTGGAAACTCCATGCAATGGTTTAGTACAATATAGTGTCCATCTATGAGCACAGATTAGTAATTTGTCCATCATTTATAGCCTTAGACAGTTTCCTAGGGGCATTGAGAAGTTAAGTGATATGCCCATAGTCACACAGTTAGTGTGGGTCAGGGGCAATGCCTGAACTTCACTCTAAGATCAGTAATCTATTCATTACATCATATGACTTCTCTTTCTGATTCATATTTACTAGCTTTAGTCACCATTCTTTTCAGTAAGTTTAGCTCAGTGTCAGAACCCAATCAAGTTTTAGGCTATAGTCAAATGGAGTCTCTGTGTGTGCCAGGAAGAGAAGGTAAAAAACAAGAGATACCTGGGACCTTTCAAAAGAGACTGCTACAGTTAAGATCCCTTAGTCTCAATTGTCTTTAACCACTTTATGCCTCCTATCTTTCATTACTACTTGCTGTCTGTTGTTGTGGGAAAGAAGTCCAAAGGTCATAATTTTAGGATATAGGTGAGATAAAAGGTTTATTGTTATTACATGTGTATACACACATATAAATATATATACACATATAACATGTGCATATACACATATATATACACAAACACATACATAATACATATACAAGACAAATCAGGGGCAACTAGTTTGGATTTCAGACTGTTCATAACTGTCTTTGGAAGGAGGACAGGGCAGCTTTTATCTTTCAAGGTGAGAATGGGGATTTGTTAATCTGTGATGATCTTAAGAACATAGAAATGGTTTTATCTCTGTGATCAGTTTGCAAGACCATTGGGGTGGAGGTACACCCAAATACTAGGATTTGCTTATTTGCTTATTTTAATCTGAAATGGAGACTTGGGGAGAGAGAGAGAGACAGAGACAGAGAGAGACAGAGACAGAGACAGAGAGACAGAGAGAGACAGAGACAGACAGAGACAGAGAGAGACAGAGAGACAGAGAGAGACAGACAGACAAAGAGACAGACAAACGGAGAGAGAGAGAGAGAGACAGAGAGAGAGAGAGGGAGTCATTCATGTCAACAGAAGGAAAATAGTTTTTCACTTAGATGCCATATTCTGGATCTTAATCTACTTTCCAGACTTCCCCTTTTCTTATCCATCTCTTAGTTTGGGTATTTTGAACATCCTTATTATTCCTCTCTTTACAATTTGACCTCTCTAGTTTTAAAGAACAGCTCCATTATACAATTATATAATTATAATTTTATGACTTAAGATCAGTTAATTCTATATTCTTGCCCCACTCTTAAAGGTCTTTCACTTCATTTGGACTCTTTCTTGTACTAGTGGAATTAGCTCTACAGCCTGATAATTATTTCTCCTCTCTTTTGCCTCAAAATCAAGAAAACTAGGGAGATCCTGTACTGATGAATAAGACACAAGGTCTTTCCTTTATGGTTGTCTGCTGCCCTCACTGGGCCCTGCCCACAATGGATGCTATGGCCTCTGTTGAATCTCAAGTTCCTTTGGGAAGTAAAACTATATTAAAATGTCTTTCCTAGGTACTATTTGTCTCATTTCTTTTTTTTTTTTTAAAGCAATTGGGGTTAAGTAACTTGCTCAAGGTTACACGGCCAGTTATTTCTGGGTGTGGTGCTGAGTATCTGAGCCCGGATTTGATCCAGGTCATCCCGACACTGGAGCTGGTGCTCTTTCTCGCTGAGCCAACTAGCTGCCCCATTTCTTTTATTATATTTCTCTTACACTGAGTCTTTGACCAATTTGTTCCACATCTTCCTTTCATTTTCTCCTTTTGTCTTTTTCCTTATAACCTTATCATTCTAATATTTCACCTCTTATTTGGACCTGGTATACATGGTGATTCCATTTCGTCACCTTCGTTCAATATCAGTCCTCTTTTCTATGAGATTTGCAGTTTTTTTTTACCATCTGTCTACATCTGCCCTAGCTGGAACAAAGTCATTTTATTACTTCACAAGAACACCTTTATTATGACTTCTTACTCTGAAGTAGAAACTTAGTTTGTGACCATGGGTGAGCTATTTCACTTTTCAGAGAGTCAGTTTCCCCCTCCACAAATTGGAAATAATAATAGTTTCACTCAGGGTTTTGTAAGTTTGAATAATGTATATTTAGATCACACAACAAGCTTTAAAGTTTTATATAAATGCCAGTTATTATTGATGTAATATATTTCATTTCTAGTAGAATGTAATTTCCTTGAAGACAGGAGGCATGTTTCATTTTGTTGTTTGATTTCTTAAGTTCAAAATTTTGAACACAAGACCTTCTAGAGAGGGAAGATTTCTTCATTCAACATGTTCCTTAGAGAAAGAAGGCCACAGTACATTTAGTTTCCATTCGGTATCCTACTTGAAGAACAGGAGAGAGGTCTCTATTGGAATTCTCCAAAGGTCTGTGTTTGACTTTACACCTTTTTAATATTTGTAGGGATTACTTTGATAAAGACATATATAAAGAAAAACGAAAGCAACAGCCCACATACTATATGATAGAGTTGGGACTGAAAAAGAACTTGGTCTTGTCAAGGCAGAATTTTGGATTAAAGTTAATAAGATGAAAATTAATAGGGATAAATGTAAAGTCTTACACTGGGGTCAAGAAATCGATTTCACAAATATAATAAATGAGACATATATAGAAATAAGAGTTTGATAAAAATTTGGGTGTTTTTCTGGAAATAATCTCCAAAGGATTCAATAGGGCCATGAAGCTAATATGATCTTAGGCTGCACTAAACTAATACTAGGAAGGGGATAGCTTTACTAATTCTGTCCTGGTTGGAACATATAATGTTTCTTTCTAGGTACCACATTTTAGAAAGGTTATTGACAAGCTAAAGAGTGTCATATAATTTTGATTTTTAGCTAGGATTGCATACTTAACTATTATGAACCATAATATCAGTTACTTTTTCCCTCATTTTTCTTGGCTCCCAAGATAATTTTAAGTTATGAATTTCAGGACTTTCAAATTTTTTGCTGATTTCTTTTTTTCAAAAGTATATTGTCAATCATGCTTCAGTGAATACATCACATTGATGTGGGTATTCCCTGCAATAAAGAATTTTCAACTCATCCAAGCTTAGACATCTTGTATAATTCTTGCATATTAATTTTCCTTAAAGGATTTACTTAATTGTGAAAGGCCTTCCACTAAGTCTTTTAATGTTTTGTGAGTACCAGTGAAAAACTGGAGTTGTCCATCTGTTACCCCAGGCTTGTAGACTACTTCCACCCACCATTGGCTTTTGGATGACCTGCAGTTTTGATTCTTGGAAGATTATGGTGTTGTATAATTTACAGCTATGAAGAAGAATATTGGCATAAAAAGATGGAGTGTGTGTGTGTTTGTGTGTGTGTAGACAACTTGGGGCTGACAAAAGTTTCATCCACTTTCCAAAATGAAATCCAGGTTTCCCTGTTCATTACATTTAATTCTAGACCCCATTCATTTTCCCTCTGCAGTGCCAATCCAAAATATGACTACTGAGGTATTAAAACAATCTATATACCAACTGAATATCATCTGGATAATAGAGTAGATATTCTTCATTCTCTTGGTTTTGGCTTCATGGATTGTTGGGTCAATATTTTTTGAGTGCTAGCAAATCTTTTTAGAAGCTCCTGTAATATTCTGGGGTTTGATAAAATTAGCACAACATCCTTTGCAAGCAATAGCATTTGGGGAACCTTACCATTTATAGGGGATCTTTCTTCCATTTGGACTCTGTAGAGGAAATCCTCCATAACAAAGGTGAATACTCTTGTTGAGCAAATATATTTTTAGAAAAACTATGACCCCTGAGCAGTTGCTTGTATTTAGATAATGCTTTCCAGTCTCAGAGATTTGCATATATTATATTATGCCAAAATTCAAAATGTCAAATTTAGGAACAGATAAAACAATATTTACAAAGAGGAAAATGAAGTCTTGAATAGATCAAAGAAAATATGCCAAGATGAATCCCCAAACCAAAAATGATTGAATAGAAACTCTCTCTAAGCTTGGAAACCAATTTTCCAGTTGAATTTTTAAAGGATTCCATTAGGTAGTCACATTTGTTAAGATAATGTGGGGTTAGGAGAGTGAATTTGACTGGCTTAAATAGGAGGGATCCCCCTGCCCCTTTTAAAGAAAACTTATATGAAAAGAACTTTCAGAAAAGTTTCACATTCTGCTCTAGGAGTCTTACAGAATGAATGATTGAACCTTGTTTTGACTCTAGATTACAGGTTTTTAAAATTTTATCCATTCAGAATAGAGCTGTTTGAAAATTAACCCCATACAAGCTGAATCTTTAGCCAGGGGACAGAGCCCTTAAGTGAAGATGAATCTATGACTTCATTGATATAGGCTTGCCATTCCTTCTCATTGGTGTGACTAATTCATGGGCCCTCCTCCCATAAATATTTTACAATGTATTCATTCAGCATGCTGTGGACCTACATCAGAGTCACTCAACATTATATGGCTACTTGTGTATTAGCAATAATGGTAAACATTTATATAGTACATGAAGACTTTTGGTCCTTACAAAAACCCTGTGAAGAAGGTGCTACCATCATCCTTGTTTTATAGACAAAGAAATTAAGGTTAAATGACTTGCTGAGGCTCTCATATCAAATAAGTATCTGAGACAGGATTCAAATTCTGGTCTTCCTTACACCAAGTTCATCGCTCTATCTATTATACAACATTAACACTCAGAGACAATCCATCCACTTTTAGTAGCTTTTGCTACTTGACTAATCAACCTCCTTTTCCTTTTATATAACTTGGTATAATATATATTACACCACTACTCGCTCATAAATCATTATTGTTAATATGTTTCCATTGCTTTTTGGATCACCTAATGGTAGCTTAAGTTAGTATAGGTTCACAAAACTCTCTTCTAAGAGTTTTACTTACCTATAACAAAACTTAGTAAAACTGAAAGTAAGGGCCTAATTGTATTTACCTTCTCTATGTATCTCTTGGGTTATCCCTCCATTTTTCCAAGTACTTTTTGGAAAGTACATAACACCATGAAAACAAGTGAATCACAGAAAAAAATGAAAGTGATATGTGGAGTCATAACTAATCATTTTTGTGCCCAGAACAAAAAGTACAAATAAGGGGAAATCTTGAGCCTTGGGCTAGGGAAGAGAGTCACCCAGGGCCATTATTGCAGCTGATTAGCTGATAGGCTTAACTGTTTCTAAGCTTCTGAAAGATTGAAGATACTTTAGACTCCTTCTAAATTTTGGCACCTAGGGACAAAGCTCTGGATAACCTACTCTAGTTCGAACTCTGATAATATACTTTTTTCTAAAAAAGGCATTTTACCTGAAAAGACGTGTCAAATGTACACATCTATTTGTCTTCATATTATTTCTTATCTAAGTTAATTATAAGAATCAAATTGCTTTTTGTTAATAATTAGCTTATTTATCTTTATTATTATACTTGGCATGAGAGGTAGTTTCTGTTGTGTCAAAATATATTTCTACATTACCATTTTCCTTTGTATATAGATGGAAAGAAGACAATGAAAAAAAAAGAGTGATGTCACCTGGAAAAGTGAAAAAAAGATCCAGAGAAGCAAAATACTTGTAAAGGTTTCACTAACAAAAACACTTTGTACACAGCTAACAAAAGGGCTGATGATCCCAACAAGGTCATTTTTTAGTGGTATGAACATATTAAAGAGAAATTAGAGAACCTTATTTCTATTTAAGTAAAGCAAAACTTAAATGAATAAAGCAATAGATATCATTTTGGTTCAGGAAATCTAAATAAGGAACCAAGCTAAAAACTGGATCTCACTCAGTGCCAATTTGCAGGAACCTCTACATAACTAATATTTGTGCATAGAATAAAAAGTGGTATGGAGCTCTCATTTCAATATATAGAAAACTCTGGATTACACATGATAATGAGGAATAATAATTTAAGATCACAGAGTAGGAGAGTTGGAAGGGACCTCAGCAGTCCAATCTATATACCAAAGGAACCCTCACTATAACATACCTGACAAATTGTGATCTAATGACTATTAGAAGACCTCCAAGGAGGGAGGACCCCTATAGCCCATTTCACTTTTGGAAAACTTGCAATTGATAAGGAATTTTTCTTGGCATCAAATCTAAAGTTGTCCTTATTAAAGTTCTACCTTCTCCTGATTCAGCTATATGGGAACAAACAGAATAAGCTTAGTATCAGACATAACTCTTCTTCAAGTACTTGAAGACAGCAATTACATTCCTCCCTCTTCTTCCCAGTCTTCTCTCCTCCAGGCTAACTATGCAGAGTTTTTAATTCTCATTTTAGCCAAGGTTTCAATCTTTCCCCAAATAAAATATGTCATTAGAAATACTAATGTATACTCTAATGCTCCAGGGGCTCTGTGATCTCATTGCCGTAGACAAACCCTTCAACAGGTAGATTGTAGACTTCCCATGATTGCCCATACTGTGAATCTTTCATCCATATCCTCCTATAAATTCGACACAAAAAGTTGAACCAACATTCTGGGAGATATTGCATTCCCTTTATGTTGTGTAGATGCCAATGGAACATGTATGTAATCTATAAGATATGCATTATACTTATTAGACAACTGGCTCATCTCTTTTTTTGTCTTTGATGGTCTAGTTTCACTATTTTTT
Source organism: Petaurus breviceps papuanus (assembly GCF_028583685.1). NCBI lineage: Eukaryota > Metazoa > Chordata > Mammalia > Diprotodontia > Petauridae > Petaurus > Petaurus breviceps. The sequence continues at coordinate 9,983,763 of NW_027185779.1, read as the reverse complement.
CAATGCAATTCCTTGTTTGTGATGTGTTGAAGCCTGCTTGCAGCTACCATGTACTTCTCCATTGCACTTTGGTGCATTTTGGAATACTGGTGTTAAAAGATGGGCCTTTGTTTCAGGAAGAAGTTGTAGTCACTAAAAGAAACTATGATTTTGCAAAGGCAATATAATCCACTCTTTCTTCTCCTGTTCAATACCAAACCCAGCTCATTGCCCATTCACAGTGTTTGTCCAACACACACACACACACACACACACACACAAATACACTTTACATATTAACATACATACAGTTGAACAAACCCTATAGGTTGTCTGTCCATCCAATTGCATGTCATAGTTCAGACAATAAGCATTCTTAATCCTTTTAGTATTTCCTGTGTGGATAGTTGGACCAGAATGTTTCCAATTACCATGGATATGCTGTAGGAGACTTTTCAATATTTCTGAACTTGATGTAATCAGTAGAATACAAACAGAAGAATCTGAATGATATCACCAATTGTAGCAGGGGTTCTTTAGCTTCTCATCTATCAACTTATATGGGGAAAATTGTATTTTAATATAATTGGTTTTCTTTTTAAATTTTTTAATAAATTTATTTATTTGCTTTTAGTTTACAACATTCACTTCCACAATCCCTTGAGTTCCAAATTTTCTCCCCCTCTCTTTCCTCCCTCCTCCTCCCATGGCGGCATGAAGTCCAATATAGGCTCCACAGATACCTTCACGTTAAATATTAGTCAAGTTGTAAAAAAGAATGATAGTCAATGGAATGAACAAGAAAGAAGGGACAAAAAGAAAAAATGAGAGAGAACAAGTAGTTTGCTTCAATCTGCATTCAGACTCTGCAATTATTCCTCTGGATGTGGATACCCCCTTCCATCATGAGTGATTTGGAATTGTCTTATACCTTTGCATTGCTGAAAGGAGCCCATTCTATCAAAGTTAGTCATCACAGATATGATATGTCTGTAATTGTGTACAATGTTCTCCTGGTTCTGCTCTCCTCACTCAGTATTAGTTTATATAAGTCTCTCTGGGTTATTATGAAGTCCGTCTGTCCCTCATTTCTTAGAACACAGTAGTATTCCATGACATTCATATACCAAAACTTCTTTAGCCATTCGCCAATTGATGAGCATTCTCTTGATTTCCAATTATTTGCCACCACAAAGAGCTGCTATAAAAATTTTTGTACATATGGGTTTCTCTTCCAACTTGTATGATCTCTTTAGGATACAGTCCTAGAAGTGGTATTGCTGGGTCAAAAGGTATGCACATTTTTATAGTGCTTTGGGTATAGTTCCAAATAGTTCTTCAGAATGGTTGAATCAGTCCACAACTCCACCAATAATGCATTAGTGTTTCAATTTTCCCACATATTCTCCAGCATTTATCATTTTCCTGTTTGGTCATGTTAGTTAATCTAAACTGTGAGATGTGGTATCTCAGAGTTATTCTGATTTGCATTTCTCTAATCAATAGTGATTTAGAGCATTTTTTCATATGCTTATACCTAACTTTACTTTCTTCCTCTGAAAACTGCCTGTTCATATCCTTTGACCATTTATCAATTTGGGAATGACTTGAATTCTTATAGATTTGACTCAATTCTCTGTATATTTTAGAAATAAGGCCTTTATCAGAGACACTAGTTGTAAAAATTCTTTCCCAGTTTTCCACTACCCTCCTAATCTTGGTTACATTGGATTTCTTTGTACAAAAACTTTTCAATTTAATGTTATCAAAATTATCCATTTTGCATTTTGTAATGCTCTCTATCTCTTGTTTGGTCATTAATTCTTCCCTTTTCCATAGATCTGACAGGTAAACTATTTCTTGCTCTCCCAGATTGCTTACAGTATCAGTCTTTATATGTAAATTATGAACCCATTTAGACTTTATTTTGGTATATGGAATAAGATATTGGTCTATGTCAAGTTTCTGCCATACTATTTTTTAGTTTTACCAGCAGTTTTTGCCAAATAGTGAGTTCTTATCCCAGAAGCTGGAGTATTTGGGTTTATCAAACAGTAGATTACTATAGTCATTGACTACTGTGTCTTGTGTACCTAATCTATTCCACTGATCTACTATAATTAGTTTTCTTTGTAATCCTAGATATCTTATTTAATGAATTAAAAAAATGAACATTATCCTGAGAAAGGGTCCATAGCCTTCACTAGACTCCCAAAGAGATCCATGGTATAAAAAGACTAAGAACCCCTGGTTTATAGCTTCTATGACTAGGAGTATGGTCTGAATTTTGACTGTGATGTCATGAACATCTTTTGCAACCATACATTCAATGGCTTTCTATCTTGCTTGTTACAAACAATCTGAGGCTTAGCTAACAAGTTCTAGCCACATATACATTTCCAGAACCCAGTCCATCATCTAACTTCTTTGTTACTGCTGATGGCTGATAGAGGAAGTGATATGATTGTGCCAATTGGGTCTAATATGGATTTATTTTAGGTAATCTCATCTGGGTCCTATAGCCACCTAAAAATTCCTTTTTCTTTCCCTCAGAATAGATTCTTATCAAATATTTTACTGAAAAAAATTGAGGTTCTCCATTGCAAGCTCCTCACCTATCTTCAGAACTTCCCCTTTCAGTTGTCCTCTCAGCCTCCTTAATTTTCATCTCTTCTTAGCTATTGGCTCCTTCCTTACAAACATACCCATTTCTTACAAACATAGGGTTCTCATCCTTAAAAAAATTAACTTGATCCAATCATTTTCTTAAGCTACTGTCCAGTTATCTCTCTTCCCTTTCACAACTAAACTAGAAAAAAAATTTATATTTACTGTATCCACTTCCCTCCTATTCACTTCTCAGCTCTTTGCAGACCTGCATCTGACCTCATGAGTCAACTGAAACTACTCTCTCTAAGTGATCTGTTGTCAGTGATTTGTTAACCACCCAAACCTATAGGCTTTTCTATGCTTTCATCCTTCTTGACCTCTCTAGCATTTGACAGGGTTGACCACCCCCTAGTCTTAGTCTCCCTTTTGGTTTCTCTCCTGGTTCCTGTCCTACCTGGTTGGCTATTCCTTCTTATTCTTATGTTATGGAATATCACCTGTTCTATTCCCTATGTGTCCATATACCCCAGAATTCTGTCTGCTCTCTTCTCTTCTTCATCTAAACTCTGTCACTAGGTGATTTCATTTGCTCTCAAAAGTTCTTCTGCCATCATTAAGACAACTTGCAAGTCTTTACATCTAATCTCTTATTCTCTTGAACGCCAGCTTCTCATCTCCAATTGGATGTCCCATAATTATCAACAGAATGTTGCCCATCTCATGATGGCTTTTCTTTGATTACAGAAATTCATGAATATATTTTAAGATGTATAAAATTCTATCTATGTTTGTTGAGGAGGACCCAAATACTTGAAACATGGCAACTTTCATGTTTTGAAGTAAGATCACAAAAGGTCAAGTGATTGGCATCTACGAGGAGAGGCATGTAAATTGCCCAATTCACAAATTATATAACCAGACCCTAGGTAATTACAAATTTGCTATACTTTATACCTATTGCTTCCCAGATTAATTAAATCTCCTAACGAGTCAGCCCTTATGTCCAAAGACCTTTATTCTTGCTCCACTATGTCCTTTTGTTCTTGATTGGTCATATGAAAACTGTTTTCCTTTATAATCATCAAGACTGAGGCATATGTCTGGTCCCTTTTCAAAATAATTCCTTGATTCCCTGGAAATAGAACTGTCACATGTGCACCATTATTAGAAAACTAGCTTTTGAGGGACAAAAATAATTACTCTAAATTAACTCTCATGTGACTTACAAAATGTTCATTTCTCTATCCACTTGCCCCAAATCTTGACACTCTTTATTTTTACCATGATTATTCTATTTTGATTGAATTTTGGTTATGACTTTATCATTACCTTCTGGTTTTCTCCCCAAATTGTTCTCATTTCATCATACCTTTGCTTAACAATTTCCTTCGATGTTTATTCCACTCAGCTACTCGTCATCAGTATAGCCACACCTTGAATCTACTCTGGATGAATCATAGGAAAATATGTACAGCTAGAAGGTAACTTAGAGGTCATGCAGTCCAGGTTCCCCTCTCATTTTGTAGATGAAGAGACTGAGGTTTTGAGAGTCAAAGGACATCAAACCAGTAAGGATGGAAGGAGGCAAACATTTGTTAAGCTTCTACTATAAGCCAGCCACTGCACTAAGCACTTTACAAAAATCTCATTTGATTCTCATAACCACCCTAAGAAATAGATGCTCTTATTATTCCTATTTTACAGTTGAGGAAACTGAGGCATATAGTAATTAAGTGACTTGTCCAGGGTGACACAGTTCGTAAGTGCTTGAGACCATATTTGGATTCTGGACTTTCTGACTTCAGGTTCAACCCTCTATCCATTCTGCCACTTAACTGCCTTAAGAAATATGCATTTATTAAGCCCTTACTATGTACTAGGGATATAAAGAGAGGCAAAAATAATCCTTGCCTTCAAGGAGCTCACATTCTAATGTGATAGACAATATGAAAACAAGTAAATACATACAATATAACATAAGGGGCAGATTTGGAATATGTCTCTAGGTTGTCTGACTTAAAATTCGGTTTCCGCTATCCTGAGTCTGAGATCCCAAACTCTGAGATCTTTTTGTATGACAACTTCCATAATTATAGTCTTTTCCTTTTCCTCATTCTCTTTAAACCTGAAGTTCACTCTCCTCCCAACCTATAATAACTCCTCCTTACTTGTCTACTCTTATCTGTCCTCTTAAAGTTTCACTTGTTTACCTAACCAGCCTGGGTCCAATGGTAAGATGCTTACATTTTAGTATCTTAGCAACCCAGGTTTTAGATTTGGAAAATGCCTTGGAGATCATCTATTCTAATCCCCTTATTTAACAAATAAGGAGGCTGCAGTGCAGAAAGGATCAGTGACTCACCCTGGGTTCATATGGGTGGTAGGTAGCAAAGCCAGGATTAGACCTTGGGGTCTTTTGATTCATCATCTAGGACTTGTTCCTTTTTCCTGTGCTGGCTCATGTTCCATCAAACACCTTAGAATCCTTTGTTCCCTTGATCTTTTGCCATTGCTACCTTGCCAAACTACAATTTTGTATAAACCCCACCATTTATTTTCTCTCTTACTCTTCTCAGGTTGCCAACCATAGATGAAGGAAGTCCATATTGATTGTGTTCAGTATAATAACAATATTAATAAAGATGATGACAGTAACTGCTATTCATATAGCATTTTAAGACTTCATTTACACATTATTCCAATATGTGTTCATATTATTTAACCTCAGTTGGGTCTTTACCATTGCCTAGCAATCCTTCTATTAGACTCTTGCTGACTGCCAAGCATTCTCAAGGGAGGCCATTGTAAACCTTTCCCATCTTTCTTGAGCTCCAAACTTGCCTTTGCATCCCTTACCATTTCTCAACTAGAAAAAGCTGAAGTTTTTTTTTCTTTTTTGGTATTAGTTGCTTTGTTTCCTAAGCATTTGATCCCCTATAAACATTTAACATTTTCTTTTTTTCTGTCTTTCTCCAAAATGACCACTTCAAATTTGTTCCCACCTATTACTCTTTGTAATCTTTATCTCTTGTTAATAATTCAAAGACACAAGAACAGTAATGTTATATGTTGGGTAGATAAAACTAGGGTTTTAAAATGTATTAAGTACTTATTACACTCTATTGCACAGGTATTTGTATCATTTAAGCAATTCCTTAGTTTGGCCAATAGGGGAAAATATTTACCAGTGGCATTCCTTCCTTTCCTTCTTCCCCCATTGACTAGCACCTATCACTAAAAATTCACATGCTGCCTGCCTGGCTTGACCTAATAAGGATATTCTACAACAATTTCATGAACTGTGTCAGCAAGTGGGTCAACTACAATATCTTGGAGCCTTTGCACTAGCCCCTAAAAGCATTCCTTCTTTATCTCTAACTCATGGAGTCTCCTTCGTCTTTTAAGGCTCCACACTTTCCATGTTTTTGATGCTTCTAACTGGTAGTGTAGATCCTTCCCAGACTGCCATGTATTTAAATGTTGGATATGTTTATATTTATTATTTATGCTGTGTATATTTTTTGCATTCAAATATAAGCTCATTGTAAATAAGGAGTGGTCTCGTCATCAACAAGAGTTTGGGTGGAAATCAAGCTAAGAGCAGCAGGATAATGGCAGGAGTGGGGGTGGACTGCTAGCTTGGGAGTGGTCTAATAGAAAGCTACAAGATGAGTTGTGGGATTGTTGGTGTACCATATGGAGGAAGAACAGCTTTTGAGCTATATCACCATAGCCCTATCTGAAGGCGAAAAGCATATTTCCATACATATTTCCAAAAAGCTGCTCCATTTTCACACTCTGGGTCAACAACTCATTTGCCCCCTGCTAGGTATGGGTGTGACTGCATTATATTTAATGCTAACTGTATCTCCAGAAAAAAGGTAAATGAATGAGTTTGGGGTATTTAAAATGGTTTCTTCATCTTCTGCTGCTGCTGAGACACACACACAGATAGAAACAGAGACGTTATTTTACTAAAGAAATACACCAATGCAGCTTTTTGGGCCACTAATAAAAACTTTGAAATTGATCCTTTAGATCTACTAATTAGGTAATGAAACTATTGATGGTGGTGGGAAAGTTGAATATTATTATTTTATTTTATTGCTTTTTTTGGAGGACAATTGGGGTTAAGTGACCTGTCCAAGGTCACATGGCTAGTTTTTGTGTTAAGTGTCTGAGGTTGGATTTGAACTCAGGTCCTGCTGACTCCAGGGCTAGTGCTCTATTCACTTCACCACCTAGCCACACACCCAAATATGATTGTTTTTAATTTGGGATGTTGTTGAGGTATTTAGCAGGTAATTAGAAATAAAAGAATCAAATGATAACTTGTGTACAACAATTTGCAAATCTTAAAGTACTATATAAATAGTAGTTGTGATACCCAAAAAAGGCTAAGAGATCAGACTTAGATTTTGAAATTATCTGGATAAAAATATTTTATGGAAATATATAAGTAAAAAAGTTCTGTGAGTATAGAGAGATTAGCAGAGGACACAAACTTGAGTCTTGAAGGGATCCCAGTTGTAAGTGATGGCCACATCATAGTGGCAGATGACACCTCATAAAACCATAGGTTTATAGATTTCAAGCTGAAAGGAATTTCAGAGGTTACTTAGTACCTACTACTATTTCTAGGGTTCTTCCTTCTCTCCCCCCGCCCCCAGGGTTAGTCTGGTTTTCCGCTTAATGGCCACTAAGATCTTCTGAGAATTGTTAACTATGGGGCTAGGGTTTAAACTGTACTTTCCTTGCTCCTATCTTCTGGTTAGCCTTGGGTCTATTGATAGTGGCTTCCTGCCAGCAGGGATATATAGGAAAATGGCTCTCTAGGGGAAACATATACATATGTATATGTTGTATGTGTGTGTGTGTGTGTGTGTGTGTACCCAATATACTTTAAAGTTTAATCTTCATTATGTATACTTTTTCATCATTTTTTAAGTCTAAACAATTAGCAAGGCAATAAATCAAGTCAATTTGTAGCATTGAGGAAGTACACTGGATGGAGTTTTAGGCCTAGAGTCAGGAAGATCTGAGTTCAAATCTGGCCTCATACACTTACTGGCTGTGTGACCCTAGGAAAGCCACTTAATCCTATTTGCCTTACTTTCCTTATCTGTAAAATTAAATAGAAGGAAATGGCAAACCACTTAATATCTTTGCCATGAAAACCCCAAATGAGGTAGTGAAGAGTCCAATGTGACTGAAACGATTGAACCATAATTGTAGCCTTGGTAACTTCCAAGTTTTATATAAGTGCCTACTTTGAAAATTTAGCAAAAAGTCTCCATGGGAGCTGGTTCCCACACAGCCTTCTAAGAACATAAAATGGACTGCCATTTGAAATCTGAACCCTTTAGACTTGGTAGATTTTCTATTGTTGTTTAGCCATTTCAGTCCTGTTCAATTCTTTGTGAGCTCATTTGGAGCTTTCTTGGCAAAGATATTGAAGTGGTTTGCCATTTTCTTATCCAGTTCATTTTACAGATAAAGAAACTGAGGCAAACAGTGTTAGGAGACTTGCCTAGGGTCACACAGTTAGTAAGTGTCGGAGACTAGATTTGAACTCAGGTTTTCCTGACTCCAGGCCCAGCACTCTTAAATCTAGACTATATAACCTAGTTACCCTTCATATTTGTTGTAGACTGAGACAAAAAAGTAGTTTGAGAGAGATACAAACAAAAAAATGTCCTATTTTGGTAGTAGTAGTAATTAGGAGAAGAATGGTTATTAGGGTAAGGTCTGGGTCTCATTTGTTTCTGTGCCTTGTACGTAGTATGTGCTCAACAAATGTTGAACAAACGAACAAGTAGTAAGCAAGATGTTGAAAAAATTAACCAAAAGCTCAGAAGATAACCAAAGAAGAGATGGGGATGGCCAGGAAGAAGGAGGCCATTGCATTGGGATGTTATCAGGAAAAAGTTTGTGTCATGGCAAACAGAGAAGTCAGATTTGGGGGCGGTAACAAAAGGAAATGAAAGGTGAGAACATGGAGGCCACAAATAAGGAATTTCATAACAATAGTCTGTGTAGTAATTTGCATCATGGATTGTCAAGAAGTGCCTTGGACCCTAAGACCTAAGTTCATGTACTTCTTCTAACAATATGCTTGCCTTATGGTCAAGTCACCTTAACCTTTCAATGCCTGCAAGCAGTTCTCTGAGGCAATGGTTCTTAAAATGTCATCTGGGTTGTCCTGGGGATCCCTGAAAAGTTTCAGGGGTTCTGTGTATTCAAAATATTTTCATAATGATGCCAAGATGTTTTAATTTCTAAAGTGGGGAATATTGTTAGGTATAATTCACATAAATGAAAGTTATTTGAGGTGTCTTCCTGAGAACAAAAAGTTTGAGAACCACTACTACTACAAATAACAGATGAATCACTTATCTGCATTCTTGGAGGAAGTTTTCATACTATAAGTTCCCACCACATTGATGAAGCTACAAGTTTAGAGCCCTATAGATCACATTACTGTTGACAAAGCACTTTCTTCATGGAAATCCTGCAACACTTTTTTGGAGGCAATAGGAATCCCACAGGGTAAAAAAATACCATATGTAAACAAATGTTATGTACCCATTTAAAGGTATACAGTGCCAAATGAATCAGTGCTCATCACAATTCATCTTAGTACTGTTTCATAATTCCCTATGTAAGCAGCAACCCTAAAAGCCATGTTCCTTGTCTCCTTGGAAAGTTTACTTTGGAATTATTACATCAAAATAATCTATTAACATTTTGCTTGCATGGACTTCATTGTCCCTCTGATTTCACCTTTATGTTTTAATTTTGGACATGAAAGTTGCCATTCCTAAATTCTAAACTCTATTATTATTCCCAGAAATAATCCAGCAAAATAACCAGAATTCTTCACTCTTCAATGATGCTATCTAGAGGGAGTACAGATTTAGTGGGAATTAAAGTAAACCGGGGCAGTGGATTCAGTTATTTTGCTTCTCCATGAGGTTACAAAGAAGAGCTGTGTGTCCTACTAAGAGCCAGCTTTGCTATCAAGGGAGGGTTATTTTTAGCAAACTCTCTTTTAATTGCTTTGATAGATCTCCAGGAGTAGTGAAACTTGGGCTTATTTGAAACTTTCCCTTTTTACAGGTTCTAGTGTTTTCTGTAAAGAGTTGATTTTACTTAAGAAAACAAAGCACACTGAAAACAAATGCTGCTAACTGTTTAATTGCTATGGCTATCAGCATTTTAAGACTGCTTTTGGAAAGTGCAAGATAAATGGAAATAATTTCATAAGATGAATGTATTTTCATTTCCCATATTACCTATAAGTCTATGAGGGCAGAAGCTATATCTTCTTTGTATTTTTAACACCCTCAGGAATGATAAACATATGTTGTGAATAAAGTAGATGAATGAAAATAATAAGAATAGCTATTACTATACCACAGAGAGGCACTATGGTGTAGTGGGAAGAATATTGGAGCTGGGATCAGAGAAGCTAGAATCTTCTCTATGTATATCTTTGTGAACTTGGATACATTGCCTTACTCTTCAGTTTTCTTATTGGTAAAGGGTTGGATTAGGTGATTTCTCTTTCAATTCAATAAACATTCAAAAGCATTTATATGTAGGACATGACATAAGAGAATGATGAATAAAAACACTTTTTTTTTGTTTTTTTGGAGGGCAATTGGGCTTAAGTGACTTGCCCAAGGTCACACGGCTAGTTTTTGTGTTAAGTGTCTGAGGCCAGATTTGAACTCATGTCCTGATTCCAGGGCCTGTGCTCTATTCATTGTACCACCTAGCCTCCCCCCAAAATACTTTTAAAGTATTTACTGTGTGCTAAGTATTGGGAATCAAGACTTCCCATGTCCTCAAGGAGTTTCCATTCTAGTGTGTGTATATGTGTGTGTGTGGGAACAAAAGCTATGGGGAGTAGGGTCCAGGGATAAACATTTTGGTTTGGAAAGTTATGGGAACAGTGAACAGAGCCATAGAGGAGTACATTGATACATTCTTTTCAGTAGCAATTACACTATTATTTTGAGTGTGGTTCCAAGACTAGAATGTGGGGGAAAGGGGACTGGCAACTGGTACAAAATGGAGGGGATTTAATGGCTGGGGCCACCTAGATATATAAGTGCCACACATGGCACTCATCAGTCAGTACAGTGAGGTGGAGTAAAGAAGATAGTGGTAAACATTGAGTACATAAAAATAAAGGAGGTTACAAGCTCCTGGAGGAGTAAATGTTTAACATTTATTAATTGGATGCCCCCAACCTCATCCCCAAGACATTGGATCCAGTGAATACAATGTTATTTTTGATCTTTGAGAAAAGAATTTCAGTAGATTGATGGAGATAAATGTCAGGTTACAAGGAGTTGAGAAAAGAGTAGTTAGTGAGAAAGTAAAGTTTTTTAGGCATAGACTGCTTTATCAAGAAATTTAGCAGTTAGTGAAAGGAATAAGATAGGATATTACCTGGATAGAGTAGAAAGGTCAAGGTAAGACTTCAAGGAAAAGAGAAACATGGAGGTGTTTAACATTTCTAAGAAATGATCCAGCTTAGTTTGAATATCTTCAGTGACAGCTCACTATACTAAAGTAAAGCAGTTTCATTGCTAGACCTCCTAAATGCTAATGTCTTTCTACTATTAGACTGGATTTTTAATTCTCACCCATTGACCCTAGTTCTGTCCCTCTGTATGTAGAATGTAGAATGTGTTTAATCCTTCTTTCTTATGACAATCTTCAAAAAACTTGAAGGCTTGAAGGCACTTTTTTAAAGTGTTTTCTCCCTAGTTTTTCCAACTCTTCCTCCTATGAAGTGATTTAAAGCCAAGTTATAGAATCATATAACCACATAATTAAATGGGACTTCAGAAGCCAACTAGTCCAACCCATCCCTAAACCAGAATCCTTGCTACAACATACTTGACAAATAGTCATCCAACTTTTGCATGAAACCTCCATGAAGAGGCAACTCACTGATGACCAACACAGCACATTCTGATTTTGGATGGCTCTAAAAATTAGAAAACATTTTTCTTTACATCAAGCCCAAATTTTTCTATTTCAATATCCACCTCGTTCCTAGCTCTGTCTTCTGGGGACAAAGAGACCAGGACTAGTCTCTCTTCCACATGACAGTTCTTCATGGTTAGAGACAGCTATCTCATTTCTCCTAGGTCTTCTCTTGTACAGGCCAAAGTACCTTTTATTTCTTCCATCAGTCTTCATGTGGCATAAGATAGCGTCCCTTCCTTCATAATCTTGGTTGCTTTCTTTTGGATGCCCTCCAGTTTATGAATATCCTTCCTAAAATGTTCTGTCTAGCCCTGAATACAGTATTCCAGATATGATCTTTTGACACATGTTGAGTTTTCAGTCCACTAATAAAACCCCAATATCTTTTTTTATATGAAATGGTATTCCCCCATCTGGGTCTTGGGATTTTTTTTTTAAACTCAAACCTAACAATTTATATTAGTTTCTATAAAATTTCCAACAAGTTTGATTAGCTAGCATTTTTGAGCCTCTTAAGATCTATTTGAATTCTGAGTCATTTGGTGTGTTCATTTTCCCTTTGGGCTTTTGTCAATGCAATAAGCATGCCAATTATGACTTTATGCAAATTCTTGATAAGAATGTTAAATAGTATCTGGTTAAGCATAGATATTTGGAGCACCTAAGCTGACAGGGAACCACAAGTGACCAACTGCAACTGGACCTACCCATTTAACCATCTCTGAATCCACCTATTGTATGTATCAACATCTAGCCTATATTTCCTCTCTTTCCTGCAAGAATAGCATCAATCAACATTCATTCACTGTGTCCTAAGTACTCACACAATATTTAGGTCTTGAAGACATTCTAAGAATCAATGAGTCCTTAGTTTCTTTATTTTACAGATGAAAAAAACTGAGACTGAAGGAAGAGGAGTGACTTGTCTAAGTTCACATGATTACCTGGCCTACATCAGCTCAGAAGGGAAAGCAAAAGGGAAGGGATCCAGAAAGCAGAGTTTTGGCTTTCCAGCTTCTCTCACTCTGCCCCTGTGAGATTCAGCCAGGAGTCTATGGGAGATAAAAAGGGGAGAGCCACAGGGATTGGATGCACAGCAGAGAAAGGAGGACTGTCAGACACCAAACCAGCTCTTACCACATTTGACTGAACAAGATGGTAGCCAGCTCAAGATGATGATTCAGCAGGACAATGGAGGGGAATCAGATTTGGTTCAGTTTTGAGGAGAAGCTCATGGAGGACAAACACTACTTACCGTGTTTCCCTGATAATAAGACACTGTCTTATTAATTTTTTTGGACAGAAAAACACCAGAGGGCTTATTTTCAGGGGAGGGCTTATTTTAATGAACATTGACAGCAATTTTAATAAACAGGTAAATGTGAACAAAAAAATGTACCTTTATTCAATAAGCGAATCACTGGGGAAGATCAGGATGACACGCTCACTGCTGCAGCTCTGATTGGATGCAGCTCAGAGCGCGGCGTGCGTTTCACGGGGGGGCAGGGGGGGACAGTGCATACAGAGGGTACCGTAATGTAGCGTGTAGTGCAGGGGATCACCTTCACTACAGCAGCAGTCTCAATAGGGCTTATTTTCGGGGAGGGCTTATTTTAGAGGAATCTTACACAGTAAGGGGAGGGCTTATTTTCGGGATAGGTCTTATTTTCGGGGAAACACGGTAGAAGACTAAAACCTCAGGCCACTTTGCACCATTTACATGGCGTAGGTGGGGTCGGTGATGAAGGAACTGAGAGGAATCTGGAGCTCTCAAAACTTTTGGTACTGAGCTTGACTAGGAGAGGAGAGAGAGACAGACAGACAGACAGAGACAGAGACACAGAGAGAGAGACAGAGACAGACAGACAGAGACAGACAGACATACAGACAGAGAGAGAAGGAGGGAGAGTGAGAGAAAGAGACAGAGAGAGAGAAAGAGAGAGGCAGAAAGAGAGAGAATTGATGGTGTGGTTACATGGAGTGGAGTGTTATCTTTGACTCTTTGATCTGACTTTGTCTCTTGCTGTTAAGGTGTAATAGCTAAAGGTCCAGGGTTTGAAATCTGGGTTAAGCATGAGTTGCTGCTCCACTGTCATCTAACCTCTGTCCTGTGATCTAAGCCTTGACTCTTTTTCATGGTACTGTCTCTTTCCCCAGAAAACTGCTTTCCTTGATTGTATGGGTCCAGATGTCAGTATTTTATAAATATCAATAAAGGAGAAAATAAAAGCAAACAGAAACCCCTTACCCTATCCTCCAAATCAACATTACTATGTGCTAGGAACTGGATATGTGCTCAGTGGGCAACAAATAAAATTAAAAAATGAAGCAATCACTGTTTTCAAGGAGCTTACATTCTCACTTGAGACAAGACTTGATTATATAAACACATGCCGATGAAATACAAGATAAATAAAAGTAGTTTAGTTAAAGAGGTCATTAATAGGTGAGGTATCAGGAAAAGTATCTTTTATGAGGTAGTGTTGAATCCCTGGAAGTGAAGGACTGTGAAACAGATGCAAGAAAGGAATGAATAGCAGGCATGGGGGCCAGTGCAAAGGCATGGGAATGGGAGTTTGAGTGTTATTTGTCAGGAATAGAGAGGTCAGTTTGGTTGTACATATAGGAAGGGGAGTAATATATAATGAGACTTGAAAGATAGGTTGGTGCAAGTTAACAAAAAGGGCTATAAAAGCCACACAGAGTATTGTGTTTTAATCAAAAAGCAATGGTGAGTCACTGGAGTTTATTGAATTTGAAAGTGACATGATCAGATCTGCCCTGAAAGAAAATCTATTTGGTAGCAGTGTGAAGGATAGATTGGAATGAGTAGAGACCTGAGGCAGGGAAACTAAAGGCATAGGAGACTTTATTAAATGAGTTGCCAAAATCTAGGTTAACTAGATCTATAGGATTTCTCTGATTTACCAACCTAGTAAGTCCTTTAAAGAAGGACATATGAAATATCGTATTCTTGATTAAATCATGCTGTATATTTTGTAGCCACTATTTTCTTTTATAGACATTTATTAACCATTCTTTTCATAATACATTATAAAAAAAATCCCCCCCCCAAATCAAAGACAAACTCACTGGTCTATATTTTACAGCTTTCAAATTCCATTCTTTCTCTCTTTACACCTCCTCCTCCTTTTCCTTCTCCTCCTCTTCCTCTTCCTCCTCCTCCTCCTCCTCTGTCTCTCTTCCCCCTTGCATTGGGACATTTGGCTTATAGTCTCTCTCTCATTCTCCTGTCTTTCAAATATCACTGACTGTGGTCATATCTTGGAGTGTCTAGATTATATATACTTCAGTCTGGGCCTAAGTAATTTGAACATATCAAGGTTTACTAGGTCTCCTCTTAGTATTTCCTGACTTATACTAGGTAGCAACTCTTATCAGCCATTTTGTTTTGTCTTTTTTAGTCTAAATGCCATTATTGTTGGCTGAGGAAAAAGAAGGAAAAAGAGAAGTTGAGGATTACTATCTTCCTTTGTCGTGAGTTATCACTGATACATCCATCCTGAGCAATGCTTCTCTCATCTTCTAGGCTTCTCTTGTCTCCAGTATAGAAAACAAAATGAAACAAAACCTGCCTCTTTGTGCCAATCTTAGATGCTTTTGTCAGCTTCTTCTCATTCTGAGTTTTAATACTCCCCAAACCATTTTTAGCATGATGCAATAATTTTATACTTATCCTTGATTACCTATTCTTGCTTCCATTTTCTGTACATGAGTTTTAAAGAACAGTTAAGGTGTTAGCAAAATTCCTGTGTATTCACATCAGACTTTTTAAGACGAATCTTCCTTTTCTTCCTCGATGGAATTTGTTTTTCTAGAATTTCAATCTTGAAAGCTTTCCATATGCAGCTAGATGCTCCTATGGAATTTTAATCCATGGGTCCCTGAAATTTATTTACCCCAAATTGAGAGTATATGTCAGATTATTCTGATCTCCTCTGCTCTACCACAAATTCTCAAATGGTCTGACCACTTCTCTTCAAGATTCTCATAATATTCACTCTAACAGCTAGTTTTTAAAATTGGAACACATTAAACCCAGACTAGAATTTCCTCTAATTGGTTTCTCTACTTATTTAAGTCTGCCTTGAAGTTATTATCGATATTCCTTTTAACACAGAAAGTTCCCAATATTAAATGATATGTCTTGATCACTTCACAGTACAGTGGAGCTATTATTTCTCTTGATCTGGATTATAGATCATTATTAATGGTGCCTAAAATAAATTAGTTCTTTTAGTTGTTGCTTCATGTACTTTTAATTGATGTGAATTTACTTTATATCCCTCACCTTTTCTGGAGTTATCAATTATTTCAACTAATTTTGATTGCTGAGGCTTCTCTGACTCTCTGACATACTAACATGTCATCAGTAAAAGGTAATAGTATGTGTTTTATACTTAATCATATTAAATTTTGATATTAAATTCTATTGATTTAACTTTTGTAACATCTCTCAAGCACATCAGCTTCTTTCCTCTAAAACTACCATCACTTTGGTGCAGGATTCATCATCTTATGCCTGGACTCTTGCAATAATCTGCTAATTTATCTCCTTGCCTCCTCTCTTCCCATTCCAATTCATCCTCCACTCGGGTATCAAACTGATCTTCTTAAATCTCCTCCCATTCCATTCAATAAACTCCAGTGTCTCCCTAACACTTCTAGGATCAAATACAAAATCACCAGTTTGACATTCAAAACCCTTCACAACACTCCCTCCTCCAACCTTTGCAGTCTTTACTTACTCCTACATACTCTGCAAACCAGTGACATTGACCCGCTTGCTGCTCTACACATAAGACACTCTATCTCCCAACTCTGGGCATTTTTATTTGTTTTCTTCCATGTCTAGAATTTTCTCTCTTCTAATCTCCACTTTTTGGCTTGACTAGCTTCCTTCTAGTCCCATATAAAATCCCATCTTCTTCCAAATGCCTTTCTTTTTCTTTCTTAATTCTAGTACTTTTTTTTGTTCATTATTTCCAATTTACACAACATATTTCTTGCTTATACATACTTTTTTCAGGTCTCCACCAACATACTATGAGCTTCTTGAAAACCAGGACTGTTTTATTCCTTTTTTGTACCCCTACAGTTTAGCACAGTGCCTGGCACATGGTAAGCACTTAGCATGCTTATTGACTCACGTATATTAGTTTTGGCTCACCTTTCTTAGTTGTTAAGTTTTTTTAAAAGTTTGACTCCGTTGTTGGAAATTCATCCTAGCTTTCTTTTATCTGCCTGTAAGATATGATTGGCTTCTATGTTTTCATTCGAATAAAATTAAATCCTTGATTTTTAACATACCTATTGTGTTCAGGAACTCCTACTCACTGATAACAATGTTGATTAGTACTGGGCAAAGAATATAACAGTAAGTCTCCTGACTTAAGAGCTGGAGCTCTTAACCTGGAATCTTTGAATGTATTTCTTAAATTTTTAAAATAACTGTATTTAATATAATTTGCTTTCTTTGTAATCCTGCTCATTTTATTTTATACATTTAAAAGTTTTATTCTTGGGGCAGCTGGGTGGCGCCAGTGAATAGAGCACCAACCCTGGAGTCAGGAGGCCCTGAGTTCAAATGTGACCTCAGACATTCAACACTTGCTACCTGTGTGAGTCACTTAACCCCAATTGCCCTGCCTTCCCTGCTCCAAAAAAAGACAAAAGTTTTATTATCAGAAAGTGTTCATAAATTTTATTAGATAGTCATGGAGGCCCATGATATCAAAGGGTTAAGAAGGCCTGCACTAGAGGTTTACTTTCAAGATAGCATTGATTAGCTAACAATCTGATGAATTCAGTTATTAGTACTATCATTCAGATTGTTCAGTTCTATCCATAAGCTCATTGGAAGGAACAGTGTGCCATGTGAGTAACAAGATGGACTAGACATTTCCTCTTAGGAACCTCTCATAACCTCTCAAACCTCTCCAAAACAGAAATTATTCAACAAAGATAAAACAACTTCAGATGTCTCCATAATTTAGGACACCCAGAATCCAAAAGAAGGTTAAAAATCCCTAAAATCCAAGAACTGATATTCACCAACTGAGCTCACCCCACACTCCTCCCTAACCTACCACACTACTGGCTACAAAACTATACTAGCAGACCCCAGGACACGAAGCAGGTTTATATAAAAACCACACCCTTGTCCCTCCTCCATCTTTCCAATGCCATGCAGATGTTGGGTTAGGCTTGCTACCCTACAGTAGCAGTTCTATGGAGTTCTAAACTACCTTAACATATAATTTCATAAAGTAAATATCTGAATGACAAGAAGGCATAGATAGCAAGATAATAGTGACATAAGACTTCAGTGTTAATCTATCAGTTTTGAATGTCTAACAGAAAGAAATGGAACTGAACAAATTGCTGGAGAAACTGTAGTTAAAAGATTTATAGAGTCTTCTAAATTGGAATGCAAAAAATTATACACATTTCTCAGCATCTCATGGAACTTTGGCAAAAACTGACCATGTACTAAGGCATAGAGATATTGCAAAAATATCCTTTATAGACCATACCGCAATAAAAATAGTATTGGTTGAGGGGCCGAGGTAAAAGATACAGATCACAATGGAAAAGTGACGATCAAATCTTAAATAAAGAATGGATCAATGAACAAATCATAGAAATAATTATTAACTATGTAAAAAAGAAAGATGACGATGATACAAATAAAAAAAATAACAACAGAATGAAAAAAAAAATCTGGGCTACAACTAAAGCAGTCCAGTGGAAGGGGAGGAATCATATTCTTACAAATATATATTAGTAAAACAGAAAAAGAAAAGATTAATGAACTGAATATACATTAAAAATTAGAAACCTAACAAATAAGTAAACCTAAAATAAACACAAAGGAGAAGACATTAAAAAGTAGAGGAGAAATAAATATTTTTTTAAATGTGAAAAGGATAAGTAAAACTAAGAGGTAATTCTTTGAAAAGAGTAATAAAATTGATAAACCCTTGGTTAATCTGGTTAAAAAGAAGAGAACGGAAAATCAAATCAATAAAATAGCTTATGAACAAGGTGAAATCACAGCAACACCAGAAAAAATACAAAGAATAATCAGAATATATTGGGCACAGTTTTATACTAACAAAACTAGAAAACAAAGGAAATAAGGGAATATCTTCAAAAATATGGAAAATAGAAACTATGATAAACAGATAGAGATCTGAAGTAATTCAGTCTTAGAAAAGGAAATAAAATAAGAATATGGTATCCAAACTAATATATTATGTTATGTACATATATGTTATTTATGTATATATAACACATACACATACATACATATACAAATAGATTATCAATAGCCATTCTCCAATAGGTAAATGATCAAAGGATATGAACAAATAGTTCTCAATAGAGTTTCAAAGTATTTACAACTACATAAAGCAATGCTCAAAATTACTACTAATAAAAGAGATGCAAATTAAAACACCCCTAAGGTTTTACCTTGCATCTTGCAAATGCACAAAAATCATAAAATGGGGAAAAGTCAATGGTGGAGGGGTTGTGGAATAATAGGCACCTGTAATGCCATACACAGAAGCTTTCCAAAAGAACTACTACTGTGAACAGCCTTTTTTTTAAAGGTTCTGATTACTCAGTATAGTGATCACTCTATTTATTCTGTAACAAAAGCAAAACATCCATGGAAAATCAAGGTACAGCATAATTCAAAATACAGCATTCACCATATTTCAACTTATCACAGAAAATCACAATATAATATTCACAACATAGTCTCAAAGTAAAATAGTCACTCTTTAGTTAATTCAATCAGTCACTTATCAGTAGTATCAAAGTACACAGTCAAAGTCTTCCACTCTTGGGGCAAAGTCTTGATTAACTCAGTCAGTCAGTAATCAGTAGCAATAGTCAGAGTACTCAAAGTACAGTCAATTATTCAGTAAAGTCTTACTAAGTATCATACACAAAAGCCTCCACCCCTTAGGTCACTAGTAAACTATAATTCCATAATTATTCAGTACCCAAGGAGAAGTCTTTTCTTCATCTTGACTTGGGGCCTGTTCTCAGATTCCCTGGATCCCCTTCCATGGTCCCAGACTCTACCTAGATTCAACAGAATGTCACCTGGGTTCAATTGCAGACAGCTCCCAGTTCCTTGACCAGCTCTCTGGGGAGGTCCTGCTCCACAATGGTGTTCACAAGGTCTGGTCCATGTCATCTCCTTCATCATTTCTGCTCCAAGGAATTCAAGGCTCAACCAAGCCACAAACAAACAAAGTCTCAGCATCCTGGTCATGCTTCAGTCACCTGGGCTCCTGGGCTCCTGAGCTCCTGGCTCCTGGTTCCTGGGCTCTGGGGCTCCTAGCTCTGGATTCTGGGCTCCTGAGCTCTTGGCTCCTGGCTCCTGGGCTCCTGGCCTCCTGGCCTCCTGGCTCTGGGATCCTGTTCAGAAGAAGCTCCACCAAGAAGAAGCTCTTCATTCTTCTGTAGCTGTGCTGCCACCAGATCTTGGTCTCAAGGAAATTCTGACTGTGCCTCTCTGGGGCTTTTCTTATATACACAATATTATGTACTTCCTTCAGCCAATTTCCTGTTACGTCCCTAACAAGGGGACAGGAGTTCATACCTTCTGTTCCCCCAATCAGAGGCTTGATCAGTTACTAAGTGTTAAGTACCTGCTACTTTTGCCAACACAAAGGGATCTTCAAATTCAAAATTACATTACCGTCACAGCACCCTATTACATTGTTGGTGCAACTGTGAAGGGATATAACCATTTTAGAAAGTAATTTGGAATTATGGAAATAAATTGGCTAAAATACCCATGCCCTTTGAACCAGAGACTCCATTACTGTGTGCTTATATATATGCCATAAATAAGAAGAAAATTCCCATATACTCTAAGAAATATGTAGTAAAATTTTTAAAAATGATAACAGAATTGGAGACAAAGTAGATTCCCATTAATTGGGTAATGACTAAACAAACTGTGGTAGATAAATATAATGTCATATTACTACTATAATAAATGATGTGTGTGATGAATATGGAGAAGCATGAAGAGATCTATTTGAACTGATGCAAAGGTATGTATAAGTATAGACAAGAAAATGATACATACAGTAAATACAACAATGTAAATTGAAAGAACAGCCACATACCAAAAAATCAAAAGTAAATGTGATAAAATGAAACAGATCAAGCAGAAGTAGAATGAAGAGATATGAGAAGACACCCCCAACCAACCCCTTCATGGAAGTTGGAGGTCCATAGGTGTTATAAAATGCACAAGTTTTCTGATTTTTTCAATGTATTGATCAGCTGTGCTGATAGATTTTTTCCTTGTCTAAAACAATGTATGAGATAGCTCTCCAGGAAAGTGAGGGAAAATACCTGGTATACCTGTGATGATGTAAGAAACAGAATTGATCAATAAAAAGTGTTTTTACTTTTAATCAAGATACATTTTGTGTATAATAGTCTCCCAATCCCAAGGCCCAATAGTAATACCATCAGAAAATGAAATGAGATTGTTTAGAGTATGATTCATTTTTAGTGATCCTTCGCTCAGTCATCAGAACAAATTGTCAAAGTCCTAAGGGTACCTATTAATGAGATAATTTTATTTGTCATGCTGAGGTACTGTGACAGAAATTCAGTTAATCTACAATGGCCCTAAATAATAAAATCTCTATTTGGACAAGGCTAATTGGCCATTCAAAGATAGGCAGGCCTATGTATAAGTGGGCAGATTTCCACATATAGGTCTGGCACATGTATGTTTTTTCTTTCTTTGTATGAAAAGCAAATTTTCATAATTCCACTGAGAGTCACAAAATTTTCCAGAGTAGTATGCCTCCAGAGATTCAGTGGTTTACTACAATCAATGTTCATGGCAAAGGAGAGAAGGAACTTGACTGCTATCCTGTTTCTGCTTTCCAATCCTGAGAAGTTTATTTTACTCCTCAGGTTACTGATCTTAATTTCCTCTGGAATAATTTGATCCTTGTCCCAATGCAATAGTTTTAAAGTTACAGGGGAAAAGAAGGTGGAAATATCTGTCAAAATGTTAGAAGAATGCAGTTCTTCCACCAAGATATTCTGTAGTCCCATTGATAGGCTTTATATTTCTTTATTGGACTGTACACTTTCCTTGTAAGAGTCTGAAAAGCTTTACTATAAGTAGTTTCGTTGATTCATTATTAAAGCAGTAGTATCTGTCTCAGAGAAAAGAACCCAAATTTCTAAATTCTTAGGGTATTCAGTTCATTTATATGGATAGTGTAGGATATGTAAGAAATTTACTCTGTCCCAATTTGAATTTTACTGTAAGAGATTTCATCTTTTTTTTTTATAATTCAGGAAATGTGAACTTTTAACTGTGGGTTCCCTTTTTTCTCTGTATCTTGGAAGACACAGTTGCCAAGTTCTTATTATAGTGTTCGACATTGAAAGTAGACCTCTATTGTATAGGTCTCTTTTCTCAAACTACTTTTATTATGAAATTTTAAACTCTGAGTTCACTGTTTCATGTAAAAAATGTTATTTTAATTTGGGAAAAATCTTTGTATCTTTTAGACACAAAACAGAACAAAATAATTTCTAATTAGAAAAAAACTTTTTAATCTTTGGAGATTATAGGATTTAAAATTAGTTAATGTTTATAATAAGAAATTATTAGTTTGGGAAAAATAAAAATCAGAAAAGGAAAAACTCCCCAAAATAATTTATTCTCAGGAGTAGAAGTAATACCTACTCAATTAGGGCTATTTTTTTTCTATAAAAGGTAGTCAAAGGGTCCTCAAGACTTAACTGGTTTTAGGAGGTTACTATTTGAACTGAATACATAGGTTTCTGGCTGGTCAGTTACAAAAGCCAATTTATGAGGTGTCAGGGGCTTCTGTAAGGCTTGATATGAGTGCACAAGCTTCTCCCAACTGAAACAACACCGTGTCCTTGCTGAATACCTTTTCCAAACTACGTTTAAATAAAATTCCTCTTGTTTGTTTTAATATGGCCTCTGTTAGGCCTGGCCTATAACACACCCTCTTTGGTATGATTTTGAAAAGCAAGTCTAGGTGACATCAGAAACTCTTTTCTCCTTTGGTTATTGTCACCCTGTAGGATACAAATTTGACTTCTGCCTCTCTGCTTTCCCCTTCTCCTCTTCCTTTGCTATTTTTTCCTACCCCTCTAATTGACCTCTCTGTCTCAGAGATGATATAGTCAAAGAATTACAAATTGGAGCTGGAAGGACCTCATAGATCATCTAATCCAACCTTTTCATTTCGTAGATAAGGAAATGGTGGCCCTTGAGAGAGGAAATGACTTTCCCAGTGCCCCATAGGTAGTAAGGGAGCTGAAATCAGAACCTGTCTTCTGGTTCTAAAAGTGAGTTCTCCTTAGACACTACCATATTGCTGATTTTAATTATGACCTTTATGATGATGACTCCTAAAATCTATATTTCTGGTACTAGGTTTTTGTTTGTTTGTCTTCCCCTCAGATTTAGTTCCACCTACTCAAATACTCCTGGGTGTTTTTATTTGGACATCTTAATTAATTGGGGTCCCAAAATGAGCTCACCATCTTCTTGAACCAATATACTCTCCATGCCCACACTCTGTCCCCCTTCACTACCAACTTGTCTGCCTCTATCAGTAACAGAGACCATTGGGTCTATCACAGACATCACCTAGAATCATCAGATCATAGTTTTAAAGCCAAAAGAGGTGTTAGAAATCATCTAGTGTTGCCCACTCATTTTTCAGATGAGGAAACTATACACAAGGAAGGCAAAGTGACCTGTCTAAAGTCACACAGGTACATAGTGGAAGACACAAGATTTTAATCCAATTCCTCTGACTTCAATATTATTGATCATTCCACCAAGTATAACAAGCTGACTCAAACTTGTTTACCTTATTGATTAGTCTTTGATTCCTTGCCTTCCTTTAGTCATAAAATTATTTTCTTCTTTAAAAATCTGTTATAAGCATCCATGTCTCTCAATTCCCACTGATGCCAACCTAGTTTAGGTCATTTATCACTTCATGTCTAGATTATTGTAATGACCTCTTGTTTGGCCTTGACTGCCTTAGGCTCTCTGAACTCTAATCTATCCTATATTATTTATGCCAAATGAATCTTCCTAAAACATTGGTCTCTTGCTCAAAAGTCAATTAATAGTTACTCTTTGATTTGATTCAGTTCAATTTAATTCAACAAATATTTATTAAACATGTGTTGTATACTGTGCTAGACTCTGGAGATACAATGACAAAAATGGAATGGTTCCTGTCATCAAGGAGCCTATGGATTCAAATGTAAAGTCCTTGGACTAGTTCTACAGATCTAACACATCTTGGCTACAAATTAACTTGCCAATCATATTTCCCACTGCTTCTTACCACACACCCTCTGTGTTAGTTGGGCAGATCTCCCACAGATGGGCCATGATAACTCCAACTTTTTTGGTTTTATTCAAATTGCTTCTCTTCTCTCAACTATTAACTCCTTTCCCCTCAATAATACAAATCCTACCCATCCTTCAAGATCAAAGTCAAAGCTTATCTCCTCCATGAAACCCCTTTACATTCTTTGATACTTATCTCTTCTTTCAACTTGTTCATCATTTATGCTCTGTATTACAATAATCAGTCCTCAATTAGATAATATTCATAAAGGATTTTGTAAACTTTAAGATGCTATATAAATTTCAGTTATTAGTTTGGTGATGATGACAAGATGATGATTTTTTATATTTGCTGTGTTTGCTCTGATTTTGTGTTTAGTATCTCCTTTGCTAACTGTTTTCAGTCTTTTGGTAGCAGAGACAATGTCTTATTTCTTTTCTGGATCCTCAGCAGCACTCAACCCAGGGTGAGTAGTAAGATCAGCAAATAATTGCTGATTGACTGGTTCCTTGACAATTTCCATGGCCCACCATCCTGGGTTAAGCAGCAGTGATCTCTTATTATACATACCCATTGAATTTGTTACTGCACCTTCCTTCCTCTGGCCCCCATTCCCTTCTAAAGGTCTACTGCACCAATATTGTGGTTTCTCTTTATTTTTGCAATCTTCCTTCCTCCCTCTAGCAATGTTATTTTAGCAATTTCTCTTTTCAAATGCCAGTCCAGCTGCTTTACTTCTCATGGTTAAGCATCTTACAATTCTGTTTAGGCTGAAACACAGATAAGGTGATAGAACTTTGGTATTGTGTCTCACTCAGAGGTGTGTTAGAGTCAGTCTCAGAGCTCATAAGGGCCAATAGTTACATTCTGAATATGAGCATTTATGACTTGGTAATCAACAAATTCTACAAATCAGAATTGATTTATTGCTTTACTGATTTGCAGATTTAATAAAATGATGGAGAAATTATTTTAATGCATATTAAACACAAGTGTGTCCTACATACATTTTTTTCTTCAGGAAGCTTGTCATTAAACATTTGCCAGCCCCAAATTAGAAAGCACTAATGCATGTGCAACTCCCCTTTATAAGAAATGGAATATGAGTATTTGCAAACTTCAACTGTTTCATTTGAAATGAGTGACTATTGGAAAAGAATTTTATAGTTTTTTTGCTTAGTTACTCTAATTCTCACTGATGTCCTTAAACTGGTGTTGAGAACTCTTGTGTTAAAGAGGGCATTAATTTATATACAAGGGGGAAATGTTGATTTTTCAGCAAGAAAATTCTATTTGTGCCTTCCATGAATCTTGGTTAAATTGAGACATAGAAATCCAAACCCCTAAATGGCGAGTAGAAATTTGGCTTCCTAATTCTGAAATAGGTGTATTGTAAATATCTATACAATGTCTGGTAAGGATAATCACTGACTATAATTGTATTTAATTTTTGATACATTTCTCAAGATAAAAAGTATCCAATTAGGAGAGAGCAATTGATTCACATATTTGCTAGTATTAGAGGGAAACAAAAGACAACTTAGTATGATTTTTTAGCTCTTCTTTCCATCCCAAAACTCTCTTGATTTAAAAGAGACAAGTACATTTTAAAATTGTCTTCTCCTTCTGAGCTAGCTGACATCAAAGCATCTCCATTTGGACTGTTACTGCAATGAGACTGTAGCTGTGGCAACATAATTCTGATGAACCAGCTTCTTCCATCAAGAATGTTTTTCAGAATTTCCCGTGAGGCTATGGCAGCTCTGTAAGTCAAAGGGGGAACTTATTTTAAATTAATTGTTCCCATTTCAAGTAAAAAAAAAATCTAAGCTCCTCTGAGACACTCTAGCATCATTGTTCTAGGAATGGCACCACATATTTAATTGACAAGTGACAGTTCCTTGCTGTTCCCTTCCCTTAGCCATTCATTATATTATTAGTGGGTGTCTCCGGTGACGAGAAGACTTAGTGTAGTAGGGCAGGGATGATGATGATTTTTAGAAAGATTGCCTGAAGAGGCTATACTGGCAAGGTAGTCAATACTGTATTTGGGTCTCTTGCGTTTCACAATGATTATATTCTTGAAAAGTTATTTGATAATTAAATTTTAAAAAAAGAGTCCTAGTTTAATTGTGTATAGAGAGCTCAATGTGACCTCTTGTAAAGGATTTTCTTATAATGAATAATTGTGTGAAATTGAAAGAATTTGACTGGAGACAGAAGATTTGTGGGTCAGAATGGACATATAACTATGGCAGGGCAATAAGAGTTTTGTCCCAGGGTACCACCATTTAAAGGACACCAGCAGCACCATCTTTAATACTATTTCTTCCACCCAGCAAGTATACCTCTAGCCCTTGATTCACCCCATCTCCCTGAAGTAACCAACATCAGAAGCTCAGAAAATTCACAGGGTCATGGGGTACATTTTATCTGCCCCAGTATCTGTACCTGAGGCAAACTTTTCTGACTTCCCTCTACCTCTAGACACAGGCACAAAAATTCCTAGTTGTACCTCAAGGTTAGAGCACTTGAATTCTAGACTAAACCGTTTGATTTCTGGGTTAGGTAACCTTGAGGAACTCATATAATCTCCTTAAGCCTAAGTTTATCCATCTGCAAAGTTGGAGGTTGAATTTTATGGAATGAATTAATCACTAAGGCTCATTTTAGCTTAATACTATTTGCTTTCTTGTGTCTATCACCTATAAATTTTGATTTTCTTATTTTGGGATTTCTTAGAGTAGGAATATACTTATAATATCCTACCTAGAGAAACCATCATTCTGAGACCCAGAGTAATTCCTGGACTTTTTTTTTTTTAAGATCAAGAAATAAACAAATTCTTCAAATGAAGAAGTATTGAGTGTGTGTGTGTGTGTGTGTGTGTGTGTGTGTGTGTGTATAACATAAATGCATACTGATGGATAGTTGGATGCCTCCAACATATTTGGATGTTGAGGAGGCTTACTGGAGAAGGATAGAAAATGTTATTTAGAATGATAGGTGAAGCAATATGGCATAATAGATAGAGGACTAGTCTTTGACTTTAAGGAATCTCAGCCTCAGACATTGACTAGATCACAATAGGCAAGTCATTTAACCTTTTAGTCTTCCTAGAAACACTCTAAGATTAAGCAGTGGTATGTGAATTATTTAGAACAAAGACAAAGAAATAAATGCATTCGCTTTCAATAAATCTATTTTTTTACGTTTAAAAACATCTGATAGGCAATGTGTCCTTTTTTGCTGCAATCACTTTGGCATTGCATTCACAATATATTAGCATATATTCTTTAATTTTTCATCTTGAAATCAAACCATGTGATAATAAGTGTTACTTTGGGGGAAAATATAACTTTGATGAACAGTACTTTTATCCAGTTATAGCCCATACTTGCTCAATGAAATATATATCCACTAAGTTCCCAAATTATTGAAATGTTTT
The DNA here is from genome assembly GCF_028583685.1 of Petaurus breviceps papuanus. NCBI lineage: Eukaryota > Metazoa > Chordata > Mammalia > Diprotodontia > Petauridae > Petaurus > Petaurus breviceps. Next base: position 9,956,289 of record NW_027185779.1, on the reverse strand, counting down.
TCTCTGTCATTAGTTGAAGCTCTTAACCTTCGCATTGTGTAATAAGGAGCAAAGTATATTGCAATATTTAATCTGTGTTTGGAAATTTGCAATCCTGCTTCTCAGCATGTCAATATATTTATCAGAGTTCATCATTTTCTCAATAGGGTCAAGACATTGAGATCCACTGAAAGAAAAAAAAATATCTCCAAAACATTTTTCAACTAGATTTTTACAGTCTAATAAAAGTTCCTAGCTCTTAGGGCCTTTCCTAGACTTCTTTTTGACAATGGTTTTATTGGAGCCTTGAACAAAAAAGTGAATTGGATCAGTAAAAATTACTTTTCTCACATTTAGTGATACAGTTTTGTGTTGTCTTGCCCAGGATGAACATTTTTACTTAATATCAACTCAGCAGCTATTTTATTATTGTTGTTCCACTTCAAGGCATGTTTGAGGAATACTGTAAATTCTACAATCTACCTTCAAGTTGTGTAAAGGGATAAATAACAACTCCTATAGCTGTCAGGCCCCTCTGAAAGTCTGTGCTTATTTTCACGGGACTTGTTAGGCCATTTCACCACAGCAGGTTGTCAGTTCTTGGAACTGTCTTTCATTTTCTCCTTTTTCATTTTTTTTGTTTCATTTTTTTCTTTGTGAAACAGTGCGGTAGATCCTGTTCCACTGTGGGCTTAAAAGATCCTTGAAATAATTGACCTCCTAACACCAAAAAGCATCTGCAATATTGCTAGTAGTCATCGAAGTGTGTTTATTAAAAAGTACTACTCATATATTTCCTTGGATTAATATCCATTTGTTAAAACCATGATGATAAAGGTAAAACAGAGAACAATGAAATAGATCTCTATGGCATGACCCAGTTCTATTTCCTCTTCTTCCTCCTCTGCCACACACACTGCCAGTGATTTGAAAGTCATCTTTGGGAATTACACTAGTGGGATCTGTCCTATGAAATGACAGACTACTACAAGTTTCAATACCCTCACAAAATGGGTTACCTCCAAAGCTTCTCCATGAACATGTAGCTAACCCTTTCCAAGTCTGAAGAAGACTATGATTATTGACAGGCCAGAGATGCTCAAACACAGTTCTGTTTTCTAGTAGTAATCTATTACAGACAAAATTGAGGAAGTAAATTTTTTCCATCTATGATACTTTTTACTTTTCAGGGCTCTATTTTAGAAGAAACTAGCTAGCACAGCTGAGTCAGATTTGATCTGGGTTCAAATCTGAATTCAGATGCTTACTAACTTTGTGATCCTGGGTAAATTACTTAACCTTCGCCTAAAATGGGGATAATAATAGCATTTATATCACAGGATTGTTAAGATAAAATGAGATAACATTAATAAGACACACATAGTGCCAAGAACATAGTAGGTACTTAAAAATGCTTATTTTATTCATCTATTTACCACTCGGCTTCTTTCCCTGTTATGATCCTTCTTTTCAGCAGTTCTGTTAAATGATTTTTGCAATTGGTTGATTTATATGAGTGAAGGGATGTCTTGCTGGTAGAAGGTCTAAAAATCATCTCCAGATTTTGCTGGCTGACTCCAAGTTTAGGCACTATTGGGCTGTATATAAAGCATGTGAACTTCAGAATCCTAACCTGAATGACAAACTGTTTTTTAAACTATAGGTTTTGGTGAATGGTAAATTAAATTGTAAATTTAAATTAAAAAGTAAATGGCAATTAAAACTATTATCATTCTGGATATTTGTCCTCAATTTGCTCTTTTAATACAGACAAAAGGAAGTTACTGCTACAGTTTTCCCTCTGAGATTACTTCCAATTTATCCTGTATCTATCTCTACCTGTTCATATGCATACTCACAGAAATCAGTATATCTATATGTATGTGTATGTATGAATGTATGTACAGACTACATTTGTTTAATGTATCTTCTGTTAGATTGTGAGCTCCTTGAGAGTCTTTTTTGTTTCTTTGTTGTTTTTTTTTTGCTTATATTTGTACTAGTATAATTCCTGGCATATGGTTCACTTTCAGTCATTTTCATTGGGTCTGACACTTCCTGTCCCCATTTAGAGTTTTCTCAGAAAAGGTACAGGAGTGGTTTGCTATTTCTTCTCCAGCTGATTTTTATAGGTAAGGAACTGAGGCAAACAGGGTTAAATGACTTGCCCAGGGTGACAAAGTAATTGTCTGAGGCTGGATTTGAATTTACGAAGATGTCTTCCTGATTCCAAGCTCAGTGCTCTATCCACTGTGCTGTCTAACTGCTCCTGGCATATAGGAGGTGCTTAATAAATGTTTGTTTACTTGAATTGAAATCCAGTATTAAACTAACAGAAAATTACTAATGGTGGGGAAACCAGCTCAATTCTGTTCCATCTGGTCAAGGTCAGATGTTCTGAATCAGTCTAATGTCAGTAAAACACACACACAACCACTGGTAACACAAAATTAAACCATATCAAAATCGTTACTTGTCCCAAGTAATTCTCACACCACTTTAAATTGTAGATGAGTTACCAATCTTCATTAGTGCATGGAGTTTCTTCACTGGAAGTTACCTTATTCTGATGAAATCACATGACTGTACCTTACACATAAACACACCAGCTTCTCTATATCCACTTTCTTCCAATTTTATTCAGTGTTCACAGAGCTCTCAGTGATGCATGAGTCTTTTGAGACTAAAATTAAATATTCCCCTGAATCTTCCTACTCTTTTTCTAAGCTGCATTCTCACTGTCCTTTGATATATTACCTTTCAGTTATTGGCTTGCCAATTTCTGTCTTTCTATACCTATTCTTTTTCTTCTTTTTTCTCCTACCTGACCCCACCACCTTTTCCCCCCCATCCCTTAGCCTTTTAATTAAAGCTACTGCCTAATCGACTGGCAGATAGTGGTCACCTAGGAGCTATTCATTTGCAGTGAGAAAGAAGGCTATTCAATGGGCACAGTCTCTGACTCCACGTGTGTCTGATGTTTGGATATACACAGATACTTAGACATAGATACAACATCCCTCTGCCCTTTCTTAACGACAGTTTTAAAAGCCATCTATAAGGTTTACATACCCAGCAGTTAGGAACCTCAATCATTTTCATTGATGCAATATAAACATTGGTCAATCATTATTCTGAAAATTTTTCTCTATTGCATATAGCAGCTAAATAACATTAAGGTGTCAAAGAAGATATTTCAAAGAGATATGTCTAATGAAAACCATTCTGCTGTGTCTTTTCCCTTCCAGTATTTAAATTGGTAAAAATAAAACTGCTGGAATGTACCATTTTTATTCTGCCTTGCAGGGCATTTAAAACCTTAAAATTCTTCTCTTTTTCCTTATTTTTTTTCTTGCCAGAGAAATATAACAAATTAAAAATATATAGAAAAGTTTCATGTCCTTTCTATGTATTTATTTTCCTTTTCTTCCATTAATTTTCTTCCTATAATTATCTAAAATATCAATTTGGTATTTTTTGTTTTTCTATCACCTACGTTTACTAATATACTTTTCCTCTCTCCCCCTCCCAGAGAATTGTAACTTATATCAAAGAATAAAAAAGAGAAAAATATTCAGCAAAACCGATCCATACTTCAGAAAAGTCTGACATTACTGTATCCCTCTACCACCATAGTTTAGAACCTCAATATAATTTCCCTCCTTTCCTCTCTACTCCACGAGGGGACAGGCTTTGGGGGAGGAAGAAGAGGAAATGAAATGGTATCATGGGAGGCTGACTCTGGCCTGCTCTGTATTTTTAGTCTCATCAATCCATAAAACATTTATGATACTATTTCAACTCTATTGGAGACAGTCTTTGTGGAGTAAATCATTTGGATTTTCATCCCAGGTGTCCTATATGATGGAGTGGGAAAAGCACTGACCTTAGAATCAGAACATTAACCTGTGAATTTCAATCTCTTCATTTGCAAAATGGGAGAGTAATACTTTCACTAAGCATTTCACAAGTTTTTTCTGAGGATCACATAGACCAATGCCTTCAGGAAGGCTTTATAACCTAAAGCACTATATAAACTATCCATGTGCTATCCTTGGTCATGACACATGTTTTTGAAACCATTCTTGTGTTTTTTCCTCTGTTTTATCTTTAACTTCTTTTTACCATTTAGTAAATTTTCCATCATATATCCATGGTGAGAAAACAGCTTCTTTGGAATTTTCTAGAAGGCTTTGTTAGTGTTTTAGAACATCAAAATGCCCTGCTCAAGGACTTGGACTTTGTATGGCGACATCTTGCATCTCAGAAACTCAGAAGCAATTTTTACGTGCATAGAAAAACTCTGAAGTCTGCTTTCAGGCTTATTTTTCACTACTATGCCTTGTGTCCTCTACCCTCCAGTCAACCAGACTAGTTGCCATCCCTTGAGCACATCCAATATCCAATACTTTTTGACCTCTGTGACTTTGCTCACCCTGTTCTCTATGGCTGAATTGCTCCCCTCTCCCTCCCCGTCTATCTCTACCTATTGACTTCTTTTTGCAGCTCGAATGCTCCTTCTCTCATGAAACCTTCGCTGATTCACCCAGATGGAAACGTTTTCTCTTTAATAGTATTTTGTATTCCTCTTTTGCTCCTCTAATATTCTCATTTGGATCATGGTTATCAGTGTCCATTATTTCACTGGGATATATTATAGACTTTGATGGCAACAGTAGTGTTTTGTGTTTCATGGGAACCCCTTTAATGCCTTCTTAGTACTATGTTGCTCATAATATTTAATGAACATTTATTGAATTAATAATAATAACAGCTGCATTTACATGGTGCTTTAAGGTTTGCAAAATGCTTGCACATCTCTCTTGATCTCTATGAGTAAAATTGCAGTGTACATTCAGAAAAGGAAATCTCAGAGCATATTGAGAAATCATGATAATGGTTTAGAAATAAATAAATAGAACCAGGATTTGCTTTTTCCCCATTAAGATTAGGAGCAAATAATAGTAACCCAATAAATAGTATCTATAAATTATAGAAAGAATGAATGAAAACGCTATCTCTGAAGGGGTGAGAACCAGATCTCTTACATCTCTGGGAAGAGTAATAAACAAGGGTCATTGCTTTTATTAAGATGAATAAAAAATTTTGAGGTGATTGTTATTCAATTCAATTAATATTTTTGAATGCCTACAATAGAATCAGTCCTTGGTGCTGAGATAATTATTGTTCATTCATGTTGGACTTTTGTGACCTCATTTGGGGTTCTCTTGACAAAGATACTGGAGTGGTTTGCCATTTCCTTCTTCAAGTCATCTTACAGATAAGGAAACTAAGGCAAACAGGGTTAAGTGACTTGTTTAGAGTCACAAAACTAGCAAGTGTCTGAGGCCAGATTCGAACTCAGATCTTCCTGACTACAGGCCCGGTACTCCAGCCACTGCACTACCTACTGCCTGCTAAGATAGATGCAAAGATAAATAAAATTGAGCCCCTGGTCTTAAGGAGTAGGAGAGAGAAAATTTATATAGAAAGCCATAATGTACATAAGAACATGATAAATACAAAAAGAAGTACAAAGTGCTAAAAGAGAATAATTGAAATCACAAATACTCATTAACATCTACTGTATTCAAGCCACCATGCTAGGAACTGGAGATAAAAACAGGAGAAAGTGGAAGGCATCCCATAAATATGGGGGAAAGTCGTTGATATAGGAGAAGCTAGAATGAGCTCAGAGAATGTTGAATTTTTACTGGTATTATTTTTGTAATACTTAAGGATTTAGTTGTATTATATGAGACAAAAGGTGTTAAACATTACTAAAACAAGTAACATTTACATGTAGTTTTAGCTTTGGATAATCTATGCAGACAGAAAAAATACTTCCAAAATTCCCAGCTGGAATGTACTATGTATTTATCATATTCTAATTTGTACTATTGTCATTTAAAAGAGAGGCATGGTATAGGAAGGTAGCTGAAGCAGGAGCTGGGGAGACCCTGGAGCTTGGTCAGGCATCAAAGGTCATCCACTGTATCACAGGCCATTGCCAGTCATTATGACTTTTGTCCTGCAACTGGACTTTGATGACTCTAGAAGAGAGTGATGCCAACAATTTTGTGCAACTCTGCCTCTCTTAAATCCAATTCATGCTTGAGTCAAGACATCATCTATGATGTCATTGGTTCTCTTTGAAAACAATGGATGACAAACAGCAACAACATTATGAAAGGTGTCATAATGGATAGAGAATTGCTCTTAGAGTCAGAAATACTTGGGTTCAAGTCCTTCAACTGACACATACTAACTACATGGCCTTTGGCAAATCATGTAACTTCTTGAAATTCTCTAAGACCATTAGTTGCAGAGCCTGGCCATCCCCCATGCCTGGTACTTATGTCTTCCTGATCTTTTACTTCACTGAATATTGAAATTGAAACCTTTACCTCTTTGTATAAGAATTAGCTGAAATGAGAAGTGGGGCCAAAATGGTAGAGTAAAGTCAAGGACTCGCCAGAGCTCTCCCTCAAACTCCTCCAAATACTTTTAAATAATGACTGTAAACAAAATCTAGAGCAGCAGAATCCACAAAAAGATGGACTGAAACAATGTTCCAACCTAAGACAACTTAGAAGGTCTGCAGGAAAGTTCTGTCACACCTGGATTAGTTAGCAAGGAGCACAGTCCCAGTGCAGGCTGTGCCAGCACAGCCTTGGCCCCAGCAAACCTGGAGAAGAGCTTAAGAATGACTGAATCATCATCAGCAGCAGCTGCTTGCACAGCTCTCAACCCACAGATGGTAAGGGGGTCTAACAACTGGACAAAAGGAGATTACCGGCGTCTTTTTGCTAGCACTGAGGCAGGACTCTGTTGCTTTGCCCACACTTGGATCTGGGTCACAGTCCTGGGTGGCAGTCCCAGGGCAAGGAGGAGCACTGGCACAGCAGAGCTTGCAGCCACACTGGAGAAGCAACCTTCCTTACAGTTCCAGTGCAGAAAAGAGTGCTTATGTCACTCACAGATCAGACCACAGGCCAGGAGCATATTAGACACTTCTGCTTAGATCATACCACCTTGGAAGAACTGAAAACTTACTGATGCCTAGAAGTATTTCTGAAAACAGCTGCAAAAACTCCTGAAGTTTGGGACAGTGCATCCTCCACCCTGGAAACATCCCTACCTTAACAAAGAGTTAAAATTCAAGTAATAGGCTAGAAAAAAATGAGTAAACAACAACAAAAAATGTGACAATAGCAGCGAACTATGGTGACAAGGAAGATCAAAACATACTCAGAAGGTGATAACAAAGTCAAAGCTCCTGTATCCAAAGCCTCAAAGGAAAATATGAATTGGTCTCTGGCCAAGAAAGAGCTCAAAAAGGATTTTGATAATCAAGGAAGAGGGATAGATGAAAAATTCAGAAGAGAAATGAGAATGATGCAAGAAAATCATAAAAAATGAGTCAACAGCTTAGTAAAAGAGACCCCCAAAATACTGAAGAAAACAACACTTTAAAAAACAGATTAGGCCAAATTGTAAAAGATTTACAAGTCAATGAGGAGAAGAATGCCTTAAAAAGCAAAATTTGTCAAATGGAAAAAGGATGCTCAAAAGCTTACTGAAGAAAATAGTTCCTTAAAAATTAGAATTGAGCAAATGGAAGCTAATGACTTTATGAGAAATCAAGAAATAATAAAACAAAATCAAAAGAATGAAAAATAGAAGACAATGTTAAATATCTCATTGGAAAAACAACTGACCTAGAAAATAGACCCAGAAGAGATAATTTAAAAGTTATTGGACTACCTGAGAGCCATGATAAAAAAAAGAGCCTAGACATCATCTTTCAAGAAATTATCAAGGAAAATTGCTCTAATATTCTAGAACCAGAGGGTAACATAGAAATGGAAAGAATCCACTGATCACCTCTTGAAAGACATCCCAAAATGAAAACTCCCAGGAATATTATAGTCAAATTCCAGAATTCCCAGGTAAAGGAAAAAATATTGTAAACAGACAAAAAGAAACAATTCATCATGGAGCCTCCATCAGGCTAACACAAATTTAGCAGCTTTTACATTAAAGGATAAAATGGCTTGGAATATGATATTCCAGAGGGCAAATAAGCTAGGATTACAACCAAAAATCACCTACCCAGCAAAACTGAATACAATCCTTTGGGGGGAGGGGGAAGGATTTTCAGTGAGATAGAGGACTTTCAAGCATTCTTTTTTTTAGGGGAGAGGGCAGGGCAATTGGGGTTAAGTGACTTGCCCAAGGTCACACGGTAGTAAGTGTTAGGTGTCTGAGGCTGGATTTGACTGAGGTCCTCCTGACTCCAGGGCCAGTGCTCTATTCACTGCACCACCTAGCCACCCCTTCAAGCAGTCTTGATGAAAAGACCAGAGTTGACTAGAGAATTTGACTTTGAAATACAAGAATCAAGAGAAGCATAAAAAAGTAAAATAGGAAAGGGAATTCAAAGGGACTTAATAAGGTTAAACTGTTTATATTCCTACATGGAAAGATGATATTTGCAACTCACAAGACCTTTCTCATTATTAGGGTAGCTAAAAGAAATATATATAGACAGAGGACACAGATGTGAGTTGAATATGAGGGGATGATATCTGAAAAATAAAATTAAGGGATGAGAAAGGAATGTACCGGGTGAAAGAGAAAGGGAGATGTAGAATTGGGTAACTTATCTCACATAAAATAGGCAAGTAGAAACTTTTACAGTGGAGGAGAAGAGGGGTGAGTTGAAGGGGAGTGAGTGAACCTTATTCTCATCAGAATTAGCTCAAAGTGGAACGATATACACATAATATACAATTGAGTATAGAAATCTATCTTACCCCATAGGAAAGAAGTAAGGGAAGAGGATAAGAGAAAAATGTGGTTGTGATAAAAGGGAGAGCAGATTGGGAAATGTGGTAGTCAGAATCAAAACACTTTTGGGAAGGGACAGGATGAAAGGCAAGAGAATAGAATAACCAAGGGAGGGAGAATAGGATGGAGGGAAATACAGATAGCAATAATAATTGTGAAAAAACTTTTGAAGCTAGTTTCTCTGATAAAGGCCTCATTTCTCAAACATACAGAGAACTGAGTCAACTTTATAAAAATAAGAGCCATTCCCCAACTGATAAATTATCAAAAGATATGATCAATTTTCAGATGGAGTAATCAAAGCTATCTTTAAGCCTTATTGGAAAAATACTCTTACTCACTATTGATTGGAGAAATGCAAATTAAAACAAATGTGAGGTACTACCTCATACCTATTAGATTGGTTAACAGGACAGCAAAGGTAAATGAGAGTGATATAAGTCAATCCCAAAAGACTCATGATGGAGAGAAATATGTGCATCCAGAGAAAGAACTAGAAAGAACTAAGTTTATATCCAGGTGGAAGCAAAATACCCGATCTTTTTCCTTCTCTTATTTGGTTTTATGTCCTCTTTACCATTTTTCATTCCAGCTGATACAATCCGTCTTTATAACTTGACTAATGTATAATGTGAAAGTATTTACAGATCCTATACTTGACTATAAGCCGCCATGGGGGGGGGAGGGAAGGGAGGGGGACAAAATGTGAAACTCAAGGAATTGTGGAATTGAGTCCTTTAAACTAAAAGGAAACAAACAAATTAATAAAAAAAATTAAAAAATTAAAAAAAAATAAAATACAAACAGCACTTGGGAAAAAAAAGGTAAATGAGAAATGCTGAAGAGGATGTGCAAAAATTAGACATTAATGTACTGTTGGTGGAATTGTGAACTGATTTAAACATTCTGTAGAGCAATTTCGAACTATGCCCAAAGGTCTATAAAACTCTACATACCTTTGACCTAGCAGTGCCACTGCTAAGTCTGTATTCCAAAAGAGGTAAAAAAACAAAGCAGAAATGGACCTATGTGTACAAAGATATTTATAGCAGCTCCTTTCTGGGGTCAAAAAGGGAAAGAAATTAAGGGAATGTCCATAGGTTGTGGAATGGCTGAATAAATCAATTATGATAGAATGCTGTTGTGCTATAAGAGGTGCTGAGCCTAGGGTGGCTAGGTGGTGCAATGGATAGAGCACCGACCCTGGAGTCAGAAGGACCTGGGTTCAGATCCGGCCTCAGACACTTAACACAAAAACTAGCTGTGTGACCTTGGGCAAGTCACTTAACCCCAATTGCCCACCAAAAAAATAAGAAGAGATGATGAGCCCGATGCTCTTAGAAAAGCCTGGAAAGACTTGCATGGGCTTATGCAAAGTGAATTGTACTGCGTATACACTTAACAGCAATATTGTAAGATGAGCAACTATGAATGGCACAGCTATTCTCAGCAATACAACAATCCAAGACAACTCTGAAGGACTTATGATGAAAGATCCTATCCATCCCCAGACAAACAACTGATTGTGTCTGAATACAGGCTGAAGCGTACTTTTTAAACTTTCTTTTTTAAAAGGTTTTTTTTTTTTGGTTCATTTTTTCTTTCACAACATGACAAGTGTGGAAATGTTTTGCTTTACTACAAATGTATAACCTACTTTGAATTGCTTGCCTTCTCAATGAGGGGTGGGGTGGAGAGGGAGGAAGGGAGAGAATTTAGAACTCAAAGTTTTAAAAATGAATGTTAAAAATTGTGTTTACATGTACATGTTTGGGAAAAATAAAATATTTCATTTAAAAAATAAAGAAAAAAAGAATTAGCTGAAGCACCACTTTCTAAGAGTACTTCCTTATCCTCTTCTCCAACTACTGATATCCTCTCTCACTAACTGTTTTTGTTCAATCACTTTTCAGTTACATCTAACTCTTCATGATCCATCTGGGGTTTTCTCGGCAAGGATGTTGATTTGCCATTTCCTTCTCCAGCTTATTTTGCAGATGAAGAAACTGAGGTGAACAAGGTTAAGTGACTTACCCAGGGTCACACTGCTGATGGGATTTGGACTCAGGAAAATGAGTCTTTTTGGCTCCAAGCCTAGACTATCCACTGCACCACCTAGCTGCCCCCCTCACTAACTACTTTGTATTTAATTATTTGTATTGATTCTCTTTTTATCTATGTACTTAATTTATCTTCTGTTAAAATGTAAGAGTATATAAAGTGATATCATTCTTTGCATTTCAATTCCCAGCACCCACAGATCTATGTTACTCCTCTACCCAACCAATTCCAGTGGTTTCCTGTTGCCTCTAAACTCCTTTCTTTAGCTTTTAACACCATCTATGACTTGCATATCTACTTAATTTATCTTCTTTAATTAGAGTATAAAGATTGTTACATTCTTTGTATTTCTATCCCCAGTGTCTGCAGATCTGACCATGTTAGTTCTGTACTCAACCAACTCCAGTGGTCTCCTGTTGCCTCTAGGATAAAATAAAAACTTCTTTCTTTATCTTTTAACACCATCTATGACCTGGGCCCAATCTCTTTTTCTAACCTAAGTGGACATGTTACTCCCCCTCCTTCACTTTTCTGTCCAGACAAACTAGCCTCTTTTTCTCTCAGAAAGGACACTCCTATCTCTTATCTCCATATCTTTCCATTGACTTTGACTTCAGTGTCTGGAATGTACCCTCTTCCCCTCTCAGAGAGTCCCTCTCTGTTCCTTTAAGATGAAGATCAGGCATTGAATCCTGTCTTCTGCATGAAGCTCTTCTGATTACCTCAGTTGCTAGTACTCACCCTCCCAAGCTACCTTGTACTTAATTGCTTTGTGTATATTTGTAATTACACTTACTGCACATTTACTCTCTCTGTTATAGATACACTTTTTTTTTCCAACTGGAATGTTGGAATCCTTGTGAATAGATATTATTTATTTCATTATTTCTGTATGCCCATCAGCTAGCACAGTATCTATCACATAGTAGGGGCTTTATAAACCTTCTCTTATTAATTAGAAAATTCTTAAATGATTGATAGTAATTTTTGTCCTCTGAATATTGGCCTTGCTTTTCAAAGACAGTTTAATATCAAGCCCTGTCAGCTCTCTGATCATGCAGAAAAACCTCTAGACTTCCTCTTTAACACCAGTTTTCTCCCAGAGACGCTATTTGGCAGTCAATCCTTAGACAACTTGATTTCCAATGGAAATAACATACATAATACATAGGCTTATATAATGGAAATAACATACATATGCGTATATTTGTATATATACACACAGACTATATCATGTTATGAATTATGATTTTTCATAAAAGAAATGGTACAGAGACCCGCGTTATTGGGGAGTTAGGCTTGTCATTTGATTAGAATTAGAAATTGCCTGAACTGTACTCATTAGACAAAAAAAAAAATAAGAATGCTTCCATTTCACCTTATAGAATATTCATGAGAAAACATAGGGAAGAATCATACTGGATAAGTAAATAATTTTCACCAGGGGCAAACATAGCCACACATGTGAAGTAGTAGATCTTTCAAAGTATCAGGTTACCTTGGGGAATCTGAATATGACATGTATCGGGGAACCTTATTTAATGTTTAACATGTACACGCATATAAAAAGTACACTCACATTCAAACTGAAATTTTTTTCAAATTTTAAAAATTATGCAAAGTTAGATAATTATAGTAATAATTATTTCTTTACATTTTAGAAAAGATAATTCTAATCAATTAGATTTTCAGACTCTTAGCACTACTTTTCTTGTGCCTGATTTATGTGATAAAGTGTTCTATTGCTCGTGGTGGTATTGGTGTAGTCACATGGCAGATTTTTATAATTATAGGAAATGTGTGATGGTTTCAGTTGTAAACTTAATGGACCTGTTTTTTATTTAATCTTTCTGAATTTTTTGTTCATATAACATTTACTTATTTTTCCTTTTTTATCCCTTCTGATTTGCCATTGGAATTATGGTGTTTTTTGTTTGTTTTTTCCTTAGCTTACTTTAAGACAATCTACTAAAACCATTCTGTAATCAAATGTGATTTTATTCCTACAGGGAATAACCTCCCAGTAGAGGAGAAGATCTAGTTAACTGAGGGGAGACCAGGTAGCACAGCGAGTAAGAGCACTGGCTCCAGTGTCGGGATGACCTGGGGATCCAATCCCAGGCTCACTTAGCACCCACCCAGCAACACCTGGCCGTGTAACCTTGAGCAAGTTACTTAGCCCCAATTGCTTAAAAAAAAAAGATCTAGTTAACTGAAAATGTTTTTATGTATTAGCTTGTCAAATTTTTAATAATATGGTCGTCTCTATTGTCCAGGATATTGAGGTTAGGGAGATGGTGAGGATAGGAGCATGGTCATATTTAAAAATGACTGATATTATAAAACCTTGTGGCAGATAGCTGGAACAGTACATAGAGTGCTGGGTCTGAAGTCAGGAAGACTCATCATCCTGAGTTTAAATTGGGCCTCAGACACTTACTAGCTGTGTGACTCTGGGCAGGTCACTTCATCCTGTTTTTCCCACAGTTTCCTAGCTGGAGAAGGAAATGTCTAAAAACTTCGTATCTTTGCTAAGAAAAAAACCTAAATGGGGTCACAATGAGTCAGTCACAATGGAAACAACTGAACGAGAAATAAAACCTAACTTTAGTCAATCTTTACTTTGCATCCTAGAAGATCTTATTAACCAAACTACTAAGTAAATAGATGATGTGATTTATTTTCACTTTTTGTCTTTGCTTCTTCTCCACTTCTGGCACTAACTAGACCACTCAAGCAGGAGGAGAGAAACATAGTTCTGATGTAAAATCTATAGATTTTATAATTAGTACCTGAATAATAGAGTATATTGTACCTTGATCAGGTAAATTGGCAGGTAAATATTAAAAGCACACGTGCTGAAATAAACCAAGGCTACTTTTCTACAACAATAACAGTTAGCTTAGCAAAGGAAATGTTAACTACAAGAGATTCTTCTAACATTCTTGTGAAGTTGCTAGCACTGGAGGGTTTGGGGAAGGAAGAAAGCTGTTGAGAGCTGAGAGATAAAGGGAAACATAAGCTTGTCATCCTTGAGGTAAGAATTTTCACAGTGCAGATATCACAGTCATTATATCCAGACATGACAGCATGCATCAAGACTGTTATGTAAAATCAGGCACACAATGCACAGCAGACTAAGCAACAATTAGGCAATTGTTATACATTTCAAAGCTGGGAAATGGGCTTCTTAGGTTTAATACCTAGAAAACACTCCTTGTGAAAGAGGCACACTTACATAAAAGCAGCACTCTGCTCTAGATTCTAGTTTGATATGCCATAAGTCCTGTGAAACTTCTACTTGCCTTATTTTGGGTCTCATCTGGTCCACTGTGATAACCCTCCAGCCAGACTCCCTAGCAGTGGGGTGCACTTGTCCAGATGAGACTTGAAACGAGATGGTGGTAGTAAGAATAGAAAGAAGGGAATGAATGCAAGAGAAAATTATGGAGGAAGATTTGGCAAATGATACTAAGTTAGAGGAAAGGGGGATGTTAAAGATAATTTTGAGATTTTGAGTATTTAATACTGGGAAAATAGTGTTAACATGAATAGAAATTTGGGATTTAGGAAAAGGAAAAATTAAGATTTTAGAGAAGTGAGTTTTGAGCTTAGAAGAGAGAATGGGACTGGAAATTTATGTATATATATATGTCTGTATATGCATTATATATACAAGTATATATGTATTATATATGTATATTGTACACATACACATATGTAGATATACTCACATATTTGTGTATATACATATATTTAAAGATTTCAGTCCTATAAAGACTCTAGGTATTTTAAATAGAATATTTACACTACTATACTTTAAATTGGGTATTTTAAATAGAAAATTCACAAAACAATCTTATTAATATTTATCATTTCTTCGACGACATTTTCCCACATATATTCTGGAAATATCTGTCAAGAAGATGCCATACAAAAGCTACCACCTCCAAAAGTGATTATCTTCTAGTCATAGTTAAGCAATGGAACAGGCCTGCAATTAATGAAATCACTAATTTACTTGTATTGTTAGGCCAAGGCCCTGTAACCAATATGAAATGGAAAATTTAGACAATTTTCTAAGTAATTTAGGGGAAAAATATATTTACTTTCTGCAAATTAAGCAAGTATACAGAATTTCAAGTATTCTTTTGATGAAATGACCTTTACCATATATGACTTTGGACTATATCAGAATTATTAAGTTGTAAATTTGATGCCAAATTATATGATTTTTCCTTTGAACTACCTAAGAATTTTAGTATTATTAATATTCAGAATAAAGTTTATGCTGTTAATTTTTCTATGAAAGGAAATAATGAAATGTTTAAAAATTATTAAGCTGAGGCATTATCTAGAGAATACAAAGTCCTTTAAGAAATATACATTAATTCTGCCCTCTCTCAAAGCAAAGCAAACCAAACCAAAAGAAGACAGGCCTCCATAAACTGACGTCCTGATAAAAATCATTCTGGCGACCATTCAATATGGCCATAAGCCATCCATCTGCCTATGCATCCTGCTTGACTTACCCAATAATTTGATTCATTTAAGCAGGGTGCATATATAGCCTAATACTGGGGAGAGCTCCTAAGAACAGAAATAAAGACTCTCTGCAGATGTGACCCCAGCTGATGAAAAGCAATGAAATTTCTAGCTAGGATATGTTGCTAACTTCCTTTCACACCATCTGAACTGATAATTCCAGGAAGGAAAACTTTCATGTTTGCTAATAAGAGAAATATTTCTTCTTGAGGAGTTCAGTCTTCTGTAAAATGACTATAAGATAACAAAGATAAGCCTGAGTCACCCAAGCTTCATCCCTTGCTTATCTTACTGCACCAGAAACTTGGAATTTCAGTTGCTAAAGTAAGTCATAATAAAATATCAGAAGCCAAATTACAACTGGCAATGGGAAACTCCAAATGCTGTTCTGATTTAATTTAAGAAAGCATTCCAAGAGGGATATTCCTATACATTTAGGTGAAAAGTTGGCATAAAAATTACTATATGACTTTAATTCCTCATTAGCTCTGAATTCCCCCTCCCTATTTATCCCTGCCTTTATGCTTCTTCAGTGGGAACCCATTGTCTTGGCCAAGTAATAGAGCTGGGGAGAGGATGCAGATGTCCTGTTGCCGTGATTGTAACCTCCTCATCAATAACAAGAACGTAAATGTTGAGGGATGAACAAAAATTCAGGAAATCAAGCTCTAAAGATGTGCCTATGATAAAAAAAAATGGCAGGCTATTTGGTGGATGTGGGGAGAGGTTTACAATAGGAATTTCCTCTTTCTTTCTTGACTCTTCCTCATCTTCCTTTCTGCAGGTTCCCAGAATGAGCTGATATAATTGGAAGTTTGAGAAGAGAGTTGTGAAGTGCTCCCAAGGTGATTACAAGCCAATTTGCTTAAACAGTCCAAGAAATCCATAAGAGTGGCAGTGGCAAATGTCAGTAGCACTAATACTGTTCCATTCTGTATTTTCCACAGCATTGTGTAGAAGAAATGACTCTGTCTGCCATCATACAGCTGGGTCTTATACAATCTGGCTCTAACCTACCTTGCCAGGCTTGTGACACATTTACTCACCTTCAATGCTCTATACAGTTCAGGCAAACTGACCTTTCCTCACTCATGGCATCCCATTTCCCATTTCCATACCTTTGCACATGCACCTCCCATACTTGGAATATACTCCTTCCTCACCCCCAACTTTTGGAATACCTGTTTTTCTTCAATACTCATCTCAAATGCCACATTCTACATGAACTTTTTTTCTGATTCCTTCAACTGCTAGTTCTTCTCCTTCTTTCTTTAAATTTATTTTTGTCTTTTTGCATATTTTACATATGTTGATATGTGCACATATTTCCATGGGGCAGCTAGGTGGCACAGTGGATAGAGTTCTGGTTCCAGGACCTGAGTTCCAAATCCAGCTTCAGACACTAACTGTAATCCTGGACAATTTACTTAACCTTTTTTTGCCTCAGTTTCCTCACCTGTACATGAGCTGGAGAAGGAAATAGCAAATTACTCCAGTATCTCTGCCAAGAAAACCTCAAATAGGGTCATAAAGAGTCAGACATGACTGAAAAATGACTGAACAACAATGTCATTTCCCCTCTCTTGATAGAATATAAGTTCTTTGATGGTAGGTAATTTCATATTTGTCCTTGTCCCCAGTACTTATCAAACACAGTTATTGATGCATAGGAGGCAATTTCTGATTGTCTCAGAATGTCACTAACTTGGGGTGATAAGATCTGAGTTCTAATTCTGGTTTGGTCACTTGCTACTAAGGTGACCTTTGGAAAGTCATTTAACTTAGCAGTTTCCTCATCTATAAAACAAAAGTGATATCCTAGATGGCCTCTGAAGTCCCTTATGATTTTAACCTGATGATTTTCAGATAGAAGATAAAAATCCCTCTACATCTAGCTAGTTACCAGTTTTATTAGGTCTATTTCCTCAATATCCTCCACATATATTCCATTCTCTCTACTTACACCATAATCACTCATTCCTTCCACACATTCAATATTCCATACAAACTGGCTTACTAGCTGTTGTCCATCTCCCACACCATTTTACCTTTACACAAGCTCTATTCCATGGCTGGAGTATAATCCCTCTTCACTTCTCCCTCTTAGAACCCCTATGTCCCTTCAAGGCTCAGGTCATGTGTCATCTCCATCAAATTGTCCTGAATTTACTTACCTAAGAACAAATTGTGTCTCTCTAATAGAAGTAAGCTTCATGAAGTGAGGGGCTATCTCACTTTTATATTTATACACCTAATGCTCTAAGTACAGTGCTTGAGACAGTTGGTGCCTGCTAAATGCATATTAATTGATTGATTGAACCTGGGTTCAGACTTTCTGTATCTTCAGCATCTTGCATATAATTATTCAATGTTTGTTGAATTGGATCCATTGTATTGATTGGTAATTATGTTTCCTCCTATCCTTAAGGAAAACTTTTCAGGCAAATTTATACAAATATTTTATGTGTTTTGATAGATTGAGCAACAAACATTTTGTGCATTTTATAGTTACTTGGAATGGAATTTCTCTTTTAGGTATTATCTCTTAGATTAAAAAATATTATGTTATTTATTGATTTTTTGTGGATTTATTTTGTAGTCTGAAACTTTGTTGAAGTTATTTTCTCAATTATTATCTTTGTTGATTGCTTAGAATTTGCTAAGTAAAACATCATCTCATCAAAAAATAGGAATAATTGTATCTCATCTTCATATATTTTTATGCCTTCAATTTCCTTCTTTTGTATTATAGCTATTGCTAGCATTTCTAGAATTAAATAAAAATTAGTGGAAAGAGTGGATGTCTTTGCTTTACCCCTTTATTTATTGAGAAAGCTTCTAGTGGATATGCATTTCATGTCATGCTTACTTTTAGTTTTAAATAGCTTTTTATGATATAAAAATACATCTGTTCCTATACTTTGTAAGGCTCTTTTCATACATTAATGGTCTACTTTGTCAAAGGCTTTTTCTGTATCCATTGAGATAATCGTATGACTTCGGATGTTTTTATTTTTAGTAGATGAATTAGGTTTTAGATATTTGTATTTTTAGTAAGTGAATTAGGTTAATTGTTTTCCTTATACTGAGCCACCCTTGCATCCCTGGTATGAATCCAAGTTGGTCATAATGAGTGATTTCTTGGATAAAATACTGCAGTCTGCTGGATATGACTTTATTTAAATATTTTTAATTGATATTAATTAATGACATTGACCCATAATTCTCCTTCTATGGTTTAGTATTCCTAGGTTTAGGTATAAGAGCTGTACTTGTCTCATAAAAGGGTACTTTATGAACTTTTAATAATTGTGTAGTTTTAGCACTGATTGTTCCTTAAAAGTTTTATAAAATTCTCCTGTGAATCCTTTGAGAACTGAACATTTTTTTTCTTTTGTAGTTCTATTACAGCTGGCTTTATTATTTATTCCTCTGAGATTGGATTACTTAAAATGACCCTTATCCTAAAGGTTGACATATTTCCTCTAAGATACAACTTTGACTAAAAGATTGATGATGAATCTATAGGATTCATCTATACTCTACATCTATAGGACCAACTGTGGAGTCTAAGTACAGATCAAAGTGAGACACTGGAATGAGACTTAAGTTTAAATTTACTGGAATTGGTAAGACAAGTCTTATTGCCAATAAAATATGTATGTATGTTACTGATTATAGGATTTAGTCGTTAGGAAAACCATTGCTCAATTTGAATTCCCTACTTAAGCTAATGCAATTACAGGACATTGACCTTTTTCAGAAAGCAGCAACTCCCATGGAAATGGATATATGCACTAGTCTTTATTGAGACAGTACTTTGCTGGGGTTGCACAGGGATCTCCTGATTAGTTCTTAGTGACTAAAAGCAGTGTCAAAGATAAATAATGACTGAGAAAAAGATGGAACAATCTCTTGTTGTAGAAACCTCACTTCTTATTTTGTAATCTATGAGAGTGATGAGAATTTCCCTCTTTCCTTTTCACCTTGCCAGAAGTCAGTAAGAGAGGAGATTGAAGAGTTCCAAGCAAGAAAGCCTCCCCCCGCCCCGCCCCGCAAGAGATCAAAGGATAATTCTTAAAATTTGGGGGTGGGAAACAGGATATTCTCCAAGAAGAGTCCTTCTAAAATGATATTGCCCCACCAATCATTTTAAATGAAGCCACCAGTTACTGGGGGCCCATCACCAATTTCCAGCAAGGCACTAAGTTGCATATCTCTCAGTAATGACTTAACCATTCTGACAAAGCTCCATATTCTATAATCCTTTCAAACTGATTGGAAATTTCACATAAAGCAGAAGTACTCTTGATCACTCTGGTTATACCAGAAAGAGTTGCCAATCTGTCGACAGTTTCCATGCTTGCATATGAGCCTCCCCTACTATCTGGTCCATCATTATTTGATAAACTTCTATATAGAGGTATACCAAAGAATGTAAGAATAGTATTATGAAGAAAAAAGGAATAATCTATGTCTTCACATTTATGATTTGAATATTCCTTAGTGGGTTGATTGAGAATCTGTACTTATTTATAATTTTCCAAGCACCCTGTTGTTATACTATTTAAAATAACTATGAACCAACACTCTGATTAGGAAGCAAATTACAATTAACATAGCACTGAGAGCTATATTTGATCATCCCTTAGAGTTTTAGCACCCAGGAATCCAGATACGTAGCATGCAATTTATGAGGCAAACTATTAAACCAAGAACCCAGAGAACCAATAAGAGATGCTGGAATTCTCTTACCAAATAATTAGATAAACAATATGATGGTGTGCTATAAAAACAATGGTGCCATTAACGTGTTCTTTATTCATAGTGTATGAATTATGGAATGATAGTCTTCACAGTAAATAACTTCAGGGAGCAAGTACAAATTAGTGTTAATTAAAATATTAAGCTACAGAAAGGAAGCAACCACACACATCTTTTGCCTTCTATCTCCTGCTCATGTCACCTGCTCCTTCTTAGTGACTAAAAGCAGTGTTAAAGATAAATAATGACTGAGAAAAAGATGGAACAATCTCTTGTTGTAGAAACCTCACTTCTTATTTTGTAGTCTATGAGAGTGATGACAATTTCCCTCTTTCCTTTTCACCTCATGGAGTGTCACCTCAGAGAAGGCTAAAAGGGGTCAGGTTGGGTTTATTCCATCTGTCCCAAAGGACTTCCCCCTCTACAGGCAGTCTACCACTTCCTGCTGTTGCCTCATGACCAGCCTCTTCAGATGAGAGCATCTAAAGCTCCTTTCACCAGGAGAGTGCCTCATACCTTTCATCTTCTAGTGGGTATATCATATTCCCCAAAGGAAAGATGTAAGGGGCTCTGCCAGGCATCATTCATCTGCCCCAAAGCAAAGACTTCTATCTACGCCAGAACAAGGCAACTTCTACATCCCAACTGGGATGTGAAGAACCTCTGGTGAAAGAAGGAGCAACCTAGCCCTTGATGTTAGACCTTCAATCTCCTTTTGTGCCTGAACTTTGAGTGAAGAGGAAGAGAAAAGTTGTGGGGAACAGGATTTCCTTTTCCTGTTATGGATGTTCAATATCCATCTCCACCTATGCCTTTTTCCAGTCTAATCTCCAGCTTTTGGAAAGAAGAGGAGTTGTAAAGTGGGACCTTTTGTCTGGTCATCTGATCTTATGACCTCCATCTCCTATGACATTTGTCTCCAGTTTAATCCCTAACTCTTTGCTAGGAAGAGAAATGATACCTTCTACTCAATGATGATGGACATTTGCACACCTGGTCATATCCTTCATATCCCAGTGACTCTGAATTCCTGTAGATCATCAGCCAAACTCCATTCTAAACTTCCCACCATCCAAATCATTATTCTTATCCCCCTCAACTCTCCCATTCCAAAGTTTTTACCAAATACCACCCAGTCCTTCCACTGTGTATCTGGAATCCCTGTTCCATAGGCAATAAACTATCCTTCATTTAAAATCTATTCTTCTTCCACCTCTTCAATGTACCAGCTATTATTGAAATCTAGCTTCTCCCAATGACTTAACCTCCCTTGTCACTCTTTCCAGTACTGGCAGATCCTTAGAGTATTCTTCTTAGCTCATTAATTGAAGCAGGGGAGTTGGAATACTCCTTGCTTCCCATTGTCACTTCCAGGTTTTCCCCTACCTCCATCAATCACTAACCTTTCTTCCACTGCCATTCATGCCATATCTACTACACAATAAAAATCCTAGTAGCTTTTGTCCACAGATGCTATTCCCCACCCTCCATGTCACTCTCCTTCCTTCTTCAATGAATTCAGTGCCTGGATCATAGTTTTTCTCTCCTTCTTAACTCCTGCCCTTACACTAGAGGATTTCAACATACATATAGAGTCCCTCAAGCACCCTAACCGCTTGGTTCCTTGATCTACTCACTTCCTATGAATGAGCTATTTCTCCAACCCATTATGGCTACACACAAAGATGGTCATACTCTTTTTCATAGCGTCACCCCAAAACATACTACTTCTATGTTCAATAATTCTAAATTCCATTATCTGATCATAACCTATTGACTTTTCACCTCTCCTTCTTCCTTCTCTCGCAAAACACTACTCTTCATTCACATTGTGACCTCTAATCCTTTGACCTCTTAATTCTTTCAAAAGTTGTCTCCATTTCACTAACCAATCTCTTCTCTTATCCCCATCTTGATCCTCTACCTCTTTTGTGGGATCATCTTCCAGATCTTGCCCTCTAATAGTAGGTGTCCCTCAGGGTTCTGTCATGCACCCTCTTCTCTTCTCCCTATATACTGTTTCCCCTGATGATCTCATCAACTCTCATGGATTTAACTACCATCCCTATCCTGAGGATAATCAAATCTACCTATATTGCCCCCAAATCTCTGCTGACATCTAATCTCTCATCTGTCACAGCCTTATAGACATTGCAAGCTTTATGCTCAGTAGAAACCTAAAACTCAGTTTGTTCAAAATAGAACTCACTATTTTCCATCTTAAACCCTCCCCTCCTCCTACTTTCCTTAGTACCGTAGAATGTATCATCTTCCCAGTCTCTTAGGTTCATAACCTAGTTATCCTGGACTCCTCACTATTTCTTCCCCACCTCCTTATTCAAGCTGTTGAATGAACTCTTTCTCCAACCCATTTGTCAACCCTGTCAATTTCACATTGCAAGATCTCTGGAATATGTCCCCTTCATTCATCTGACACTTCCACCTCTCTAGTGAAGGCCTTCATCACCTCATGCCTGGACTATTGTTCTGCTGGTGGGTCAGCCTGCCTCAAATTTCTCCCTGGTCCAATCCATACTCCTTTTAGACACTAAAGTGATTTTCCTAAAGCTCAGGTACAGTCATGTCACCCCTTACGCAGTAAGCTCTAGTGTCTTCTCATTGCCACCAGGATCAAATGCAAAATACTATTTGGCATTCAAAGCCATTCATAACCAAGACCCCTCCTATCTTTCCACTCTTCTTTATACCTTACTCCCTGATGTGTACTCTTTGGTCTAGTAACTCTGACTTCTTGGCTGTTTCATAAACAAGGCATCCCATCTCTCAGTTCTTGGAAGTTTCTCCCTCATAACTAGAATGCTTTTTCTCCTCCACTCCACCTTCTGACTTCTCTGACTTCCTTTAAATACCAACTAACATCTCATCCTTCATCAGAAATCTTCCTCAACCTTTCACAATTCCAGGACCTTCCCTCTATTAATTATTGCCTTCTGATTACATAGACATAAATAGATATATAGATATAGATATAGATATCTGGTTTTGTATATATTTATTTGAATGTGGTCTCCTCCATTAGGCTATAAGCTCCTTGAGGGCAAGGTCTATCTTTTGTCTCTTTGTACATCTACTACTTATCACAGTGTCTGGCACAGAGTAGGCACTTAATAAATGTTTGTTGATTGAAGTAGCTATGAATGAGTCATATGTGAAACACAATATTAAGTGATATCAAAAACTGCAACTATTCATGCCACCCATTTATGGTAAATCAAGATGCCATGGTATGTTCTAATATCATTTGATCCGACATTCCAGAGCCAGACTGCTACATCTCCCCTTCAGGTTTGAGATTCAGAAGGGTTTGGAGTGTCTCTCCTCTAATGATATTAGCTCAAGCCCCTCATTGATTGTCTTCCCCTCCCTTGTTAAATGACATTAACTAGTATCCCATTTACATTTTATCAACTAGCATTAATTAGATTTTACAAAGAGTTATTTACTTTCAAGATATGAGCAGAACAGCATTGTAAATATTTTACCAATATCTTGGCACTTCTAATAGCAGTTTCCAAATATTGGTTCAACCAAGTCCACGTCCAAATATAGCATGACTGTTAATTGAGTACTTGTCTCAGTTATCATTGGACTGAGTCACCGAGGTCATTCCTTGTTCTTTGGTGCAATAGATTCTGGACTAGTTGCAAAACTTGTCTTGGACTCCCAGACTCCTGGACTCCTGGAGGCATACTATCCTGAATCTTTTAAACTTACAAGATGGGAGTCCCCAGATTCATCTCCTTCACCTAAATCAAAAGGACAAATAGCCAGGAAAAGTGCTGCAGTCAATTTTTACCAGGCCACATGTTGGTCTAAGAAAGAGGACTCAAGGTCTCTCCTTTACAAATCACCCTTCACTGGATACCTTCAGCAAAGTAATCAAATGAAAAGAAGTGATCCAAGTAAAAGAGAAGGGAAGAAGTCAATGAATGTCCTATGGAATGCCTCTACAGCCATTTGAAGAGCCCCCATTCACCATGTGTCTAGCTGACTAGTACAAGTTACAGACAGGACAGTTATTAGCACAGTTTTCAAGACTGTTCCAAACTCTCCCCAAGTCACTGCCAATAAACATCCTCATAACTTTCCAGGACATAGGCTCCAAACCTCTTGCACATGGGGAATTTGTATCAGAAGCACTTTGAATTTATGCCAGGCCCCTGTACACTATCCCCCTCCCCGACCCCACCATCTGAAAATTTTACAGCCTTCAGCAAATTGGTAGGTATATTTTGAATGTATTTTCCAGGACTCTAATCTAGGCTATTCCTATGGAGTCCTGGAAAGTCATGAATATTGTCTTTTTATTTGTTTCCCTAGGGTTATATGGTCAAAAGTTTCAAAATAGTAAACAAGGTATGATCTTATATAGCCCCATATATACTAAAGAAAATTACATTTCTCTTAGTCTGCTCTCTTTTGGTGGATTTCTGCTCTTGATATGAATTTTTGGCTTATGGTATCTAGTAAGAGCCACTCCTGAAAGAAGTGGGGCCTAGGCCCTTTTCCCTCTGAAAACAACATGTGGGTCTCAGTCCTTTGCCTTGGAGAGTTTTTTCCCTTTTGTTTTAGGAGAAGGGGATCAAGTTGGAAGATCTGACCCTGAAAGTTTCAAAAGGTCAGGAGAGTGAGCCTCTGGAAGTCAGGGCGTCTGGGAAACAATTCCATGTTGGCCTTTGTAGTCATTACGTTTTGAGGAAGTGTGAAGAATGATCAAGTCCTGGTCAACTAGGGCCTTTTCAAGGCACATTCAGTTCTGGCTACACAATAAATCAAAGAGGATGCCATTTGTCATGTGTTCAACTCACTTGTTAAATAAAAAGGGCAAAAAATTCCAATGGCTCCAGATAGAAAAAGAAGTAGCCTTCTCCAGCAGTTCCCTCCTGTCACCTCCTTCAAGGGTATCCAGTTCAATGGATGAGCCACTGGGATTTTTTTTCTGTGAAGAGCTAGACACCCTTCATCTATCCTGTTCACAGGCCAGAGGACTTTGGAGGTGAAGTTTGCTTCTTGCCATCCTCACTGGCTCACTCTGTGACCTAAATTTCTTCATCTGTACCAGGGCTCCCAAATAACATGGATACAGTCAGTGTTTCAGATGAAAGATGCCTCTAGATGTGAAGTACACAAGTCCTGAAATGCACTTAGACCTTTTTGAGGGCTATAAAAATAAGCCTTTTATTTATCCATGAAAAACTGTCTTAAGTGCAAACTGGGCCAGGTGAGGCATTAGAATGCATTTCTCTTTATTTAAAAATATGAGCAGTGCTGTGAAGATCATCTGAACTCCCTCGGGGAGTTTGATGCCTAAGCCCCTTTCACTGCTAAGTAAGGATAATGAAAAAGAATACAACTATGTAATTTAGTGCTTAAAGATACCTCCATTGGTCTGACAAAGATACCTCCATTGGTCTGAAGTTATTTTTGGAAAATATCCGTATATCATAAAACATCACTTCTTAAGTTACAGTGATTCCTATCTCTTGCAGATGATAGACCATGGTACAAATCTAAGTCCTGTATGGCAGTCAGGGCTAACAATCTAAGCCAGCCTAAGGAAGGGAGCTTGGGGAATGTCTTGGAATCCTCAGAATTGTTCATTTTGACTTCAGAATCACTGAATCATGGAAGCTGAGATTTGGAAGAACCTTGTGGACCATGCCTAGACAAGTATCTTCTCTATGACATCCAGAATGAATAGTGCTGTTCTTGGGATGCCTTTGAAGGTAGTGGATTCTCGTCCTTACCACATTCTCGTCCTTCCTAGAAGGGGAAGGGAATAAGCATTTATCTAGCTTTGTGCTGCTGTTCTGCTGAATAGGCTCGGGGATTTGCTAGAGTCATAGAGCTAGAGTAAGCGTCAAAAGATAGATTTGAACCAGGCGTTCCTAACTTCAGACCCAGAGCTCTATCCACTGTGCCATCTAGCTCTGCCCTGATATTTCTAGTGAGTTGGCAAATCCTGTCCCTCCCACCTCCCATGTTTCCACAAGACAAGCTATAGCAGACAAAGTTTCACTGCAGGAAGTCATCCTGGCAGATGTTTCTGCATAGATCAGAGTATTTCATAACACATGAAACAATTCTTTCAGACAATAATTTTACCACTTAAGGTTCACATTCAGCTAAATGCCTTCTGTTGTAGCATGTATTTATCCTTCTCTAAATATATATTATGTAGTATAAATATACAATGACTTGTAACCCATTATTGACACAGAACTATTCTTTGGCTAGAATGAAACCAAGAAGGAACACATCAAGATTCTCACAGGGAGAATCTCAGCACCTTTTATTAAGATTACCTGAGGTCTGGCAGAGATTTAAGTAGAACTTAAAAATAATAAAAACAGGATTCAAGGCAATCTGGTATTCAGACCTATCAATTTTCTTTTCAATCAGTCAACAAGTACTGGACACCTAACATATGCTTTACAAATAGTCTGTCCTAATGAGCAAGAATACTACCCTCCTGCATATGCCTAGCTGTCCATTATTTGCAAAGATAATGCCATTGGACTGATGTTTTTAGTTTATCGGCTTTGAGTTTCTTCTCCACTACTGCTAATAGGTTTATACAAAACTCTCTCACTCATTCTCTCCTGTGACCAATGGTACACATCAAACAATCAATCAACAAGCATTTATCACATACCAATTGTATGTCAGATTACCTAAGCACTGGAGACAAAAACAAAAGTAAAACAGTTCCTGCCCTCAAGATGCTCACATTCTATCATGGAAGACAACATGTACATATGTTAGCATATACAAAATCTATACAAAATGAATATAAAATGGTATTAGAAGGGATGGTATTATCAGCTACAGGGAGTCAGGAAAAGCATGTAGAAGGAAGGGACTATAAAAGTCCTGAAAGAAACCAGAGATTCCTAGAGATAGAGATGAAGAGGAAGAACATTTCAGGAATAGGGTACAAAATCACAGAGATAGGAGATGGAACACCATGTATGAAGAAGTAATAGGCCAACATAACTGGATCTTAAATTATTTGGAGGAGAGTAAGGTATAAGAAGACTGGAAAAGTAAGAAAGGCCCAGGTGGGAAAGACTTTTAAATGTCAAGCAGAAAAGTTTATATTTGATACCACAAGTAACAGGGAACCATTTGAATTTATTGAGTGAAGGGTTATGACTGTGGAGGATAGATAGATTGAAGTATGAAGAGGTTTAAGGTAGGGAAATCAAAATAGAAGGGAGCTTTAATTAATGGATCATGGGTGGAGAGAAAGGGAGATGTAGAGACAGAAACAATAAGATTTGTCAACTAATTGTATATGTGGGTTGGATAAAGAATAAAGAATGACATTGAAGTTGTGAATATGAGGGACTGGAAGGATGGTTGGGTCTTTTACATCCTTACATAAGATCATAGGGGGAATTTTGGTGGGAAATGTGAGTTATGTTTTGGGCATATTGAGTTTGAGATACTATGGGTCATCCAGTTCAAAATGCTTTATATATAGTTGGTGGTATGGGATTAGAAATCAGGAGAAAAACAAACAAGGAATGGATTTATAAATCTGAGAGTCCTCTGCATAGAAAGGATGATTGAATTCATAGGAGCTGATGAAGTCACCAAGTAAATGAGTGGATAAAGAAAGGGAAAAAGGTACAGAGCTTTACAGCTTACAGAGCTTTATCCTGTCCCTCCCACCTCCCATGTTTCCCAGATACAGCCCAGAGCTTTAGCGTACAGTTAAAGTTAATAGGCATGTTATCAATGATGAACCAAAAAAAATGCCCCCCCCCCCAAATTTCAAGCACAGAGCAGGAGAACCAAGAGAGATAAGTGTCAAGATACAGAGAGGAGAGAGTGTCCAGAAGAGTGCATTCAAAAGTATCTAAGGCTGTAGACAGTTCACGAAAGGTAAGGATCAAGAAAAGGCTACTACATGTAGCAGTAGGAGGTAACTTTGGAGAGAACAGTTTCAGTTGATTAACAAGAATGAGGGCCAGATTAAAGAAGTCCTAGAAGAGATTTTATTAGAGCATGGGCCCAGGACCCAAGAAGCATATTTGGATATTGGCTTAATTTCATGTAGCCTTGGCCTTCAGTTCCAAAAAAACCCATTTATATCAGTGGCTACAAAGATGCTCCATACCTTTAAAATATTTTAACCAAAATATCCTGAAAAGTTATGACCCAGGGATGAAAATTGACCTTTTTGGGAAGTTGGAGAATTCCTTGGAATATTTTCACAAAGGAAGTTAGAGTTCTTCTCTGTGTAAAACAGGAAAGAATTCTAGAATATAACACCTTTCGGAATTTAAGCTGAAATTATAATAATCCTTACCAAAAATTTCTAGCAACATTTACATATATATAATCTAAAAGATTATCATTGTTTTGTTTTAATTTTCCTATAAGGAGTAGATTGGTAAATGAGTTTAGATCTTAGGTGGTTTGTCATATAATATGCTAGACTTGAAGTTAGGAAGACAGGAGTTCATAATACTGCCTCAAATACTTACCTGGACAAGTTGTTTAAACTCTCCAAGCCTCAGTTTCCTTAACTGTAAAATGGGGCTAGTAATAGCACCTACCTTCTAGGGCTGTTGTGAGGATCAAATAATATTTGCAAAGCATTTAGCACAGTTCTTGGCACATAGTAGGCATGCTTAATGTATGCTTGTTCCCTCTCTCCTCCACTGAGCCTAAATCTGTCTCTGCAAATTCCATCCATCACTCCTAGGTTTTCCTTCTGGAGCCAAGTAAAACAAATCTAATTTCTTTTCTATATGGCAGAATCCTTTATATATATTTGAAGCCAGTTGTCATATGCCCACTCTTTGCAAGCTATTTCTTTTTTTTTCTACTTTGACCCTGTGCCTTTTTCTTTTTTTAAGCAATTGGGGTTAAGTAACTTGCTCAAGGTTACATGACCAGGTGTTTCTGGGTGGGTAATAAGTGTCTGAGCCCTCCCGACCCTGGAGCCGGTGCTCTTACTCTCTGTGCTACCTGGCCGCCCCTGACCCTGTGCCTTTTCAAAAGTGTGTGCTTCTAACTACCCTCCCCACCAATATGCCCTCCCTTCTATAATCCAACTTCTTACTCCTTCCCCACTCCTTTCCTCTAGGGTAAGATACCCAATTGAGTGTGTATGTTATTCCCTCCTTTAAGCCAAATTCAATGAGAGTAATGTTGACTCATTCCCTTTTGCCTTCCTGTTCTTTCCCTCCATTGTAACAGTTTTCCCTTGCCTCTTTTATATGAGATAATTTACCCTATTTTGTCTCTCCCCATCTCCTCTCATTATATTCCTCTCTCACCTCTTAATTTTATTTTTTAAATATCATCCCTTCCTCTTCAATTGATCCTGTGCCCTCTGTCAATGTATAACTGTACACATATATACACAACTCACATATGTATTCATACGCACATATACCCTCTTATATAAACATACATATGTACGTATACATATGTATACACTTATATTCCCTTCAACTATCCTCATACTGAGAAAAGTTTCATAAGTTACAATTATCACTTTTCCATGTAGGCATGTAAATAATTCAACTTTGATAAGTTCCTTATGATTGCTTTTCCCTGTTTACCTTCTCATGCTTCCCTTGCTTCTTGTATTTGAATGTCAAATTTTCTATTCAACTCTGGTCTTTTTATCAAGAATGCTTGAAAGTCCTCTATTTCATTGAATGACAATATTTTCCCCCAAAACATTATACTCAGCTTTGCTGGGTATGTGATTCTTGGTTTTAATCCTAGCTCCTTTGACCTCTGGAATATCATATTTTAAGTCCTTTGATTCCTTGATGTAGAAGCTGTTAGATCTTGTGTTATCCTGATTGTGTTTCAACAATATTCAAATTGTTTCTTCTTGGCTGCTTGTAATATTTTCTTCTTGATCTGCAAACTCTGGAACCTGGCTATAATATTCCTAGGAGTTTTCTTTTTGGGATCTTTTTCCAGAGGTGATAGGTGAATTCTTTCAATTTCTATTTTGCCCTCTGGTTCTAAAATATCAGGGCAATTTTCCTTGATAATTTCTTGAAGGATGATTTCTAGGTTCTTTTTTTGATCATGGCTTTCAGTTAGCCCAATAATTTTTAAATTATCTCTCCTGGGTCTATTTTCTAGGTCAGTGGTTTTTCCAATGAAATGTTTCTCATTGACTTCTGTTTTTTTTTTTTTTCATTTGTTTGGTTCTGTTTAATAGTATCTTGATTTCTCATGAAGTCATTAGCTTCCATTTGCTTCAATCTAATTCTGAAGTAATTATTCTCTTCAGTGAGCTTTTGAAATTCTTTTTCCATCTGGCAAATTTGGCTTTTTAAGGCATTCTTCTCCTCATTGGCTGTTTGAGCCTCTTTTGCTATTTGAGTTAATCTATTTTTGAGGTATTATTTTCTTCAGTCAGGTTGTTGACTCTCTTTTCATGATTTTCTTGCATCATTCTCGTTTTTTTCCCCAATTTTTCCTCCACTTCTCTTATTTGATTTTCAAAATCCTCCTTGAGCTCCTCCATGGCCTGTAACCAATTCATATTTTTCTTACAAGCTTTTGGTGCAGGAGTTCTGACTTCATTGTCTTTCTCCTGTTCCATGCTTTGATCCTTTTTGTCTCAAAAAAAGGAATCTAGGGTTTGCTTGCTGTGCTTGTGTAATGGAAATGCAAATTTGGAAGATCTTCCCTGCCCCTAGGCTAAAGTGCACCTGAAGCCTTGGGTGGGAGGCTTGTTTTTCAGTAAATACTTCTTGATTGGCCAGTGAGTCAATAAGGTTGTTACATTTTCTGAGCCTGGAGAAGGCTATATAAGCCCTGATGTGTAGTTTTGTTTTGGGACTCACTTTGAGAAATGTTCTGTGATTTGATCTGAATTCTGGGAAGCCGTTGTTGAGAGTCCCCCGGCTTTGAAAAACCCAGAATGTGGAAACCCAGATGTTGACTGGGTATGGATGTAATGGTTGGACAGTTTGGAAATCTGTCTACTTGATGTTTCTGTCTTGATAATTCTGCCTGTATGCTTTGAGGTTCGGGGTGCTGACCTTTTCTCCTGAACAAGGCAAACGATATATGTCTGACTGATTAAAATAAGCTTGTTAACCCATTTTGAGTTGCTTTCCTTTAACAAAGCAGATCCAAGAACCTGTATGGGCGGCAAACCCTGAGGACGCTTGGGGTGCTTGCTGCTACAGCTTGCTTTGCTTCCTTTGCTTGCTCATGGTGCCACTCAATTACATGATTTTTGAGCTCTTTGCCATGAGAACTCTGCTTCCAGAGGGGAGAGCTTTGTCTCAAATTGCTGGGGCTTTTGCAGCTGCCAGGGTTATTAGTTGGATGCCCTCTCTGCTGCCCCCACAAGCTCTGGTTCACTGGTCACACACTTCAGGACCACCACCCAAGACCGCAATCCTGATCCAGGAAGGCTAAAGCCAGAGCAATTACCCTCTGAATGATCACTTGGTCCCCTTACAATCGGTAGGCCAGGAACTCTGAGGCAGCCATGTGGAGGCAGCTGCACAGCCACCCACCTCAGCCACTTCTAACTCCAGAGGCAGTTCCAACAGTGTTCCACACTGACCTTTTACTTTGTCTTTGGCACTTATGGGTTGATAATTCTGGAAACCTCCATAGCTGCTGGTGATCCACTATCCTGAAGTCCACTCCAGCCACTGCTGAGGCTAAAATTGCATGTTCATGCAGGGCTGGGCTCAGCTCCCAGCACGCTGCTATGGACCCTTCCTGTCTGCCTGCCAGGCTGCCTTCAGCAGGATATTTGTTTCTCTCTGTCACTTTGTGGGTTCTGTAGCTCTAAAGTTTGTTTAGAGTCATATTTTATAGGTATTTGAGGTGTTATGGGGGGAGCTCAAGGAGTTTTCCTGCTTCTATGCTGCCATCTTGGCTCCACCCCAGCAATCCATTTTTCTTCTCCAGGGAAACAGTATTAAACAATACGGAAGTCACATAGCACTTTATCCTACACTTCTCCAATAGAATAATTCCTTTAGCCAGTTGTTGTATGCATTGTCTTCAGTGTCCATGCTAATTGGATATCCTCTGGAAGCTCTTCATTTGGCTGATGTGCTTCCTAAATCTTAATTCCCAGAACTTGTTCCAATATTCCAGAGGTAGTTTGATTATGACAGAAGATGGTATCATTCTAGACCCTGGGCTCAATCACTGCTGCTTGATTTTACATTAACATATTTGGTTCCTTATATCACCTTGATAATTCATATACAGCTTGTAGTCTTATTCAAATCCCTGGGTCTTTTTCATATGGATTGCTTTCTAGAGACAGTTATGGAGTGCTGGACCTGAAGTCAAGAAGACCTGAGTTCAAATCTGCCCCAAGATACATACTAGCTATGTGACTTGAGATGTAAGGAGCATTCAGGGAGGATTAGCACCTCTCGTGTGAGGTTTTACTGAGCCCTTTTCAGGGCTGCTTATCCACCTTTGGGGTCCATCTTTCACCTGACTCTCACCTGTGGCCCCAAGAACCTGTAGCACGTACAATGGCCATACCCCAGTAAAACTGTCTTGATGGATGGGCTAAACCAGGTAGAGTATAACTGATAGGTCTTAAACCCTGCTGAGGACTTGAATTAAGTTTCTGAGTTAAGACCATGTCTACCCCCAGCATGTGAAGCCTTTTCCTGATGTAATGGGCAGATGAGAAAACTTTGCTCCAGTGGCCATGAAGACTTGGTCAAACACTGAAGATGCCAAGATCATCCACTGCATTCTAGGCCATCTCCAGTCATCTTGACTTTTGTCCTGCCACTGGAATTCATTGACTGGAAGAGAGAGTGAGGCTGACGACTTTGTACACTTAAATCCAAATCACATGTGATGCAAAGCTTCACCCCATGCTTCATCAGAACTCTTTGAAAATGAAGGATGAACAATAGCTGTGTGATGCTGCGCAAGTCATTTAACTTCTGACTGCCTCAATTTCTTCATTTATAAAATTGGGATAATAACAACACCTACCTCCCAAGGTATTAAACATTAAATAATGTTTGTAGAATTGGGGTGCAAACCTTAAAGCACTATATACATGCTATTATTGTTGTTATTATTATTCATACCTTTGGCAGTTGATTTTTTTGCCTATATTTTGGCAGTTGATTTTTTGAACATAAGCACTAGACTTCACATTTTTCCCTATTAAATTTCTTCTTGTTAACAGTGACTTCTCAGGTTAGTATCCTAATCTGTCAAAATCATTTAAAATACCAATTCTATTACTGTAACTTAGTCATTTATATTAATTTCAACAAACAAGTCAATTTATTTTGTTGTTAAGTCATCGTTCAGTTGTGTCCAATTCTCTGTGACTCCAACTAAGGTTTTCTTGGCAGAGATACTGAAATTGTTTGTGTAAAGCCAAGCATGAGGAGCTTTCCAGAGGACTGCTGCTGTGAACAGCTTCCAAGGTCCTGATTACACAGCATAGTGAACTCTCCATTTATTCAGTAACAAATTAAGGCAAAACATTCACAGAAATCAAAATACAGCATTCACCATGTCACAACTCAACAACTTAACACTAAAATGGCCCTGTAGTTTTCACCAAAGTGGTCACATAGTTTTAAAAAAAGTACATTCATTTAGTAACTCTATCATTTAGTAAGTACTCAATTCAACCACAAAGTACAAAGGTTAAAGTTGTCTTTTAAAAAAGGTGCATTCATTTAGTTAATCACAAAGTCCACCCCTAGGTCACACTATTTTAATCTCTTCAATCAAAAGGTCTTCCTTCTTAAACAAGGTACATTCATTTAGTCAATCACAAAGTACAAAGGTCAAAAGTTTTCCATTCCTAGGGTCACAACTAAATTGCAATATCATGAGTCAGCATGAATTACCCAAGGAGAGTTCTTTTCATCTTGACTAGAGGCAGATTCTCAGTTTCCATGGTTTGTTCCCCTTCCCACAGTTTCTGTTCCTGGAAAGACAAAGCTTACCAAAGCCACAACAACATTCCTGAACATTGCTGGCATCCTCATCAATTCACTTTCTGCCTGTGAAATCAACCTAGATCCTACAACAAGGTCTGGGGCCTCTATCAACAAATGAATCTGACAAAGTAACATCAAACAGACAGATGTTACTTTCAGTTCCCGGAAGCTCTGGCTGGCCCCCCCCAGAGTCCTGGGCAACTCAGGCTGGCCCTCAGAAGTCTTGGGCAGCTCCAGCTGGCCCCCAGAAGTCCTCAGAAGCTCCTGGCAGCTCTCTCTCTCTCTCCCTCTCCTTCTCCCTCTTCCTCTCTCCCTCTCAGCATTCTCGTTCCTGGCAGTTCTCTCTCTCTCTTTGCCTCTACTATGCTGCTCCCAGAAGTTCTTCTGACCTCTCTCAGCTTGGGCTTTTCCCTATACACAGCTGCAGCTCCTCCCTGTTCAGCCCCCTCTCATAACATCAACAAGTCCATCCCACTATAGGATTCACAAGCTCTGGGTCTTAATATTTAACCAAAAACCAAGTGCTAAGTACCTGTTAGCTTGTCAATACAAAAGGATCTTCAAATTCCATTACCCTTACAGTTTGCTATTTTCTTCTCCAGCTCATTTTACAGAAGAGGAAACTGGGGCAAACATGGTTAAGCTACTTGCCCAATCACACAGTTAATGTTTGAGATCAGATTTGAACTCAGGAAGATATGTCTTCCTGACTCCTGACCCTATCAACTGTACCACTTTGTTGCTCCAAACATTTATTAGCTGCCTGTTTTGTGTAAGGCATTTTACTTGAATCTGGGAGCACAAAGTAGAAAAAACAACATGATTTCTGTTAAGAAACTTGATTTCTAGTAATAGAATAATATGTACACAGATAATTATGTAAACATTATAAAATTGTTAAGTGCTTGGGATAAATCAAGTGTAATGACCTGGAAGACTTAAGGAAAAAATTCTAGCTGGAGGAATAAAGGAACATTGTCTGGTTCTCCTCAGCAACTGTCCCTTGCTTTGTTCTCTTGAAGATAACTTTAAATTATTATTTCAGTCCCCATGGATGTTTCCCATAGAGCTCATCAAGCTCTTTTTATAATTTCTCCTTTACTTGTTAATTCAATTAATTGTGGCTAGGTTGCTGGCATTTTTTTCCCTCCCTTTCTAATCTCCTTTGACATAATTTCCCTCATGGAATCTTAGACAATGAGATGTTACTTATGTCTGAATTCTTTGACATCTTCTTGCCTCGAATTATGGTCTTGGAAAGGGGTTCCCTTTTCATGCATCAAAATCTAAGATAATATGGTAATTTCCATGTTTCTTGTCATTTCTACTTTACTCACCAATTTTTTCACTTTAGACCCATCAGTACCATAGTTGGGTTTATACCTCAAAGAGATCAAAGAAAGAAGAAAAGAACCTATATGTGAAAAATATAGTAGCTCTTTTCATGGTGGTAAAGAAATGGAAACTAAAAGGGTTCATTCCCATCAATTAAAGAATGGCTAAACAAATTATGGTATTTGAATGTAAAAGGATATTGTTGTTCCAGAATAGATAATGAAGTGAATGGTTTCACTGAGGCCTCAGAAGACATGAATGAATACTGAGTGAAATAAGCAGGAGCAGAAGAGCAATTTATACATGAACAACAACATTGTATAGCCAAGAACTCTGATGAACTAATCAGAATTCCAAAGGACTCATGATGAAACATGTCATTCATGGCTTATTGGTGACTGATTCAGGGTACATATAGAGAAATTTTTTAGATATAGCTAATGCATGAATTTGTTCTGTGTGACTGCTTTTTTGTTATAAGGGTTTTGTTTTTCTTTTCTTTTAGTGGGAAAAGAAAGGTGGTTTAATAGAAAAACATTAAATTTAATTTTGAAAAGAATTAAGTCCAGAGTGGAAGTCCTGTTCATGTCTTCTTCCACTTTCTGAATGATCAAATTCTTAAAAAGGTAAGTCAAGAATTTCTCACATACTATTCTGTTTTTTGGTGCCTTGCATAGATGACCCCAGCATCCTTCCTCTTCTTCAAGGCCTGGCTCATACATATATGTCCTCTATGAAATTTTTCCTGATTCCTCCAATTGGAAGATATTTCTCCCAACTTAAATTTTTTCTTTTCCTTTTGTATTGTCTACAAATGTTCTCAGGTCATTTGTCGCTGTTCAGTCATTTCCAGTTATCCCCATGACCCCATTTGGGTTTTTTTTTGGAAGAGATACTGGAGTGGTTTGTCATTTCCTTCTCTAGCTCATTTTACCACTGAGGAAACTGAGGCAAACAGGGCTAAGTGACTTGTCCAGAGTGACACAGCTAGTAAGTGTCTTGGGTCAGATTTGAACACAAGAAGATGAGTCTTCCTGACTCCAGACCTGGTGCTCTATCCACTGCACCTAGTTTCCATAGCTGGTCTTAAAAAAAATCCTTCACTTAGTCCCATTATTCTCTTGCTCTGTAGTCTCCTTCCCTTTACTGTCAAACTTATAGAAAGCCATATACTTTCATTTCCTCTAATTCACTACCCTTTCTTCATTACTCTGCAATCTGAAACTATTCCCTCAAAATATCTTTCATTCTTTTACCCATTCACCATGCAAGTGATTCAGTGATCTTAATTATAATTTCCAAACTTTATTTCACAATACTATCCTCCAGGGTCACAAGTTAGGGCTCCTAACTTTCCTTTTTGCATTATGATGATTTCTTTCTTTTTTTCTTTAGTAGGATATTTTCAGGCAACACTTACAAAGAAGAGTAACATCTTTGTGACTCAAGCACACTTTGGATGCTCTTGTCTGAGGCAGATTAGCCATGACAACATCAGCTCCAAACATGAAAGTTTGAAAGTAATTCAGCCTTGTTATATACCATAGTTAAAAAGCTAGAGGCTTAAAAAAGTATCTGTGGTAGTACAAACCTCCACTGAATTTTACAGAGGGAAAATAAGCTTTAGAAAAAAAAAAGGTGATCTCAAAAAGAAAAAAAAAAGAAAGAAGGAAAGGATTATTGCTGTAGAGAAGAAGACGAGACATACAAAAAATGCACATTTTTACATTAGTTTTTAGGCTACTTTATTTTAACTATTTTATGAGCTGGCAGCTATGTGACTCAGTACATAGACTGCTGGGCTTGGAGGCAGGAAGATTCCTCTTCCCTAGTCCAAATCTGACCGCAGACTCTTTCTAGTTATGTGACCCTGGGCAAGTCACTTAACCCTGTCTGTCTCATTTTCCTCATTTGTAAAATGAG
This sequence comes from Petaurus breviceps papuanus, assembly GCF_028583685.1. Taxonomy (NCBI): domain Eukaryota; kingdom Metazoa; phylum Chordata; class Mammalia; order Diprotodontia; family Petauridae; genus Petaurus; species Petaurus breviceps. Next base: position 9,918,856 of record NW_027185779.1, on the reverse strand, counting down.
GTGGAGAAGGAAATAGAAAATCACTCCAGCATCTTTGCCAAAAAAAACTTCCAAATAGGGTCACAGAGTTGGACATGACTGAAAAATGACTGAACAGCAACAGGATTGTTACTACATTAAAGAACCAGGGATGTTTACCTTGGTGAAGAAAAAGCCTGGGGAAAGAGAGGAAGACATGATTATAATCTTCAAATAAGTGAAGGATTGTTTTATGACAGGGATTACATTTATTTTGCTTGGTCCCAGGGGGCATAAATGGGAACAATGAGGAAAAGTTATAGGGAGGCATAAAACAATACAAGGGGGAAAATCTCCTTAACAATTAAAAATATCAAGAAATAAAATGGATTCATTCAAAAGGTAATGAGTTCAAATAGTTATATGTTATACACATAAGATGAATATGTATATACACATGTATATAGAATATATATATGTATATATATGTTATATATAGTTACAAAGAAGGATATTTTTCAGGTATGGTTTGAATTAAAAGAATTTAGGTACTTTCCAACCCTGACCCTATTATTCCTCAGTGAAAGAAAAAAAACATCCTTGTCCTAGGACTCTTTTCTCAAATTATATCAACTAAGATTTATATAGTACTTTACAAATCCACATTACCTTATTTGATCCTTACAGCACCCCTGCTAGAGAAATACTGCATGCATATCACCCCCCATTTTGTATATAATGAAAGTGTGGCTTAAGAGATTAAGAGAGCTGTCCCATTTTTACACAGTTGGTAGGTATTAGAGTTATACATCTATTAACTCTAAATCTAGCAGGTTTTCTACTTCGTCATACCTTGTAACATAAAGTACCTTTAGTCCTGGAATTATCAATATATCACAATGGAATACAGTATAGAGGCACTGAGGGCCTTGGAGGAAATTAACTTGACCAAGAACAATAGTCATTCAATAAGAGTGGAGGGATATAGTTTGTGGAACAGCAAGGAGGGCAATGTCATTGCATTGAGAAGATTGGGGGAGAGAGCAGTATAAAGTGTAAAAAGACTGAAAAGGCAGAGGGATTAGGTCATGAAGGATTTTGAACACCAAATAGAAGATTTATTATCTGATCCTGGTGATAATAAGGAACCACTGGAGTTTGTTGAGTAGGGGATAAGGGTGTTAGGCTAAACACATGTGTTTAGCCAAATCATTTTGGTTGCTGAATGGAAGATAGATTGGAATTGGGAGAACCTTGTGGCAGGCAGACTAACAAGAATGCTATTGGAATAATCTAGACATGAATTGATAAGGGGCTGCAGTAGGTGGTGTCAGTGTCACAGAAGACAAGGGAGAATTTTTGAGAGAAGTTACAAGTAAGGCTAAATTGACAGACCTTGGCAACAGATTGGATATGGGGGAGGGGCGGGGGGGAGGGATGAGAGAGAATGAGCAGAGGAAGATGACACCTAAGTTAACATCCTGGAGGATTGTGGTTCCCTAGACAGTAATAGGAAATTTGAATGGGGTGTGGGTTTAGCAGGAAAGATAATGAGCTCAATTTTGGACATGTTGAGTCCTTCTGCCACCCACTGAGAATGCAAGCAATATGATATCAATTATACATTTTAAGTCACACAAAACATATTTATACATTGACCATTTTGCAAAAAATAATTTAAAAAAATAAGAAACATAAAGGAAAAAAAGTATGCTTCAATCTTTACTCAGTTCATCAGTTTTCTGTCTAGAGGTGGATAGCACTTGTCATCATGGGTCCTTTGGAATTATCTTGGATCATTGTCTTGATCAGAACAGCTAAAAATCTTTCACAGTTGTTTATAGTTATGATATTTCTGTTACTGCCCATCGTTTGGGGAATGTCTAAAGAAGTTATGGTATGTGATTGTAATGCAATACTATTGTGATATAATGACATGCAGGATGATTTCAGAAAATCTTGGTAACAAAGTGAGGAGAATCAGAACATTGCACACACTAACAGCAATAGTGTATCTGGATTATTTTCATGACTGTTGCTTTGTGATATAGTTGGAAATCTGGTACCTTCCTTCATATTTTTTTTCAATTTATTCCCTTTTATATTCTTGAATTTTTGTTTTTCCAGATAAATTTTGTTATTTTTTTCTAGTTCTACAAAATAATTCTTTGGTAGTTTGATTGGTTTGGACAATAATTTAAGGAGAATTATCATTTTTATTATATTGTTTCAGTCTACCCATGAGCAATTAATGTTCCTTCAATTGTGTAGGTCTGTCTTTATTTTGTGTGAAAAGTGTTTAATAATTGTGTTCATATAGTCACTAGGTTTGTCTTAGCAGGCAGACCCCCAAGTATTTTATAATGTTTGTAGTTATTTTAAGTGGAATTTCTTTTTCTGTCTCTTCCTTCTGGGTTTTGTTGGTAATATATAGCAATGCTGATTATTTATGTGGGTTTATTTATATCCTGCAACTTTGCTAAAGTTGTTAATTGTTTCAACTAGTTTTTTAGTTGATTCTCTAGAGTTCTCTTAGTATCAAACCACCTGCAAAGAGTGATAGTTTTGGTTCCTTATTGCCTGTTTTTATTCCTTCAATTACTTTTTTTTGTCTTATTGCTGTATCTAGCATTTCTAATGCAATATTAAATAATTGTAGTGATAAGGGACATCCTTGTTTCACCCCTGATCTTACTGGGAAGGCTTCTAGCTTACTCCCTTATAGATAATGCTTGCTTTTGGTTTTAATTGGATACTAGTTACCGTGTTTCCCTGATAATAAGACCTATCCCAAAAATAAGCCCTCCCCTTACTGTGTAAGATTCCTCTAAAATAAACCCTCCCCCAAAAATAAGCCCTATTGAGATTGCTACTGTAGTGAAGGTGATCCCCTGCGCTACACGCTACATTACGGTACCCTCTGTATGCACCGTCCCCCCCCACCCCCTCCGGTGAAACGCGCGCCGCGCTCCGAGTTGCATCCAATCAGAGCTGCAGCAGTGAGCGCGTCATCCTGTTCTTCCCCAGTGATTTGCTTGCTGGCGCCATTGAGAGCAGTGCCGCGGAGGAGAGCTGAGGCAGGACAACATAAAAACCCGGTATGTAAGCGGGAGTGAGGGGGCATGATGGAGGAGAAAAGAAGAACTCAGGGGGCATGATGGAGTGAAAAGAAGGACTGATGGTCATAATTTTATTATTCTGTCTGTTTTGACCCCTAGACATGAGTACAAAAAGGAAGAACTATACTGTTGAGTATAAGAAAGCAATTGTAGAGGAGTCACATGGCAAGAATCTTGCAGTTTTCTGTAAAGAAAAACTTTTGGATCTTCGAATGGTCAGAAAATGGAGAGCAGATTATAATAACCTCAATCAACAGGTGGATGAGGGAAAAGGGAAAAAGCACAGGTCTGGATCAGGTCGGCACCCCTTACATCCTGACTTGGAGATCCTCATTGGTGAATGGATTGCTGACAGGAGAGCAAAGGCCTTGGTTGTGCGCAGGGCTGATATTCAAGCATTTGCCCTTTCAATGGCACCAGAGTTTGAAATGGTCTCAGAAGGATTCAAAGCATCACAACACTGGTTGGACGGTTTCCTTCAATGGTATGAACTGTCCCTAAGAAGATCAACAACACTGTTTAAGCTGGAAGATACTGAAGTTATTAAACGTGCATTTGCATTCAAGGCCTTTATTGATAGGATCGACATTTCCAAGTACCAAACCTGCAATATGATTGCTATGGATGAAACTGCAGTGTTTATGGGACAAGGATCTCAAACAACAATTCATCACAGGGGTGCAACGTCAACCTACATTCCCACCACTGGCTATGAAAGTGCACGGGTCACCTGTGTTTTGGCAATTCGTTTGGATGGAAAGAAAGCCACACCTCTAATCATCAGTAAGGGCAAGAAAGATAAGATTGAACGTGTACCTGGCATTTACGTTCTTGAAACCGAAAAAGCCTGGTGTACACAAGCCGTTATAAGAAAGTGGGTTGATTTAATGCTGCCACTTGTTATGCGAGGTAACCAAAGAGGTCTGATAGTCTGGGATTCAGCCAGCACTCACCGCGCTAAAGAAATGAAGAACTTCCTTGCAGAGAGAAGAATAGATCAAGTAATGATTCCTGCAGGAATGACTGCCTATCTCCAGACCCTTGATATTGCAATAAACAAGCCATTCAAGGACCATTTGTGCATGGAAGTCAATGACTACATTGAAAATAGAATGGAAAGAAATCAGCGTGGAAACTTTGTGAAGCCCTATCTGCAAGAAGTCATGACTTGGGTGAAGAAGTCATGGGATAAAATTACTGACAGCTGTGTCGCCAAGGCACTACAAGCAGGTTACCTGGACAAGACATATTCATTTAAAGAGAGCTATATTGCTGGACATGACAGATTGGGTCCACTTCTTCTGAAGGAAATGGAGGCGCAAGACATCCAGGACAGAATTCAGGGTATGGACACTTATGATGATGTTGTTGAAGAAGATGACATGATCATTATTGAATAAAGGTACATTTTTTTGTTCACATTTACCTGTTTATTAAAATTGCTGTTAATGTTCATTAAAATAAACCCTCCCCTGAAAAAAAGCCCTGGTGTTTTTCTGTCCAAAAAAAATAATAAGACAGTGTCTTATTATCGGGGAAACACGGTATCATTTTAAGAAAGGCTCCATTTTTCCTATGCTATCTAGTATTTTTAATAGAAATTAGTGTTGCATTTTCTCAACTTTTTCTGCATTTATTGATAAAATAATTTTATTTTTATTGTTCTTATTTATGGATATGGTCAATTATGCTGATAGTTTTCCTATTTGAACCAGTCCTGCATTACTGGTAAAAGTTCCAGCTGATCATATGATCTTTGTAATACAATGCTGTAATAAAATAAATAGTTACTCATATTTTATTTTAAAATTTTGTATTGAAATTCATTAGGGAAACTGGCCTTCAATTTTCTTTCTCTGTTTTATGCTTTCTCTAGTTAAGGTATTAGAACTGTATTTGTGTCATAAAAGGAATTTGGCAGGATATTTTCTATTGGTAGGACACTACTTTTTCAAGTAGTTTATATAGTATTAAGATTAATTACTTCTTAAATGTTTGATAAAATTCACTTGTAAATACTTCTGGTCCTTGGGAATTTTTTCTTAGGAAGATTATTTATGGCTTGTTCAATTTCTTTTTCTAAGATGGGGTTGTTTAAGTATCGTATTAGCTCTTCTGTTAATCTGAGCAATTTGTATTTTTGCAAATATTCATCCATTTTGCTGGGATAAATATTCATTCATTTGCATATCAATTTTACTGAGATACAAGTGGGCAAAATAACTCCTAATAATTGCTTTAATTTCATCTTCATTGGTGGTGCATTCACCCTTTTCATTTTTGGTACTGGTTATTTGGTTTTTGTTCCTTTTAAAAAATCAAATTAACCAATGATTTATCTAGTTTATTGATCTTTTACCTCTTAAAATCACCTCTTCGTTTTATTTATTAGTTCAATGAAATTTTTTTACCTTCAATTTTATTAATCTCTTTTCAGGATTTCAATTTTGGTATTTAATTGGAGATTTTTATTTATTCTTTTTCTAGTTTTTTTTTTTAAATTACATTGATCTACTCGTTCTCTCTTTTTTTGATATATGCATTTAGAGATATCAAATTGCACCTAAGTAATGCTTTGGCTTCATTCCACAGTTTTTGGCATATTGTTTCATTGTTGTCATTATTTTTAATGAGGTTATTGATTGTTTCTACCATTTGTTTTTTGATCTACTCATTTCTTTAGGATTGGATTGTTTAGTTTCCAATTAATTTTTAATCTAAGCTTCCATGGCCCTTTACTGAATGTAATTTTTATTGCATTATGGTTTGAAAAGGGTACATTAAATATTTCTGCTTTTCTGAATTTGGTTGTGAGGTTTTTATGCCTAACACATGACCATGTTTTATGAAAGTGCCATGTACAACAGAGAAAAAATATGCTCCTTTTTATTCCCATTCAGTTTTCTCTAGAGGTCTATCATGTCTAACTTTTTAAAAATTCTATTCACCTTCTTAACTTTTTTCTATTTTATTGTTAGATTTTTTTCTAGCTCTGAGGTCTCCCACTAGTATATTTTTACTTACTATTTACTTACTATATGTTTACTTATATTATATTTTTTTACTCTCTATATATTTACTTTACTTAGTATTTCTTCCTGTAACTCATTAAGAATGAGTTACTTTTAAGTAACTTTTAAGAATTAGGATGCTATACTGATTAGTGCATATTGATATTTCTTCATTGTTTGTGGTGCCTTTTAGTACAATATAGTTTCCTTGCTTATCTCTTTTAATCTATTTTTTTACTTTGTCTAAGACCATGATTATTACCCCTGTCTTTTTGACTTCAGCTGAATCATAATAAATTCTGCTCCAGCACCTTATTTTAACTCAGTGTGTATCTCTCTGTTTCAAGTGTATCTCTTGAAAACAACATATTAGTAGATTCTGGTTTCTCATACATTATGCTATCTGCTTCTCTTTAGAAATAAACTAGTCGTTTACATCACAAAAGAACTGAGTTAGTCTCTGGGACTATGAACTAGAAGGGTTGATAGACTGCTACCCTGGAAAGGCCATATGATAGGTGCTTTAAAAAGCAGCTGGCATCTGCAGGGAATGTAAAAAAGCAGCTCAGACCAAATTCCCTCAGGTACAGCAGAGAAATTAGACTAATAGGGGACACAAAAATTTGTAGCAGTAGAGAAAGTAGCTTACAACCAATGACTTCATCAAACCAGAAGCAGCTTCACAGGGAAGTTGCAGTATTAAAGGAAGAGAGATATTCCAGCAGGGTGGCCAAGCTAGTAGTGTAAGATGCCCTGGCTTTGTGTGCTTCCTGGCTGAATATATTTCTCAGCATTTATATCCTTTCCTACCTAAGTCAAGTTGACCCTGTGTATTCCCTCAACTTATGACCTCTTTCTCCTAATTGTGGAGTAGTAACCCGAAGGAGAGTACATCCCTGTGTACTGGAAGAACATCATTTGTTTTCTTATATTAGGTTGTTAAATTACATATATTTCTTGGGATTCAGATATTCTGTAGTTGCTCTGGTAAAAGAAACATTGATAGAGTCTTGTGGGCTATGATTTTGAATGAAATCTAACTGATAGTGTGTCTCTCAGGGATTCTACACTAAAGGGATAACAAGACTGTACCAATCTTTAGACACAGAGTACATTTCAATACATCAGTGTTTTATGATTTATCACTGTCAAGACTTCCCTCCCTGATCTGGATCACAAACTCTTTGCACCTCATTATGTGGTCTTTGGGAATTTATATGGCATGAGCAAAACGAAAAACAAAACAAAACCAAAACTCATCTTCTGGTAAATAAACTTTAGGTGATGAACCTCACTGAACTTAGCAAGAATGGTACCCTGATTGACAAAAAAATCTACCTCAAGGCCCACACTCGAACTTTTCTACCTTGGTTAGACTTGTCAAATCCTGAACACCTCTGGGATATTCTTAGAGGACATAGGCACCTTTTTCAAGTTTAGACAAGGCAACGGAGGAAAACTTCAGTGAAGCAGATACTGAACATCCATGGTGGAAATTACTTCTCAAATTTAAATGAATACAGTGCATTGTAGCCTCTAATTAGCTTCCATTAGCTACTTCCTTTCTTTTCCTGAGACTAGTAAGTTATTACACACAATGGTGCTATTCAAAAAGGAGAATGACACACTATTTAGGGATTGTTGACAGATGGAGGAGAGTCACAGAGAAGAAAGAAAGAAGGGAACTTAGGCACTAAAGTCATTTGTTTGTTGAAGGTGAGAGAAGATACCCAAATTAAACCAAATCACTCTGGTTCAGCTTTGTCCTTTCTTGTTACAGTTATTCATCTCCTGAAGGCAAAAGATACAGAGGAAAGAAGGCAAGGCTCAATCAATTTTCTGCCTTGCCATAGGTTTGATGTGCTTACTGACTTTTCAGAGTAACTGAGTGCATGGGAATGGTTCTGTACCTGCTGGACACATCTGCATAAATATATCTGATCAGTTAAATTTTGTGCCTTTCATATCTAACTCAAGGTAGCTTGATAATAGGTTAATTTAATAATTAATTGATAATAGTTTAATTTAATTGCAATCAATTTACTAAGCATTTATGAAGTGTCTACTATGTGCCAAACACTGTACTAGGTTCTCAAAAAGACAAAGAGAGATAGAAACAGAGACAGGGAGATAAAGAGAGAAGAAAAGATGAAGACAAAGAAGAGGAAAAAGAAGGAGATGGAGGAGGAGGAGGAGGAGGAGGAGGAGGAGGAGGAGAAGAAGAAGAAGAAGAAGAAGAAGAAGAAGAAGAAGAAGAAGAAGAAGAAGAAGAAGAAGAAGAAGAAGAAGAAGAAGAATTAAAGGAAAGGAAAGGAAATAATCCATGCCCTCAGGAAAATTTAGTTTCTATTGGAGGAACTTGCAGGATCATAGATGCAGAGCTGGGAGGGACCTTAGAGCTCTCCAAATTAGTCTAACTCCTTCATTTTATAGATAAGGCAACGGAGGTCCAGAGAAATTAAGGAATTTTTTCAAAGTAGTAAGTGGTAGAGGCAGGGCTAGAATTCAAGTCCCAGTAAATTCAGCACTTAAAGTTCAGTTCCCTTTTGAGTGTACTAACCTGTGTTTAGGTATTACTCCTCCTAGATAACATATTTTCATTTTAACAGGAGCTAGAATTGCTTTACTCCAAGGAACAGAGCCTAATGGCGAAATTTTCAGGCACCTTGGCTAAACTAGTAAGGGAATTTTTTCAGTGATGAGGAACTTCCTGAACCTCTAGAGTACAGACCCAGCTAGGTCCAGATTGATGAAAATCCAGATTCTTTGATTCCCAGCTGAAGACTTTTTGCTTTTAGATAATATATTTCTAGTTTTATCTTCTAGTAATGTTTTGAGTAAGAATCATAATAGATGATAGCAAGATCTGTAAAAAGTAGCCCCCTCAAGTGCATAACTTTTATTTTTCAAGTATCTGAGAAGTCCCTTAAAGCATATTTGTCAGGATATTTCCAAAAGGAATGAGAGATGTCACTTTTTTTCTGAAAGCAATATTTTCTCAGGCACTGAACATTTTCTATTTAGCCCCCATCCCTCGCTCAGTAAGCTCTTTAGTGATACACTTCTCCAGTAGCTGTCTGCTGCCCCCAGGAAAGACTCACAATTTAAAACTTCAGTTTCCTTGATTCATTAAATGTCAAGAAGCACCAAAGAGACTGACAGGTTGTAATACACACAGGAAACATCCCTCATTAATGGGCTCAAGTATTAAAAATAGGTCATTTAATTCTGATATTCGATGCACAGGTAGGCAAGTATCCTACTTTTTGATATAAAAATTGGCTACACATGATTGAAGAAGCTTTCATATTCAGGCTTCTGACATCAAAAAGCAAAAGACTAATAAAAAATGTGAATAAAGAAACATCCAGGTTTGAAGAAAATACAGACTAGCAGCACTAATGAGTGCAGACATTTAAAGAGTACTTAATAGCGCACCAAGCATATTCCATACCTTAGCTCATTTGATTCTGGAAACAACCGTGTAAGTGGTGGCATGTATTATCATTCCATTTTCTACAGAGTTCCAGACAAGCATCGTCACTAGCCCAGTATCACACTATTAGTAAGTGACAAAAAGGATTAAAATCTAGGTCTCTACTTCTAATCCAGACCTCTTTTCATTACTTCACAATTTGTGGATGGTGCTATTGGCCAACACATTAGCATCTCATATGCCTTCTATGATACTAGTAGAATATGATGTTTCATCATCATCAGTGATGCTTCCCCTGAGGCAATATTACTTAAAAAGTAGGACAGAATCATGCATGTATATCATAGCAATGGCAATAGAGAAAAGGAAAGGAAAAAAAAAACATTTATAGAATGCCTACCACTTGCCAAGCACTCTGCTAAGTGCTTTACAAATATTATCTCATTTGATCCTTACAACAGCCATTACTATTCCCATTTTCACAACTGAGGAAACTGAGGCAGACAGAGGTTAGGTGACTTGCCCAGAGTATCACACAGTTAATAAGTATGGGAGCAAAGACTGTAACTGGATTCTCCTGACTTTAGGACCACTGTTCATTCTTTGTAATATACACCAAAAATTCTCAGACCCAGATCCAACAGGAGACCAAGAACTGGAAGACCCAGCTCATATTCAACCGTCTAGCAACATTTCTTGGTCCTTCTCACCAGCTCTCCCCCCAAGCCCTGGCTGCTAATGCTTTCTTCCTGAGATTACCTCCTATTTAATAACAACAACAATAGCTAGTATGTATATAGCCCTTTAAAGGTTACAAAGAGCCGTGCATGTGTTACCTCCTCTGATTCTCACAGCCACCCTGTCAGGTAGATGCTGCATCGATTTTGTTTCTATCTTCTATGTCTGTACCTATTTGCATATTGTCTTCCTCATTAGAATGGGAGCTCTTAGAGGCCAGGGATCATGTTGGGTTTCTTTCTTTTTCTGTTTCTTTTCTTTTGTTTTTCCCAGTGCTTAGCATAGGGCCCAGCATATAACAAGCACTTAATAAATGCTTGCTGACTGACAGAATGACTGAAGGGTTCAAAGCACTGGATTTAGAGTCAGGAGTTGTTCTATTGTTTTTCAGTTGTGTCTGGTTCTTTTTGAGTCCATTTGGGGTTTTCTTGGCAAAGACACTGGAGGCACATGCCATTTCATTCATCATTTTATAGATGAGGAAACTGAAAGAAACAAGGTAAAGTGACTTACTCAGGGTCACACAGTAAGTGTCTGAGGTCAGATTTAAACTCAAGAAGATCCGTCTTCCTAACTCCAGGCCTAGAACTCTATCCACATGCCACCTAGCTTCCCATAAGACCTAAGTTCAATTCCTGGCTTTTTCACTCCAGTGGAAAATTATTGTCCCAGAAAACTGAAGTTCTAAGAAGTTAAGTGACTTGCCTAGGGTGTCATATAGCTAATAAGGGTGGGATCATGAGTATAAGTATTTTATCTAGAAAATAGGGATAATAATACTTAAGTGCTTTGTCAGCCTCAAAGTGTGAGTTCCAATTCTGTCTCAGATATTTATTTAGCTGTTTGGCTCTGGGAAAGGCACTTAATCTCTGTCTGCCTCAGTTTCCTCAATTGTAAAATGGGAATAACAGCACTTACCTCTCAGGGTTGTTGTGAAGATCAAATGAGATAATATTTGTAAAGCCCTTAGCCCAGTGCCGCCACAAAGTAGGCACGGGATAAACACTACCTGTACTGTTCCCTTTCACTTAAGTGGAAGAGACAGGCATTAACTCAGGTCCTCTGAGGTGATTGAATCTTCTGAGCCTTGATTTCCTTATTTGTAAAATGAAGGAGTTAACATCTCTAAGGTCCCTCCCAACTCTAAATGCATGATCCTGAGAGCTATAAAATAAGCATGTTGACCGCGTGTGCTAGGGCAGAGATGCCAAACGCAGAGCCCAGATCACACTGAGGCCTCATCACTCCTGAATGCCTTGTGCCAGATTAAAATGCAATTGGGAAATATTGAACAAAAGAAAGAAAAACACAATAGAACTAAGATAATGCGAATATGTGATTTTCTAAGTCAGTATGTGACTGCAGGGTTCCTTCCCTGTGGTTTAGCGGCCCCTCCCTTTCTATTTGAGTTTAACACAGTTGTCCTGAGGTTGTTTGGGGCTCCATATCTATGATCTGAAGGAATGTAAGGCTGTGTCCCCAAAGTACACAATATCCAAGTTGTGGAGCACCATGAGGGGGCAGGGTGTTACAATGGGATAAGCCCTTTGATATTTAGATAGATACCTAGAGCACTTATTAAATGTTGCATTTGTGCCAATTGCTAGGCTAAGCACTGAGACAAAATATAAGCAAATAAGAGTCTCTAATTTTAAGGAGATTACATTCCAATAGGAAAAGACAGGATGTTAAAAACTGATGGGAGGTGGGGGGTGGGGGTAGGAAATGTAGCATTTGGGAGAGAAGACCACAGGGCAGAGGCATCTCCAGGGCAAAGAGTTTGCTAGCAAGAAGGTGGAATAAGTCCAAAGAATGGGAAATGGAGCCAGGAGTGCAGTGGGCGTGACCGAGTACCTCATGAAATGAGGGACTGGGGGCCAGGGATTGACTAAGCAGAGGACTGCGTAGGGTACCATGGGCTCCCCATAACATACTTTCGATAGAACTTGTTAGTTTCTTCCTTATCTAGTTATCACTGAAAATTCAGATGCTCCCTGGTGACCTTACCACTTACCCTGCTATTCTGTGCCTTTGCTTCTTCTTTTAGCTGTAGAGAGCAGCAGGACCCAGTGATAGACTGGACTGATACAGCACTTAGCACAATGCCCGACACATAGTAGGAACTTTATAAATGTTTATTGACTCATCAACTGACTTTTCCACCTCCTTTCTCACGCTGGAGATGCCTCTGTCTGGTGGCCTTCTCTTCTGATTGGTGCATTTTCTACCTACCCCCCACGAGTTTTAAAGAACCCTTTTATGTGCTGTATTTCCCTATTAGAATGTAATCTCTGAAGAAGTTCGGCGTGGATTGGGAAGAGAGAAGGATAGTGCTCAAAGATAAAAGGAAAGGGGAGGAGCCTGAGAAATATTGGTCTGGGGCATCTAATCTGTACAGCAAAGACTGGGGTTGCATGACCTCATTTTCTTTTTTCCTAGGAGGGCATAGTTTTCTGAAGTAGGAAACTCAAAATGGATGTGAAACTTGGAATCCGAGAGAAGGGCAGAGGACTAAAACTGCCAATATCTTATTAGGTGGATATGGATTTCTTTTTAAATTAAAAAATTTTTCTCCCATTTTATTTTTAATTTATGGAATATAACAAGCATTTCCATAACATGGCATAATTTAAAAAAAAGATGATTGCACATGAAACTTCGTCTATTATGTACAATTTATTATTCCTTTTAATATAGAATAAAGTTATCTTATAAATTTCTCCTTTCCCCTTTTTTTCTCCTTTCCCTCCCTCCCCTGCCCTCTGGCTACCATTAGACACAGATACATAAATACATCTGTGTGAACATGTGTGAAATCATTCTATACATACTTCTATTGATCAGTTCTACTGTTACTATAAAAAATGTTTTCTTGGTTTTGCTCATTTCACTCTTCATTATTTTGTATAAATCTATCCATGTTTTTCTCATGATGTGCTTAAAATTGATTTCTTTGTGTTTTTTTTCCCCTCTAGCTAGGTGAAAACTTTGGGATGGAGCTGGGGAGCAGAAGAAAAGGTAAAAAGGCCATCTTTGATCATCTAATGTTATATAGAGGTGCCACCCAGAGGATGTGCTGGGGACCATGCCATTCTCTGCCCACAAAAACACAATCAGCAGACCCTTTAAGACCTTGGAGAAGAGATGTTTATGTAGAGTCATGGGTTTGCAAAACAATGAACCTTCAGAATTGTGCTGAATCAGAGATCCATGTGCTGCCCCTCTACCCTGTGGACCAATCTTGATTTTAATAAGCACATGAGTGAAGGCTCAGCCCAACAGGCAGCAAGTGGTAGAAACATGAATTTTGTTTTGTTTGTAATTGTCTGATTGCTGAATCTAGGGTTTGTATCCCAGCATGGCTGACTCAGGCCTTCTTCTGCTATTCATATTAGGAGACTGTGAACTGAGTCAAAGAGAACTTTTATATGAGATGCTTGAGTTTAAGAGGCCCTTTCAGTCATTCCTAACCCCATATTGGGAATATCATTGTTCACATTATCCTCTTTCTTCTCACTCACTAATGGATAATCTGCTTAGGTTCATTTCTCATTCCTTTGGAAAAGAGGAAGGAGGAAGAGGGAGGCTAATTGTTTTCCTTCTCAAATATTTTTAAGTTTTCCCCCTGTACTTGATGAAGTTTCATTCCTGTTAGCAGCTATCTATTCTTGGGAAGCAAAGGCTGTGAACATAAATGTATCATATATACATAGACATAGACAGATATGATATATTTGTGTATATGCGTGTATATATACACTATATATATATATATATATTTCTGTATTATATAGAGATGATGGAGGAGCAGGCAGTATAAGATGCTGAATAGAGAGCTAGCCTCAAAGTGTGGAAGGCCTGGATTCCTAGCTTGGACATATGCTGGCTGTGCAACACTTGACAAATCAATTTTCTTCTAACCGTCCCAGCTTCCTAAGACTCTAAGTTGTAGAGTATGTGTCTTTGTATATTGGTAGAATGGGTTCCTCATAGGGAGTGCTTTATATTGATGAAATCACAGACACACACCATTTTCCTATCCCTGAAGCAAACACTTGGTCCTTTTTGCATTTCTTGAAGTGTGCTCACTGTTTCATGATAGGGAGTCAGACTTGAAGAAACACTCCCTTCTATTTTTCTCTTCTATTTTTTAAATTGAATAATTGTTAGAGTTTATATAGTGCTTTAAGGTCTGAAAATTTTGCAACAACCCTGGGGAATAGGTGCTATTATTATTCTCATTTTATAGATGAAGAAACTGAGGAAGACAGAGGTTAAGTGACTTGCCTAGTCACTTATCTTGTATCTTGAAACTGGATTTGGACTCAAGGACTTCCTGACTCCAGGTCTAGGGTCACTTCTATCCCTATTTACGCCCTCTGGGGGAGAGACAAAGGTCACATAGTTATAAATTATGAGTCTTTCTGTACATGTAGACCAAAATAAGTTCAAGGTCAAAGTTCAAAGAAGACATAGATTCACATTTCCTTATAGGACCTGGAGACAAACACTAGAGTAGGGAACAGGACAGGATTAGGCAGGATTGGAGCAGAGGACCCAGTCAATAAAATACCCAACAACTTCAGAGCCTAGGAGAACACCTATTTCAAAGCCATCACAGACCCTTCTTTGGAACGGAGCTGATACAATGGAACACCACCATCTTGGGAATCAGTGCTCTTGATATCCTAGTTTAGACTCTGCCACTAGGCTTTCTCTGTGACCTTGGATTTAACATTTAACCTCTATGTTTCTTATTTTATTTATCTGGAAAATGAGGACAATAGTTCTTACTTAATAGCATGCCAATAAGAATTAATCCAGATCTATAAGCAGTCAGTTGAGAGTGCCAACCCCAAGGTATGAATATATTGCATACATCTTTACTTTTTAAATTTTGCTGTCTTTGGAATATGATTTTATAGTAATTTAATTCTCAATCTGTTTAAATGCCATTTTCTCTAACAACTTTTATATCTTTTTTGAATTTTTAAGGAAACTATGCCTTTTGAAGACAATTTTGTTTTATCCCCAATTCTCTGGTTTTATATATATATATAACTCCTCTTATTTCTCTTTCCTTTTTTCTTCACTTAATTAGGGAAAATATCTTTGTCTCCTGCCTAATGCTTCCTTTTCCCCAACATTCCTTCTGCAGATCACTAACCATACCAGGCAGATTGATTGGGGGTTGTTTTTCCCCAGTTAAAAGAGATCCATTTAAAGAGCTGTTTCAGCCTAGCTCTTCCTTCAAAAACCAAGACAGAATCACAGCCAGAGTGCTTTATCCTCACCTAAATGGGTTTCCGATGGTGAAAGAACTATAATGATGTTCACTGAAGTCTTTGTTATTTCTTATCCTCTGTGAGTTTGATTTTTTTTACCCTCCTGGAATTCATGTTTTGGTTCCTCTGTTAGTCAGTCATCAAAAGTCCTACCAAAATAATATTTTGATGAAGCCGGGTGGCAGTGAATCAGAGACTGCAGAATAAATTTCCTTTGATAGACAGATGGCTTTCAACATTAAATGGAAAAGTGAGTGGTCAAAACAAATGGGGAAAATGGCCTGAGACAACCCTCTAAGGTGAAACTGCCAGTGAACCCACTAATATAGAACTACATTCAATTCAACTTAGCAAATATTCAAGGCACTTTACTAGGCAGTAAGGATACAAAGAGAAAAGAGGAAACGCAACAAAATAGTACCAACCTTCAAGGATCTCCAATTCTACTGGGGAAGGAAGGGTGGAGGGTGAGCTGGGCACTTGACAAGTGCACGCATACCACACATAATGGGAAGAGAGTTCACAAAAGGTGCCATGTAGGAAGCCCCATCTGAGTTAAACCTTGGAGGTAAGTTAGGTATTCTAAGAGACTAAGATGAAGAGTGAAGTAAATTCTAGAGACGGATTAAACTCTACAAAGACACAGAAGCAGGAAATGGAATGCCAAATTTAGGGAAAAGCAAAAAGACCAATTAGCCTGGAAAACAGACGGGGGGGGGGGGGGGGGGGAGTAATGGGAAATAACTGTGCAAAGATGGATTAAAACCATAATGTGGAAAGCTTTTAATGCCAGACTGAGGCATTTAGAGGCAATAGAAGGTCATATGAACAAACCTTAACAATATTGTAATCTTCATTTCATGTATGTAGAATATATATGTACATACATTCCATCCATGTATGTGGAATATATATGTACATACATATATATATATATATGTAATAGTAACAATGCTAGCTAATTTATTTATTTTTTGCCTTTTTGGAGGGGAAAAGGAGGGCAACTGGGGCTAAGTGACTTACCCAAGGTCACACAGCTAGTAAGTGTTAAGTGTCTGCAGCCAGATTTGATCTCAGGTCCTCCTGACTCCAGGGCTAGCTAATTTTACATAGTACTTGTGGTATGGTTTCTTCTTGTGCACATTTGTTTGCATGTTGTCCCCCTCCCCTCTTAAGTTCCTCGAGGGCTGAGACTTTGAAATCTCTTGTCTCTTTTTATATCCCCAGTGCTTAGATTGTGCCCAGCATTTAACAGGTACTTAATAAATGTTGATTGATTGATTGATTGATATCATCTAATTTGATAATCACAGGAATGTAACAACCCATGGAATAGTTACTCTTATTATCCTCATTTTACAGGTGAAGAAAGTGCAGTTGACAAAAGTTAAGTGACTTGCACAGGGTCACACAGCTGGTAAATGTCTGAGACCAGATTGAACTCAAGTCTTCCTGACTCCAAGACCCACATTTTCTCCATTATATGACTCAGTTGAGCACACACACACACACACACACACACACACACACACACAAGTATTACCTAAAGCATTTGTGAAAATAATCAACAACTGATGCATCCATACTTTTCTGAGGATTTCACAGTGTTCGTTTTTTTTTAACAACAATCCTTTGACATTGGGAGTATAATGATCATCCCCAGTATAATAATAACTAATCTATGTTATGAAAGTACAACCTAAATAAAATCTTTCCAGTTATCAGATAATTCCATTTGACCCACCGGCATGATTTCCCTGACCTCTCTACCTTCTTCTCTCCCCTTCTAGAATGCCAACATGGGTATGTGCTTTCTGTTTTTGTAATCCACAGAAATCAAGTTGATTTTCTCATCAGGTTATTCCCCCATGTGAATATATATTATATTATATCATATATATGATATATAATGTATATTCATATATATATATATTTTATAAACTGCTAAAACCAGGAATTTGAAAAGGAAAAGCTGACAGCCTGGAATATTACAGTACCAGTAGACATCAATATAATAGGAAGGCATACCTTACCAGAGAGAGTTTTCTTTTTGGTTAAAGTGTACCTATCTGAAAAGAAAAATAATATGTGACCTACTGCAAAGGGGTTGAAATAACTGAAATAATGATGGACTTTCAGCTCCCATTTCCCAGGAACCTATCATGTCCTAATCTCTAGTGCTCTTAAACATAAATGGTCCTGGGAGAGCTTTGTAATAGCTTCTTTTCTAACAGAATTGCTCCTACTTAAAGAGCCAGCTAGATTGATGGTTGACTCCATTTCATGGACAGATATGGTGAAGTGGTTTCTATTAGGCCCATATAATTAAAAGTTTCAAAATGTAACCCAGGCCTAGATGAGCTGGGGGACAAGGGAATCTATCTGTCTGAGGGGGAAAAGAGAACCAAAATTTCAAATTTCAATCATTTCTGGTAATTGAGGACAGGGAAAACAGAGATAATAAAAATCCACTGAAAATGGCAAAGCATCACGTCAGCCAGTATGTTTTACCTTCTCTACAACTAAATTATGGATTTGATGAACACAGAGAAACCAGAGAATTTGAATCTCTCTTTGCATGTCTTTGATGGTCAACCTCTGCTAGGGCTGGTAACAAGTGGTAAGATGCCCCAAAGTCAGGCAGTCAAAGGAAGGGAGGGCAGAATCTGAGGCCATAGTCAATCTACAAACTGAAGCAATGACCCCCTGAATCATAAAAAGTTAGAAAAAAGGCCAACTCAATTCTTTCCCAACCAAAGGAAAACATAAAGGCACATACCATGTTTTTTGGGGGGGCGGGGAGGGGTGGAGATGAGAAAAAAAGCAGGGGGCTTGAGGAGGATTCAAAACCAGATATCCTTGACTTCATGGTCCACAGTCTGTTCCAAACACATAAGGCAATAAAGAAAATTTGCAGGGAATCCACATGGATCACACATGAAACACATGTCTGAGTCAGTAGAACATGGACTCATTCATTCATTCATTCTTTCTTTCCTGTATGTATTTAATAATTATTTGTTAGCTATGTGCCACATATGTAGCACAAACTTCAATAAAAATGGCAGAAGGTATGGTGCTCATCTTATAGGTGTTTGTGGTCTAATTGGAGAGACAAGACATACATACAAAAATTAACCAGAGAACAGTCACAAGGTAAGATATAAATAAAAAGTGCATGATGATATAGAACAGAGACTATATGTAATTACTTCTTGACTACAAAGTATGTAAGGGAGAGTTCAATTTGGCTTAATCAAGGCAGGCTTTTTGGAAGAGTATAATGTAACCTGACATGCTTTCATGAAGTGCCTACCACATTTAAGTTAGAGACAACATGGCAGAGTGGACAGAGGGTTGAACTTGGACCCAGGAAGATCAGGTTCAGGTCTGGCACATGCTGGCTTTATAACCTCTGACAACTTCATTTAACTTCTCAGTGCTCTAGGCAACTAAGATTATAAATTGCAGTGAAGGTGACAATCTACATTGGTAGGAGTTTCTTCATTGGGGGTTAATTATATAAATGAAATCACAGTTCTGTTCCCCATTTCTATCTCTACCATATGCAAAACAGAATGGATACAGAATGAAAAGCACTCTCCGCCCTCAAGGAACTTATATTCATTCTACAGAAGCCTTGATATTGGACATCCTGTGGTCTCTTTTGACACTACTGTAATGGTTAGGTTGATTCCCATTTTGTCTGGAACATAGTAGGTGCTTAATAATTGTTTATTAATTAGGAATATGACCTTATTTCAACAGTGGATGCTTAGTAACAGGTTTATGATGGTTGGATAATACCTCATACATAATATTATATATGATATACATAATATTATGTATGGTTAGATAGATACCTCATACATAATATCAAGAAAAGACTTTACGTCTGGTGTTATATATATATGTGTGTGTGTTATTTTTCCAGGTTGGACAGCTGTAATTATGAATAACTTATCAGATATGCTTAACCAATAACTTCATAATACTACAAAGTCCCTGATTTTTATGAATATCAAATTCACTCACAAGTTTGAAATGAAATCTTATTTTTCATATTCCTCCTGTCAAAAAGCTACTGTTGTTATGATTATTTAATAACCTGATTTGGTCAAATGTCCCTGTATTTTGAGTTAGGCCAATAATCAGAGTTCCTTGTTTTATGACTAGAATAAATGCATCTTCAGACTCTGAGCCTTTTGATGATTCATACATTTAGAATTTAAGACATTGATGCTGTAGGAATGAATGCCTGCTCGATTGTGTCTACAGAGAGACCAAAGTTACCATATCATATTCTTACCAATGTAGGCATTTCAATAATTAATGAATTGTAATATGCAAATAGATAATCAACTGGAAATTGAGGACTTCAGTATTGAAGATTGTAATTTTCTTAGAGAGATGACATTTAAAGCATAAAGAAGCCTGATTTAAAAGGGAATGAAAAGAATATTATGTGAATATATAAAAACAATAATCTGCAGAGGGATGGGAAGGTCGTGGATGACTCATGTATTCAATGGGCTTATGCAATTATCAAACCATCTCATGAAATCCAGTCCTGTTGCTTGAGATCCTATATGGACAAGAATGGGAAGATGTTATGAATGGAATTTTATTCAATCAGAATACATTCTCATGATGGATATCTTTCTGTAAATGATATTAATTTGGCAAGATATTCAGTGTTAGCTCTTTGACAAATCACATGTGATTGTTTGGGAAATGATTACAAAGGCACTCTTGGGCTCCAATCTAATGCACCAGGGTAAGTTGTTGGCAATATGCCCAAACTAGAAAGTCAGTTTTGACAAGTGAACTAGGTACTATCTAGAGGGAAAAAAATTCACCTTAATCTGAGACTTTTGCTTTTACTTTTTTGTGGGTGAATTTTTAGGTCACTGAGAGACTAACTACCTGTTATCCTCCAGTTTTTCCTCTTCCTCCTCTAATGATACAAATTTATTGAGGAAACACAAATTTATTTTTGGATGTGCAAGACACTGTGCTGGGTTAAGAAGTTTAAGATAAAGTTCTTGTCTGTGAGGAGTTTGTTGTTATTGTTTACTCATTTTCATTTGTGTCTGACTTTGTGACCCCATCTGGGGTTTTCTTGGCAAAGATACTAAAGTCATTTGCCATTTCCTTCTCCAGTTTATTTTTCAGATGAAAATAACTGAGGCAAACAGGGTCACATAGCTAGTTGGTGTCTGAGGCTGTATTTGAACTCAGGTCTTCCTGACTGTAGGACCAGTGTTCTATCCACTGTACCAACTAGCAGTCCTATGAGGAGTTTACAGATAATGAGCTGGGGAGGTAGGAACTATAGGCAAGAAAGAGATAACCAGCATAGTTTCAAGGGTCTGTAATTTCATCTATATAGATACTCCCTTTACCAGTACAAATTGCAACCTCTTTGTCCCTTAGTAGGTGATCTTTCAGAGATTCTGTGACCAAAAATTCTATCACTTCATGACCAACCTGGTGATGAGCCTCTCTGAATTCAACTAGACTGACCTTCAGACAGAAGGCATGTAGATAGTTCCCTGGACCTGCACTCAAAGCATTTCTAATTTAGAAAGACCTACCAGGTCCTATATTCTGCTGGCATCCTATTCAAATCCATAATGAGTTCTACAGAAGGGGTAAGCATGGAGTTCACAACACAAGATTTTGCATAAGTGTCAGACAAAGAAGGCCTCCAAAAAGGGGGAAAAGGGTCTAGAGGAGGGAGAAAACACTTTCACCGGCGTGGTTAGCTGAGCAAAACTTGCTTTATGATAAGAGGTAGGATTTCTGTCAGAGTGGAGGATGAGTAGTATAAAAAACGAGAAACATTTCAGGAATTTCTCTTGATCTCTTTTTATACAAGCCATTCATTAATAGCCTATCTGTGAATACTAGGTACTGTGCAATGCAAATCAAACATAATCCCTGTACTCTAGGAATTTGTAATCTGAAGTATGGCAGTATTAAAAGAAATAGAAGTAACTATAAGAGGCAACATTGAACAGGGCAGATACTAAATAACTGATTTGTGAATTAACTTGATGTGAAAATAAAAGGATGCAAAGAGGAAAATTCGTATTGTGGAGTGCTAAAGGAACATCCTTTGGATAAAAATTTTAAATCCTTTACTATGTTAGTGACTTTCCATCTGTTCTTGCTTATCAAACTTGGACACAGTTTGGGTACCATGTTTGGAGAAAATAGACTAGCAATGAATTCAGTTTCTCTCATGCTTTAATAAGGAGATGGGGGTATCTATAGAAATGCAAAAGGGATTATCTTCCACACAGTGGATAAGGTACTATTTGCATAGCCCAAAATGAATGAGAAAGCATAGTCATACTTTTCAAAACGTGGGGTCTAGAATGGAATACAATACTCAATGTAGCATGAAACAGGACTATTACCTTCATTGATTTATTTCTTTTAATGAAAACTAGACTTGCATTAGCCTTTTTTGACAGCAACTTTTTTGGTATTTTTCCTTATTTAGATGCTCTTTTCTCTACTTTTTAAAAGTTCCTGCACCCACCCAGAAACACCTGGCTGTGGAACCTTGAGCAAGTTATTTAACCCCACTTGCTTAGGAGCAGCCAGGTGGCTCAGCGAGTAAGAGCACCAGCTCCAGTGTCAGGATGACCTGGGGATTGAATCCAGGCTCAGACACTTAGCACCCACCCAGAAACACCTGGCCGTGTAACCTTGAGCAAGTTACTTAACCCTGATTGCTTTAAATAAAAGAAAGTTCCTTTCAAATCTTAGCTTAGCAAAGCTTTCATTAAAAATAAATTTACCACTTTTCTTCCTCTGAGATTGTTTAGTCAGGATTTTACTGTTTAGACTTAGAGCTTCCCATCCTTTTTAAGTCATCTCCCTTTTTAGAATTTCTAGGTATATAGGTGATTATACTTATCTTATATCTAAAATCTACTTTCTTAAAGTAGAGTGTACATTTCTAAGTAGGTCCTGTAGGTCCCTTGGCTCTAAGATGAATTTTTTTTTCATCTTTCAAATGCTTTATTAACTTCTGATTTACATCAGTCATTTCCACCAGATTTTGAGTTACAAATTTTCTCCTGTTTTTCCCCTACCCACCACCCCAGAACAGCAGTCCCACAGGATATCCCTTCCTCCAATCTGCTCTCTCCCATATCTTCTCCCATACCCCCTTAGACTTTTCCAGTAGGGCATGGTGGGTCTTCTAAGATGAATTTTAAGATTATGTATTTATTTTTCCCCAAAGAATTTTTTTACCTCCACCTTATTAACTAGGTCTTCCTTAATGGCCTTATATTAATTTCAGAGAATCACTTCCTCTCATTGCTTCTACTACTATTTGAGATGAAGTTATCAAACCAAGTGAGTGGTAAATCAGTTTCTTTGCCTTTAGAAAAAAGAAAATTCCATATGTTCAAGTAGTTGAGACCTCTATCACTATTTTATTTTGCTTCTGTGAAAATTTTAAAATTGGTTTTAGAGGAGCATTATTTATATGCTTCACCTGTCTGGGTGATCCATAGTATTTTAGCAAAACAATGTCATTTATATCTTCATATCTTATTCTTATGCACATTTTATTAATGGAGCTCTATAAGTGTACATTCTCTTCCCTAATCCCTTTTATTAGATCTATTTCATTTGAACAAGATGCACCTTTTCATTATCATATTTCAGTCATTAGTTCCATTCCATCAGTATATATTCAAGTCAATATGATTATATTCATTTTCTTTTGTTTATCACCAATATTAATAGCATCATATAGATTACACATACCACAAAAGTGTTCCTGCCTCTTTTTCTTATTATTCTGAGGACTTCTTACATAATTGCTTTCTTGTTACATTATTTCTTTTATTCTTTACAGCATTTAAGTTTTATCATTTGACCTGAGTATTTTTTCTTCAATGATCCAAACCCTCCAGTTAAATCTCTCTTTTAATCTGTCCCACTATTAATTGTTAGAAAGGACTCAGAGAAGGAATTCCCAACTTTTTTTCATGCCTCCTGGTTTTCAGTAAATCTTTTCAGACCCCCTATTCAATGTGAAAGGAAATAAATTATAGGATTTATTGTACATATGTATAAAGAAATATTTCCTGTACCTTCTTGACAAGTTTCTCCTACTTAATCTGGCACATATATCCCAGGTTGAAAACTCTTGCTATAGGGGAAAGAATGTTTTCATATGTTACCTACTCTCATCCCTCTTCTCTGTCTAAATCTTCTGAATTGGTGGAAAACTGCATCTTTTTTTTTCTTTTCCTCTTCTTTGTGTCATACTTCCTCCAGCAATTCCAATTCTCTGAAATTCAGATCTGGGCAATGTTGGCAGGAGTCCTTTAGCTGATCTCAGTGTAATAGTAGTGCAGAGTAAAACAATCTCTAATCTTATTAGACCATAACTGAAAACTTTTTTTTTTAACAAAATGACTTGTTTGAGCAATTTTAAAAGCCAGGTGGTATAGAAGAAAAATTGTTATGATGAGTTTCTGAGCAAGAAAAGACATGAAACCTCTCCTTGGGGTTCTAAATGCTTATTTTCTAGAAAACAAAGTATCTGGTCTCACCTAAACACATTTGCAATCTGCGTAGTTTTGTCCATATAATATAATGTATGAATATATGACATAGTGTGTTTCTTTCACAAGAACTTCTCCATTTGGATGTTTAACTCCAACATACATTTCCAGATTTGTTTATCATTAAACTTCTTCTCAAACTTTACTTTCCAGTAAAACTTGTCCACTTGCTGTTCTCCAGATTTGGCATTTCCTTTCTTGCCTTTAGAAAGGCTATCCCACCATGCCTGGAATGTCTCTTTTCCTCATCTGAAACTGTTAAAATAGTCTGAGAATTTGTGAAGTAGTTGTTAATGGGTAAAGAAAAAGTATGTTAATATAAGCGATTTCAGCAAAAGACCACCAACATTCATGTTATGTAACAATATTGCTCACAGGACTTGGTCCTGTGTTAGGAGTTTGGAAAAACCTTCATCTTTTGATGATTATCTGTTGAGAAAATCTGTTAGGGATATCATTTTATTAATCATAAAATCTACTTACACAGCAAGCTGACTTTATTTTGAGTGCAGCTGCAACTGACTTTACTCATTGGATATGTTCCAGTTCAGGTTGGTTAGAAATCAAATTTTTTGTCAATTAAAACACAATTGGGATAGTTTGGAGGTCTGGACTTAAAGGTACCCTGTGGTGAACTATTTGAAAAATGAAAAATCCTCTTGTATAATCATTGCCAGCACAGTTTAGAAGGATACAGGTGTATGGTACTATTTAATATAATCATCATTTGCATAATATCTTATAATTTACTGAAGTAATAACATAACAATAATAATTGTAATAATGGTTAAAAAATCAAAACTTTTTAAAATCAGCTTTGAAAGTTTGGGCTTTGTATTTTTTTTAATGGTACGGCACACCTACCTACTAAAAGCTTCAGAGTTTAAGTTTTTGTACCTTAATTCTAGCTAAAGCATATTGCTTTGACCATGTAACTGTAAAGCCCAGGAATTTAAACTGGTTGTTACCTTAATTCTCATGTCACAAAGTGAAATATTCAAATGCTGTCTTGTTACTAGTGTTAAAGTTTAATGGTATTGACTAAACAATTTGTTAATGGTGTGACCATGGGCAACTCATTTAATCTTTCTGGGATTCAATTTCCTCATTGATAAAATGAGGAGTTTGTACTAGATTTTTTCCCTTGTGACCGTGTCCTGTGATCTTAAGTGGTTGTTAGGTTGATAAGCATCTTGTTGATTTCATGATAAAACATGCCTATGTATTCCAAACCTCTTTCTGGCCATTTCTGAATTGTGCTGCTTGTTGTGTATGGTTGTGGTTTGTCCTTTCTTCTTGAAAAAGACTGTGACATCAGGGAGATGATGATATGACTTTGATTTGAGGAAGGGAGGCTGCTTACACACTAGCCATCCTCCATCTCTTCTCACCAGAATTCAGATTCTCTCCCTAGAACTCAGACTTTATCCCTATAATCCTGTCTTTTATAGGTAACATTTCACCTTATCTTACCAGAAAACAGGTCTCAGACTTTATCCCTAGAATCAGACCTTATCCCTAGAATCCTGTGTCTGATAGGTAACATTTCACCTTATCTTACCAGGAAACAGGACGCCATGTCACTTTCTGGGCATTTCCAAACCATACCACCACATGCATACCCACCTACCCCTTTCAATTTCTAATTACATTTTATGTGGTATCTTTTCCTATTAGAATGTATGCTCCTTAAGAGCATATGCTGTCTTTATTATTATTTATATACCTGATACTTAGCACAGTTCCTGACACATAGTGCTTGATAAATGTTTTTTTTTAATTTATCATTCATTTGTTATTAATCTTAGCTTTATACGCTTTTTTAGAGGGGGTAAGGCAAAGCAATTGGGGTTAAGTGACTTGCCCAAAGTCACATGGGTAGTAAATGTTAAGTGTCTGAGGTCAGATTTGAACTCAGGTCCTCCTGACTCACACTACCTACCTGTCCCCTTAACCTTATACTCTTAGAATAAAGAGGAATAACTAGAAAACAATTTATATGAAAAAGATCTGGGAGTTTTAAAAGTTTTCAAGCTTAATGTAAGTCAACATTGTGATATGACATCTAAGAAAGCAAATTGAATTGTTAAGCATTATGAGAAGTATAATGTTGTGCCATATCTGGATTATTGCGTTCAATTATGAATGCCAAATTGCAGTAAGCATATTAATAAGTTGGAAATTCATATTAATACCATATAAGGATCAGTTGAAGGAAATGAGGATGTTTACCCCAGAGAAGGAAGACTTAGATTTAGTCAGACAATAAAGATCTATTAAGCACCTATTGTGGACCAGGCACTGCGCTAAGATAGGAATACAAAAAGGAATGACTTTTTCTGTCCTCAAGGAGCTCACAATCTACTGGGGATGATAAGAACAAATAGAAGGAACAAGGAAGCCAAAAAGCAGAGGAGTTGAGGGAGGAAAATACCCTGCGTGGGGTGTGAGAGAGAAAGCTAAAAGGTGACAGGTTGAGAATCTTTTAATAATAATGACAATAATGCTATGAATTCACAAAGCCTTTTTTTTTTTATAGCCCTCAGAGTGCTCTTCAATAAATTGGATCATGTTTGCTCCACTTATGATACTTCTGGACAAATGAACAAAACATTCATTTCATTCACCTTTCTTAGGACTTAATGAGTTAACTGCCTGGCTTCAAAATGAAAACAACTTTATCTGCCCTACATCAGCTTATTCATGGCTGAAGGCATACATGTTAATTTCTTTTTTTTTTCTTTTTTTGTCTTTTGGAGGGCAATTGGGTTTTAAGTAACTTGCCCAAGGTCACATGGCTAGGGTTTTTTTGTTGTTGTTGTTTGTGTGTGTTAAGTATCTGAGGACAGATCCAAACTCAGGTCCTCCTGACTCCAGGGCCAGCACTCTACTCACTGAGCCACCTAGCCGCCCCATCATATATATTAATTTCAATGTGCCAAAATGTGTTAGATTCAATGTGTTTCCTATTGAAATATAATAGAATAATGACCAAAAGACTTTCCCAATTTCATTGGATGATAAGACTTGGATCAATAAAGCTCCCTATATTTTTGAATGGGATAAATAGGCTAAAATTAATTATATGTAACTTAACTGGGATAAATGTAAATTCTTGCATATGGGTTAAAAAAATCCACTGTATAAATATAGCACAGGGAAGGTAATAGGGCAAGTTCAATATGAATCAGTATTGATATGGATACCAAAAAATGTTAACGCAATCTTAAGCTATCTTTTATACATTTTTGCACTCCAGACAAGCTGGGCTACTAGTTGTACCCCAAGCTTGATATGCTGTTTTCTGCTATATTTTAGATATACAAGCTATTTCTGTTGGCTGCAATTTACCAATCCTCTTTATTTCTCTCTGTCAGAGGCAGCTCATGTCTTACCAGCTCCATAAAATCTTCCTTGATTATCCTCCTATTCCCCGTGATTGCTACACTATTCCTGAATCCCTTTGTCAGATTCCTGCTTTTGCCTTTTCACTCTCCAACTTGTATTAAAATTATATGTGTTAATGTTGTATTAAATCAATAATATGTAAGTTCTCTGAGGGCAGAGACTTTCTTATTTTTTGTCTTTATCTCACTTGCTCATGACATTTTGTGCTAAAGTCTATGTTGCTCAGGTCTCATCCATAGTACTGTATCCAATTCTGGACAACACATTTTAGAAGTCATATTGACCAGGCTGGTCATATTGACCAGGACACAGAGATATCATGTCAAAGAAAGTGTTGTTTATCCTAGATGACAGAAGGCTGAAGGGGGCCATGATTGTTGTCTTTAAATATTTATAGAGCTCTCAAGTAAAATGGAATTATTTTTCTTGGTAGAACTGATGAGTAGAAATTAAAGGAAAGATGATTTCAGCTAGATATAAGAAGAATGTTCTCACAATTAGAGTTGTTCAAAGTGGAATGAACTGTTTCAGGAGGTAGTAAGTTCCCTGTTACCATATGGCTCAAAGAAGCAGCTAAAAGAGATGTTGGGGGCATAATTTACAATTTGGGTAGAGGTTAGACTAGATGACCTATGATGCCCTTTTGCACTCTAAGGCTATAATTTCACAGATATAGATCCTCAATGACCATTTTTTTAGTTGATGATTAATATACATAATTATGCTGCAGGAAATTCTAAGAAATGATCTTTCAGTGTGTATATGTGTATATTATATATTTACCTATCATACACTTATGTGAATAGAGGTATATATGTATGTATGAATATTAATATATACACATCAAGTTAGGTATCATAAAGAATGGCTACAAGCAATTGGGAGATACTTTAAAGTTCATAGAAAACAAAATCCAAAAAAAGACCCAGTATTAAAACCCATGGTTTCAAATGCCCATAGGCAAATGTCCAAAATTTAGGCAATAGGTAAGAGAAACTTGATGTCATAATGAAAGGAGGCAATTATAACATTGTAATATCAATGAGTCTTAGCAGAATAGAATCCATGACTGGAATTCAGTTCTGGATGGGATGGAAGGAAGGGCACATGCATTTATCAACCTCTTATGTGCCAGGCACTGTGCTCAGTGCTGGGAATAGAAATACAAGCAAAAAGAAAGATAGCCCTGTCCTCAAGAAGCTTACATTTTTTTTTTTGCTATTACTATCCCCATTTTGCTTTATTTGTTCTTCTAAACTTAAGAAATAAAAACAAGCATTTCTTTAACAAAGTCAAATGGTTAAAAAAAAGGATTGCATATGAAACTGCAATTCTATTATGTACAAATTTCCTTTTAAATATATAATAAAGTTATTTTGTAACTTTCTTCCCCCCAACCATTAGACACAAATATGTATATATATATATATGTATATATGATACTATACATACTTCTATTGGTTCTTTCTCTAGATGAATATAGCATCTTCTTTTTAAAAATCATTTTTAAATTAATTTCTTTGTTTACTTTTAGTTTACAGGATTCAATTCCACAATTCCCTGAGTTTCACATTTCTCCCCCTCCCTCCCCTCCCCCCCATGGTGACATATAGTCAAGTATAGGATCTGTAAATACTTTCACATTATACATTAGTCAGGTTATAAAGACGGATTGTATCAGCTGGAATGAAAAATGGTAAAGAGGACATAAAACCAAATAAGATAAGGAAAAAGATCAGGTATTTTGCTTCCACCTGGATATAGACTTAGTTCTTTCTAGTTCTTTCTCTGGATGCACACATTTCTCTCCATCATTAGTCTTTTGGGATTGACTTATATCACTGTATTGCTGAGAAGAGTCCAGTCTATCAAAGTTGGTCATCACACATACGTTGTGTCTGTAATTGTGTATAAATTTCTCCTGGTTCTACTCTTCTCACTCAGCATCAGTTCATATAAGCCTCTCCAGGGAAATATAAAGACCATCTGCTCCTCGTTTCTTATAGCACAATAGTATTCCATAATATGCATATACCATAACTTGTTCAGCCATTCCCTAATTGATGGGCACCCCCTTAATTTCCAATTCTTTGCTACCACAAAAAGAACTGCTATAAACATTTTTGTACATATGGGTCTTCCTCCCACTTCTATGATCTCTTTGGGATATAACCCTAGGAGTGGTATTGCTGGGTCAAAGGATATGAAATTATTTATAGCCCTTTGGGCATAATTTCAGATTGCTCTGCAGAAAGGCTGGATCAGTTCACAACTCCACCAGCAATGCATTAGTGTTCCAATTTGCCCACATCCTCTCCAGCATTTGTCATTTTCCTGTATTGTCATCTTAGTAAATCTGACTGGTGAGATGTGGTACCTCAGGGTTGTTTTGATTTGCATTTCTCTAATCAGTAGTGATATAGAGCATTTCTTCATGTGCTTATAGATATCTTTAATTTCTTTCTCTGAAAATTGCCTGTTCATATCCTTTGACCATTTATCAATTGGGGAATGACTTGTATTCTTATAAATTTGACTCAATTCTCTGTATATTTTAGAAATGAGTCCTTTGTCAGAGACATAGGTTGTAAAGATTCTTTCCCAATTTCCCACCTCTCTCTTAATCTTGGTTACATTGGCTTTGTTTGTAGAAGCTTACATTCTAATGGGAGAAGAAAATACATAGAAAGGAGCTGAAAATCGGGGTGGATGGAACAGGGGAGAGATGAAGGTACTCAGTTCAGATCATGATTTTGAAATTCAGAAAGTCTGGTTTCTGGTGGGAAATGAAGGTAGACTGTATAAAACAGAGGCTTCATGAGGAACTCACCAAGGAGACAAAGGGCTGGGCTGTGTGAAAGGATATTCCATGGTGAGCTAGCTGCCAGGATGGTGGGATATTCTAGGGTGAGAAGGCATCAGGCCCTGAGAGAAATTCCAAGATGAGACAATGAGAAAGATGATTTGGAAGTCTAAGAGGTCAGGAACAGGACTGGGAGGGGAAGACATTATTTTGAATGTAATTAGGGCTATTGCATGGAACATGATTAGGATTGCTCATTTTGGCTTCAGTCACCCAGGAGATGATAAACTACCTAGCTGCATCTAACCGTGTCATAGTTATTGTTGGAGGACATGGATTCTTTGAAATGATGAAAGGATTGATCTCTTTTTGGCTGAGCCAGAAGAGTCAGTGACTTCTTGTATTTTCAGAAGGAAGGAAGTTTCCAGGTTTAAGGCTCTTCTGTACAGCAAGTAGTACTCTCAGTTCTCCTGAGGTGAGTGAAGTGGGATTGCCTGTGTTCTTTACCCTCACCCTATCACCTCTTCTGCATACAGCAGAAGGACTCAGCTAAGACATCTTGTATCTGGGCCTCTCCTAGCATTTTTTGCTTTGCGTTTCCTCTCATGAATATATTATTGGTTGAAACACAGTGTATGGGGTGCTCAGGAGGACTAGCACCTCTGGTGTAAGGGTTTTTTGAGCCCTTTTCAGGAATGCACATTCACCTTTGGTGTTCACCTGATTTACCCAACCTGTGGCTCCAAGAAGTTGTAGTATGTGCAGCAGCCATGTCCTAGTAAATCATCTCAGGTTAACCCACGTTCAGAGTAACCAACAGGTCTCAAACTGGTTGGTGAGTTAGGGGCATGTGTACCCCAGGCATGTGAAGACTTTCCCTGGCAAAATGGGTGGATGAGAATAATATTTTCCAATGGCCTTAAAGGCTGCTGAAGCAGGTGCTGTGGAGAAATTAAGAGCTTGGTCAGGCATTGAAGACACCAAGGTCATCCACTGCATCCAAGGCATTGTCAAGTGTCTTGTCTTTTGTCCTGCCACTGGACTCTGATGACTCTAGAAAAGAGAGTAAGAATGATGACTTTGATGCAACTCTGCCTCACTTAAATCCAATCCACATGCAAATCAAGATATTTCTCCATGATGTCATTGGTCATTTTTTGAAAATAAAGGACAAACAATTCACAATCACATCATCCATCTAGCCCAAGACAGGACCAAAATTTGTTTCACTTTTCTTTTTGTAACTACAATACTTATCCCCCTGCCTGGAACATAGTAGGAGTTTGATAAATGCTTCTTAATTGATTTTGAGCATTGTATTTTAAGAAGGCAAAATCATCTGAGGATATCAAGTTACTGGAGGGGAGAAGCATGACAAGACTAATGGAGGGAGGAACAGTGACTTATTTAATCAGAGTATCCTACACTCTTCAGATTTATACTACAGACTACCTGGACAGAAAGAGGAAAGAGATGAGGAATTTAGGAAAGCCTGATATCATACAAACATATAATAAAATAGTAACAAAAGATTTCAATTACTGAGACTAGAGGTTGGTCAACTATGGCCATGAGCTTCATGTGATGTAATTTACCCTACTCTGCCTCTGCCTTTCCTCCTCTCCCAGTACAATCTTTAAAAAAAAAATTCTTAATTATTTTTATCATCACATCAAAGTCAACTTATATTCACACCCTCTGTCTAAGTATACCCCTTCTAAATGCCATAATAAAGATACAGTTCCCATGAGTTACAAGTATCATCTTCCCATATAGGGATGTAAACAGTTTAACCTCACCGAACAATATGTTTTTTTTCTATTTACTTTTTTTATGCTTCTCTTGAGTCTTGTATTTGAAGATCAAATTTTCTGTTCAGCTATGGTCTTTTTATCAGGAATGATTAAAAGTCCACTATTTCTTTGAATATCCATCTTTTTCCTTGAAAGATTATGCTCAGTTTTGCTGGGTAATTGATTCTTGGTTATAATCCAAGCTCATTTGCCTTATAGAATATCATATTTCAAGCCCTTCATCCTTTAATGCAGAAGCTACTAAGTCCTGCATAGTCCTGACTGTGATTCCACAATATTTAAATTGTTTCTTTCTGGCTGCTTGCAGTATTTCTCTTTGACCTGATAATTCTGGAATTTGGCTACAATATTCCTTAGAGTTTTCATTTTGGAATCTCTTTCAGGAAGTGATTGGTGGATTCTTTCAATGACTATTTTGTCTTCATTGTCCTAATGTCAGGGCAATTTTCCTTGATAATTTATTGAAAGATGCTGTCCAGGCTCTTTTTTTTTGATCATGGCTTTCAGGTAGTCCAATAATTCTTAAGATAGCTCTCCTGCATCTATTTTCCAGGTCAGTTGTTTTTCCCATGTGGTATTTTACATTTTCTTCTATTTTTCATTATTGTGACTTTGACTGATTCTTTATATCTCATAAAGTCATTGGCTTCCACTTGTCCAATTCTAATTTTAAAGGAATTATTCTCTTCAGCTAACTTTTGTCTATTCTTTTCCATTTGGTCAATTCTACTTTATAAGGAGTTTTTTTTTCTTTAGTCAATTTTTGTTCTTTCTTTTCCAATTTGTTGACTCTATCTTGCACACATCTCAATTACTTTCCCATTTTTTCTTCTTTTTCTCTTATTTGACTTTTAAAATCCTTCTTGAGCTCTTCCAAGAAGGCTTTTGGGGCTTGAGACCAATTCATATTCTACTTTGAGGTTTCAGATGTAGGTATATTGACAATGTTGTCCCCCTCTGAGTGTGTTTTTATATTTCCTGTTAACATAGAAGCTCTCCATGGTTAATGTTCATTTTTGCTTCTTGCTCATCTTGTTTGCCTATTTTCTGCCTTTTAAAGTTGAGTTCTCCTTGTGGAGCACAGGGGACACTGTCCCAAGCTTCTTGGGTTGGGGATCAGAGGCCTGGTTACTGGCTTTGTGTGCTGGAGTCTCAGGTGCTGGCAGCTGGAGTTTGCAGGGGTTTGGAAACTTACCTGGTGCTTAGCTGAAGTCCTACT
Organism: Petaurus breviceps papuanus; assembly: GCF_028583685.1. NCBI lineage: Eukaryota > Metazoa > Chordata > Mammalia > Diprotodontia > Petauridae > Petaurus > Petaurus breviceps. Next base: position 9,885,465 of record NW_027185779.1, on the reverse strand, counting down.
GGTGGTGTCTGGCATGTGTGGGGTTTTTCTGAGTTCCCTGGGGCTACACTGAAGGATAGATAGGTCTAGGAGCTATAGGATCCTCACCTGCCCTGTGTTGTGCTGAAGTGTATGGAGGGAGGGAAGGATGTCTCCCTGACCAGAGCTGCTCTGAAGCACATGGTGATTCTCTGAGCTGGAGTCCCTGACTGTGCTAAGGGATGTGCTGGGTTCTAGTGTTGTCAGTTGCCTGCTCCACCACTCTGGGGCTACAAATCTCCCACTGGTTTCCTGAGGTGGGGCTTGCTGCTGGCTTGCTGGGATGCTTCCTATTTTGGAATGTGCTCCTCTTTTACCCAAGGAGATGGACCGTTTTTGCTAGTCCTTCAGGTCTGTCAGACTAAAAACTACTCCACTCCATCTTTCCTCTGGCTCTGCTATTCTGGGGTGCTATTTTATGTTTGTTCCAAGGTGAATATGGGAGAGGGAAAGTGATTTATTGTTTACTCCACTATCTTGGCTCCCAGAAGTTGAAGGTTATTTATTCTTGACAATTTTCCAGTGAAATTTCACAGACTTCATTTCTCTGTTTTATCAATCCAATCATTCTGTTAAAAAAACAGGAAACAATGTTAGATTGGCATGATTTATTAATCTTGGGATTTGGAACTTTTAGGGAACTTAGAGATCAACCCTCTCATTGTCCAGATGAGGAAAATGAAGCTCAGAAAACTTCAATCAATTACTCAATATCCTATACGTACAATGTCACAGAATGGGAATTCAAACCTGAATTTCCCAAATTACAAATTCAGTGTTCTTCCCATTATACTGATCACCTCTCCCAACTTATACCTCCCTGATTATTTTACTTCTTCTGAATGAAGAAGCTGGTTTGTTGGTATCATCTCTTCCTTTTCTAAGATTCACATATCTCTTTAATGATATATTCTAGAAATTTGACTGGAATTTTGTGAAACTCATGGACCCAAAGGAGAGATTTCCTAACCCTGAAAAATCAGCCAGCAGGATATTTTTAATACATGGCTTTGCCCATTCTTACAACTGTTAGCCCTAGTTTTCCTGAAACTGTTTCCACAATACTTGGTTGTCAGCCACATTGCTTTTGTGGTCACACAAAATGTGGAGATATTCAATGATCTGAAACTGTTCAAAAGTGTTATACTGTCTGGGCTTTGCTTTCCACATGCTCATGTTTTTCAATGTTTCAATCCCTTCCTTCTGTTAGGCAGTTGTCAGAATGATTACAAAATGTTCTTTGCAATATGACTGGTGGTACCATTTAAAGATGACTTTTGGTGGATCTTATTTGTGGCTGCCTCCTACCTTTTTTGGCATCTTCTCACCCCAAGCCATGTTCAGTTGCAAAAGGAAATGGAAAACATATTTGTTTAGTCAAGTAACGGGTATGAGTTGTTTGTGCTTGCTTTTTAGGGAGGTGATTTGGTATTTATATTGGTTCTCTGATTGCTAGTGCACTTTTGATTCCTTGTTAATGGTGTTTGGAGGGCTGTGAAGAGAACTATAACAGCACAGAGTTATTTTCATAGGCTTCTTTCAAAGTAGCATAATTACCACAAATATTGCCTTAGCCACCCACTGAGACAATCAGAACTTAATTTCAAATGAGGCAGAAGCGTAAGTAAGCAGAGGGAAGGGTAAAGCTGCATAATACTCCTGTCATTGGAAATGGGCCCTTCTCATTTTTAAGGAGATCCTCAATACCTTTAGGTGATGGTCTCCATTATCTTGCTTCTAATTACAATTTGGATAAATTGAATGCAGACTTCTTTCTTTGCATAAAATGTTCCCTCTACTAGCTACCTACACCCTTCACCTACACAGCCCCCAATTAGAATTTATAATAACAGTCACAGAAGTGGGACACCTTTTCCATTTATAGCTGTCCTGTATGTGTATAAAGAGATTTGGAATCATTCATTATATTCAGCCATTGCTTATAAACCTCCCCAGGCTTTCTTGCACTGTACTACATTGGGCCTCATATATGTTTTCTTTTCCCCTCTATCGTGCCCCATCACCTTGACAATCTGTACAAGGAACTCTTCTTAGACAGGATATGTGTCTCATTGGTTCAAAGCACTGTTTCTGATCACTTTCTTTTCCATGGAAAATTCTTACATTGACCAGGTATATAATTTAGCACGATAAAAATAATGCCACTAAGCATGGTTGATTTAATTTTATTTAATTCTAGAAGATTCTTATTTGGTAGAACAGTATTCATTTTCTGTAATAACAACAAAAAATCTAAAGGAACTATTATATGTGGAACATTGTACTAAGTACTAGGGGTAATATAGTTTATTTAAGGCATAGTCCTTGAGCTAGTGGGATTTGAAATCTAGTAAAGGGATGACAGCTATTAAATATAGTTATAATGCATATTCTATGATGATTAGAGAATTATAAAACCGAGTGGAAGGAGAGGCCATCATCGGTGTAAAGGTAGGGTCAAAATCACCTCACCCTATTTTAGTCTGATACCTTAACAAAGTAAGAACAGGTCTCAAACAGCCAATCAGTCAAAAAGACTTTTGACTAGATGCAAAAAGATCTCAGTAAACCATTTGATCAAGTTAAATAATTCCTGACAAATGGTCTGTTCCAATTGGCATGGGAATTTCATTCTGCTCTCTGGTTCCTGACTTTGGACATTTGCCTTTCGTTGTATCCCCAGCACTTAGCACAGTACCTGGTACATATGTATTTGTTCATGGGCTCTTTTTGGATCAATCATATTTTTTTCAGGCCCTGGACTTTTGGACTGCAGAAAATTTTCATGACTGGACTGAAAAGAAAAATAAGTTGAAACAGTAAAAGAATCTGGATGAACATTTGTAAAAGGAACTTGAGAAAACAAGACACTGTTTCTAATGGGAGCTTTGTTCAAAATGCATTTTTGCAGAAGTTTCTTGCTGCATGATTCCTTATGCCTTTGGCATTATGCTATGCCATAAAGTTAGCCTACTGAAACTCCCATTTTTATGGAAAGTTAGGATACGAAGAGTTTTTGCCATTGTATATCCAGTTGTGACTGATACCCTGGAAATCATCTTGCCCAAATTTTTGAAAACGGATGAAAACTTAGGTTGTGAGAGGGCAAAAGTTCTCTGGGCAAACATTGCAACATTAAAACTCTTCCCAAAAAATCTAGCAAAGATATGGTCTGTGTATGAGAATGAACTTGAGCTCTAGATTCTGATTTTTCTTCTGACACCACTGTGAGATCTTGTGAGTAATCAGATGTCTGGTCTTATAATGCTATGCCATTTTGGATCATTATCTTATTTCCTATTATTTTTATGGTTTTTAAGAGAATAATTCATTAAACTAAAATTAGTTTCTCAACCAGATTATTCCACTAAAAAAGACCTTTGAAATTATCATCTCTGAGTTCTATAAACATAAACTTGACTTTAAGCTTATTGAGGGTGTGGAACATGTTTTTTATTTCTTTTATGTCCCATACCATATCTAATGTGCTAGACACACAATAAGCCCTTTAATCAATTACTTTCCTCTAACAGCTGCCCTCATCAGATCTTACAAATTCAGCCATTTCCTTTTGGCATAGAAATCTTATTAGAGATGCCTTGTCAAGATATGACAAGATATGTTATTGATGTTGATCAATAACAGCAATGAGTCTGTTTAAATTGCACATGACAATATATTTTTCTCTTCATATAAAGTTGTCAAGTCAAAGTCTTTATCATGGCAGCTCATGTGATCTAGTTTCAAAGAAGGACTAAACATGCCTGAATCCTTGCCACATCCCAATTAGCAAAAGGAAAACGCTGTTTTGTAGTGTATTCCATTGTATATAATTTGTGCGTCAATTCAAGTTAGTGGAACACTTGGGAATTTGCTATCAGAACTGTAAGATGTAATTAATAGGACAATGGGCCTGCACATTCCAGTGGGAAGGGAGTAATTGCTCATGTTAGGGAGGTTCTATCATTGTTCTCTGGCTAAAAGGGTCTCATTTATTTCTTTGTAACTGCACACTAAACGGAAACCTGGAGCTCTCAGTGAGGCCTTGTCAGCCTGCTGACTAATGCTTTCACCTTAAATTTTGTTTTCTTTTTTAAACAACCAAAACTCAGCCAAAAGGTAGTCACTCTATTCAACACGAGTGGCACAATTAAATATTCCTAAAGTGGAATTCTTCCCCCAGCCTGTTTTAGACAGCATCATATTTGGCAATAAATAATTAGAATGAAACCTCCATTCTCGATCTGGTTTACACACTCAGCTTTAACATGTTTTATGAGAAACTTTGGCCTGTTTTTATATACAGTTCAATAGGTTAAATTCAGAATGGGATGTGAGACTGGTCAAGAATCAGGAGGTTGTGGAGAATAATTTGACTTTGAGATCAATCCATCAATAGAGGTTTATTAAATACTTTGTATAGCCCTTAGACTGTGCTAGGTTCTAGAGATATGAAGACAAAAATGGAGCAACCCCTGTCCTGTTTTATGTTTTATGACAAACAATCAGGTTCATATTTTTTTAGATTATTGAATTTGATCACCTACCAGATTTTCATGACTTCATGTGTTTGTACCTTGCTTTAAGCACCTCCCTCCCCCCAAATAATCTTTGTACTGGTACTAATCACACTTGTCTTTAACGTAGTAAGTACTTTAATAAATGTTTGTTGAATTGAATTGTTCCTACAAAGTTGTTTTTAAATCTATTTAACACATTTAATTGTAGTTTTAATTCATTAAACCAATTGAAAGGCAGCTGATGTTTAGAATACCTGGGATCAATTTCTGCTTCTGACACATACCAGCTGTGTGACCAAGGACAAGTCAGTTAATCAACAATCCTCTTTCCTCATCTGCTTAATGAGGGGAATTGGAGTAGAAATTCTCCCAGCTTCCTTTCATCTCTAGAGCTACATGATCCAATGACCCTAATGTGGTAGCCAGGACAGTCTGGCTCACTCTCCCAGAGACAGGCTAGCTCAATCTTCCCCTTGGGGTTTTGGAGGACCCTGAGGGACTGGAGTTTTTCTCTTTGTGTCCGCTGGCTGTGTTTTCCCCATTCCTAGGTGCTAGTGAAGTTCCATATAACCACTTAATATCAATTAACTTTTTACAAAGGGATAGTTATTTAGAAGATATAGGAAAAACATATATAACAACATTTCCTCTCAACACTTTAGGGACAGACCCTTAGTTCAGTTCCTCCATAACACTGATCTCAGTTATCCTCATCTAGGTCTCTGATGGCCACTCTCAAGGTCACTCCTTGGTCTTTGTAGGCTATACCTGTGGCAAAACTTGACTTGGACCAAGATTCCCAGATTCCTATGACTCAACTCTCATGACTTCCAGATTCCTTTCCTTCCTCAAAAATGGAGAAAAAAACCCCACAGTGGCCATGGAAGGGAATAAGTATTTATTGAGTACATACTATCTGCCAGGCACCTTTACAAATATCTTATTTAATCCTCATAATAATCCTGAAATGTAGGTGCTATTATTATTCCCATTTTAGAGTTGAGGAAACCGAAGCAAACAGGTTAAATGACTCGTTGAGGGTCACAGGCAATTAAGGATTTGAACAGTGGTCTTCATTACTCCAGGATCAGCACTCGATTCACTAGGTTACCAGTTGCCATGGACTGGAGCCTTTTCATGGGGCCACAACACCTTATATGGGGGAGGCTCCAAGGCTTCTCTCTTTATAGCATTGTCTGTCCTTGGATGCCATGGCCAAAGGGGTCATTAAAATCTCTCAAGTGTATAACTGAAGATAAATCTAGACTAAACTGAAGGACTCCACAACTAATGAAAAACTTCCTCTTTACAATGTGGTTAGTCAACCAGAACTAGTCATAGAACATTCAACATGCTCCTCAGTTTCTCCAAAGCACTTCCATCCCATGTCACCATGACTCTTCTAGAAGCAGGTTCTCTAACCATATTGTGAAGGAACACTGTGCATATACCAGATCCCCACTGTACTAAGATTGGGATCAAGTTCTTTCTTTGATACACACTAATCTTGTTTGACCTCAGACATGTCATTTAAACCTCCTCAACCTCAATTTTCTCTGAGGAAATGTACCTAGGACTGAGTTTCTGATTTGCATGAGTAAAAAGAATTTCTAAACCAGCATTCCTTACACTGAGGAAAACACAGATTCCATCCCTTGTCTTTTGCAACAATATGGAACCCCTATTGAAGAAACTCCTTTTATTCATACAGAAGAACAACTGTTCAGAAATTTAGTCTTAGAGATTTACCTGATAACATTGAGAGGTTAAGTGATTTGTTCAAGGTCACATGGCAATCATATACCACAGGTAAGCCTTGAACTTAGATCTTCCTGACTCAGTTCACCTCTCTATCCACTAGGTCACATTGGCTCTCCATTCCATATTTACAGGTGAGGAAATTGATGCATAGAATCCTCTATGTGGCTTATTTAAGGTCACAGAGTTAATAAATGTCAGATTGGAGTTATATTGAGGTCATCTGACTCTAAATCCAACACTTTCCACTATACCATGCTTTCTTATCCAAGACTTCAGCAACTGATAAGATCTTCTTGGAATGTAGAATATATACATATCACATCTAGTTTGGGGTAAACTATAAGATTAGGGAGTTAAAGCATTTAACATGTAATTGTGGGAATTTGGTCATCTGTTCTCATCAACTGGAAATGTTACAGTAAAAGATCAGCTATTTGATTAGATATCATTACCAGAATGTTTTTCTAATCAAGAACTTTGCATGTTATTAGCTAACTAAAAAAAATTGAGAAAATATGACAATTTAAATAGAAGTAGCTCATGAATGAAAGATTAAAATTAGGCTATGGGACATGGGAAACCTTTAATAGCTCTAATCCAGGTTCAAGTGATGTCTTCATTTTCCTGTAAGTGATGACCTCTGGATTCCATGCATAAATTATTAAGTTTGATCCCTTAGATTCAGTCCATGAATTTTAATTCTTTCCAGCAATAGACCCAGTGATTAGTAGCCCAGAGCTGGAGATAAACAGGAGTAGCTGTTTATAAGCAAGTTATTTCCACCTGACCCATGTTGTGTGAAGGTTTCTGAGAAAACTCTGACTCACTTCTAAGATATATCTGGTTCATGTTTAGATAGGGTCTGTTGGAGTCATAAGGACCAATTTTTACATTTTCATTGTGAGCATTTATATCTTGGAAATCAGAAACTGCTACAAGTCAGGGTTTGATTTATTGTTTTGTGGATTGTATCTGGGCTTTAAAAGTGATAGAAAAATATTAATTATATATATTAAACATAAAAGTGTGTTCTGTATTTTTTGCAGAGTTGGTTGTTAAATGTTTACTAACACATCCTTGTGTTTAGTACTTCTGTATGTATCATACAGGTTTTAACTTTGCTTAATATTAGGGGAAATCAATAAATCATTTGTGAAACTGACATATACATAGGGCTAGATGGATAGATAGCAGTTTTGTCATTCAATATTTATCCTTCACTTCCATTTCATATTCCACAGCATTGTGTCTGTCTTTATAGACTTGGAAACTTGACTATCATAGGAATATGACAAAAAATTCAGACTTCTGGCACAGCCAGTAAAGAACTGAGGTAGCAAAAGAAAAGAAACTGGAGTAATCTTTACCCATCTTTGCACTATACAACTTAGAGAATTGGAAAAGGGGAATAGAAGGATAATGGAAAGGGAAATGAGAAGTAGAGAAGAGGAAGAGAGGGCAGGGTGCTCAAGAGAGATTTGTGTCTATTTAGGAGATGGAGAGAAGCAAGGTGGCACAATCTAAGGCACAGAGTTGGCCTTGTGATCAGGAAGACCTGCTTCAATTCCTCCCTCTGATCCATGCCTCTGTATAAACCTGGCTGGGCAAGTCACTGTAACCACTCAGTGCTCTAGGCAACTTTCTAAGATTATAGAAACTGCAGAGAAAGAAAGTGGCTCTCTATTGTGGTAGAGATACTTTCTTCATTTGAGAGATCCCTTTACCAATTAAATAATAGATTCACTGTTCATTCCCTATCCTTAGGAAAAGGAAAGAGGAATTTTAGTGCCCAAAGGAAAACTGGATCACTACTCTTCACTGAGTATCCCCTTGGAAGAAAATGCCTTGATCTACTGTAGCTGGAAATATAGTAGCTGATAATCAGCATGTGAATTTCAAATACCCTGACCTGTTGTAGTCCTGATTTCAGTATTTTTCCCACCCGTGATCCCTTTGCCCAATTCATGTGGGTATGGAGACAGGAGATGAGCTGTTTATCATTTCTTACTTCTCTGTGGGGAAATAATTAAGACTAAACCCAAGACTATGTGGAATGTAATGAAAGTTTATTCAGTGCTGGCTGATCCCTTGGGTCATGTTCATGTCTTATCTGCTTGTTGTACTGAAGTAGGAAGTCCATGTATGAATTATTATTTGGGGGTATCTAAAATGATTATGGAATCACCAAGCTGTTTGATGTTCCTTTATGTTACGTAAATAAATCGTCTCTTTTGACATTCATAAAGACGTAAAGATGTGGAAAGAAACCCCTTTGTTCCTAATTATTTGAGCAAGGATGGCAAAGGGCCTTGAGTTCATGCTACAGGGGATTTGACTAAAGGGATAGGTGATGGTTAGCCTGGAGAAAAGATGATTTGAGGAGTTAAGGTAGTTGTCTTCAAGTATTTGAAGTGTTCTCACCTGGAATAAGGGCTAGTCTTGTCCTGCTTGGTCCCAATGGGAAGAATTAGGAAGTATGGGTGGAAGTTACAGAGAAACACATGTAAATTTGATGTCTGGAAAAAGTTTTTAAAATATAGAGCTAGTTTCAGTTGTTAAAGAAAGAAAACAAATCTTAAGGCAAGTGAATGTACCCACAACTGACCTGTTCAAACTCCTGATGCTGTCTTGAGTGCTTGGTGCCACAATATGGTCTGAGATCCAATAATTCCCTTTATGTATTAGTACTCAGAGTAATATTCCTCTTCCTCCTCCTGTGGGAGACACTAGAACAGTGGATGATGTACCCTCTTCCCCTGACCCTTCAGTCAGTTACCTATATTTTCATATCTATCACTTGAGAAGCATAGAAAGAGTATGGCTTAAATATCCTGCTTTAAATCACATATTAAATGACTGCTGGGTTTGGAGTTAGATGACCTGAGTTCAAATTTCACTTCACAGTTGCTATTTGAATGATCTTGGGTAAATGATTTAACCTTTCTGGAAGCTCTATTTCTTCATCGGTAAATAATCTTTAAAATCCTTTCTGCTTCTGCAACCTTTAGAAACTTTTAGATCAATTACAGAAATGAGTCCATGTTCCTGAAAGCCATAGAGACCTTTCTTCACCTGAAGATGTTGAGTCAAGTTCCTTTTCACTGGGGTTCATGAGTAAAGACAGGGGAGGAGGATAAGCATTTGTGTAATGCCTATTATATGTTAGTCACTGTGCTAAGTGCTTTTGCAATTATCATCTCAAATAATATCACAACCAACCTGGGGGTAAATGGTATTATTAGCCCCATTTTTACAATTGAGGAAACTGAGACAAACAGAAATTTAAGTGACTTTACCAGTGTCGCACAACCAGGAATTATCTGAAGCCACATTTGAACTCAGGGCCTCCTGACTCGAGGCCTAGTGACTCATCCACCAAACCATCAACTGCCTCAAGCTGGAAGAAATCTAGAGGAAAGCAGTCATTAAAATGAAAGGTCTAGAGGCTAAGCCATATCAAGATGAAGTATTGTGGGTGTTTATCCTGGAGAAGGGAAGGCTTAGAGGAAAAATAATTAATAATTATTTAATTAATAATAAAAATAATGTTTTCTGTTTAATTCTGGAAGAATAAACTAGGAATAATTGGTTGAAGTTGAAAAGAAACAGATTGAGACTTGATGTAAGGACAACCATCCTAATAAGTGAGAAGTCCAGAAGTGAAATGGGATTTCTCAGGTCATGGTGAATTCCCCAACGTGAGAGGGAAGGTAGAAGAGCTATGTATTTGACTAGATCATCTCTTGAGTTCTATTTATTGCTGTGATTATCTGGGACTTTTTTGATCCAGACAAGGGTTTTATATACTAGGAATACATATATGTTGCTATCCATTAGAAGCAAATACCTTATATTTTGAGGAAATAAGATAATAATAGTTGACATTTATATAGCTCCTTAATTTTTTTAGTTTATGGAATAAAACAAGCATTTCCATAACATAGTATAACAAAAAAGATTGCACATGAAACTGCAAATCTATTATATACAACTTGCTATTCCCTTTAAACATATAATAAAGCTATCATGTAAATTTCTTTTTTTCCTTTTTATCTTCCCCTTCCCCACCCTAGAGATGGCTACCATTAGATACAAATGTGTGTGTGTGTGTGTGTGTGTGTGTGTGTGTGTGTGTGTGTGTGTGTGTGTGTGTAAAACACCATTCTCTGTGTTCTTTCTCTGGATGCAGATAGCAGCTTTCTTCATATGTCCTTTGTAGTTAATTTAGGTATTTATAATAGTCAAAATGACTTATAAATTAATGTTTTCCAAACACTTTACAAACATTACCATATTTGATTCTTACATTGAGCCTGTGAAGTAGGCAACCCAGGTGTCATCTTCCTTTTACAAATGAGAAAACTAAGATTCAGAGATCCAAAGCTGGTCAATAGTCTCACACTTAATAAGTATCTGAGATGGTATCAATATACTGGAACTTTCCTTGGATTCCAATGAAGCACTTTAAAAGCAGGACTATCTTATACTGTGATTCTTTAGAGCTACTAGTGTCAGAATGCCATTAGGAAAGTGGCTCAGGTCAGTACATATGCATTCATCTATAAGCTGGAATCAATTTGAGGAAGTCATTATCAGAAGTCCACACATACTTATTTCAGCAGGAGAAACTGCCTCCCAAATTTTATCTTGTTTCAGTTTATGGACTTGAATTGTAATGCTCCTTCTTCTTCTGACACTGATTTTGTCTCAGCAACATTGCTCTGACCTCCTGTCTTCTCTTGTCTACTGATGCTGCTTCCTTCCAGATGTTAATGGCTATGTTTCTGACTTTGACCTACTAATCCAATTTCAATTGCTCCTTTTGCTGTATAGTTCGAATTTTATGTTCTCAACACTAGCCTGTGCTCTGAATTAATTAATAACCCCAAAGAAGAACCTGACATTCAGTCACTAAATGTCCTAGAGCATGAAGGTGTCATATCTGAATAGGTATTTGCTTCCATTCCTGATAATATCCTACTTTTACACTCTTATCTGAATAGCAACTACTTTCTTAGGGATGTAGGTGGTCCATTTGGTCCAACAAAGTTACTCCATTAGAATGAATGAGATCTGGGTATTCTCACCTCCACTACTCAATGATGTGTCATTATCCTAGAATCAGAAAGGATACTTTAAGACTGAACCCCACTCTGAGTTGGAGTGGAGCTACTCAATCAATCAATCTATTGATCCTACTATGAAGGGTAAAGACTGAGAGGGGACTGGATAGCAATATGACAGATACTATACTAGAAGTAGGGTTATGATTAAAAAAAAAACCAAACATTCCCTGCTCTTAAGAAGTGTACATTCTCTGGGCTGACTAGGTGGGCAGTGAATAGAGCACCGGCCCTGGAATCGGGAGGACCTGGGTTCAGATCTGGCCTCAGACACTTAACACACACACACACACATATACACACAAACTAGCCATGTGACCTTGGGCAAGTCACTTAATCCCAATTGTCCTCCAAAAAGCAAAAAGAAAAGAAAAAAAGAAGTTTACATTCTACTGGGGGAGATGGCATGATTAATATATTAACACAATATGATTTGGGGGGGGGGGGTACGGTTCCCATAGCAGCTAGGGCAACATGAAAGGACTGATGTAGATAACAGCATTTGAACTGAGCTTTTGAAGGGGACAGATTCTAAGAAGACAATGTGAGGAGGGAATGTATATCTTTACATCCATAAAAAAAGTCACAGATGTCAGGAAAGTAACATTGGTACAACTTACTTACTTGGTAACCTCTCATAAGTTGTCTCCAGTAGAGCTGACCTCAATTTTGGCCCTATCATCTGGTCTTGCTCTTTCTTCTGCCATGATCACTATCACTTCAAACCTGCTTCCTACAATAGATAGACTATTGCAGTATGAATGGTCTATTCAAGTCCCTGACCCTGATTCTACTTCATACTGCAATAGTTTATCTAAGACTTCCTGTTCTTCCTATTCATCCACAGCATGATAATATTCCATTACATTCATATAAGAAATCCTCAGATACAAGAAGAACTTGTATCAAAGCCAAAAGAACATTCTTAATAAAAAATTAAAGTAAAAAATTTAAGGTTTAATTTGGTTTTCTGACAGTGGAGCACATGATAGACAATACTTATATCAAAGTATTACATATAAAAATATATGGCATTGACAAAGATATTTATATTTTCTTCTAATAATGGATCATTTTAGCTTTTCTGTGAGGGAAAATTTTACTTTTTTCCTGTAGAAGACAAAATTTTATTTTTAACTTTAAAGCATTTTATATTTTTTAATTAGATACAAAGCCAATTTTTAAAATTTGTTTATTTTAATTTTGAGTTTCAAATTCTCACCTTTCCTCTCCTTCCCTTTCATTTAGAAGGCAAGAAATTTGATATAGGTTATACATGTGCAGCTATGCAAAACATATTCCCATTTTAGTGGTGCTATGAAAGAAAACACAGACCAAAAAACCCCAAAGAAAAATAAAGTTAAAAAATAGTATGATTTTATCTGAATTTAGAACCTATCAGCTCTTTTTCTGAGGATGGATAGCATTTTTTATCATAAGTCTTTTGGAATTGTCTTAGGTCATTGTATTTCTGAGAATAACTAAGTCATTCACAGTTCTTCATCATACAGTATTGCTGTTACTGTGTACAATGTTCTCTTGGTTCAGCTCACTTCACTTTGTATCAGTTCATGTAAGTCTTTCCAGAATTTTCTTAAAGCATTTTGCTAGCTATTTCTTATACCATAATGGTATTCCATCACAATCATATATCACAACTTGTTTAGATATTTTCCAATTGATGTACATCCCCTCAGTTTCCAATACTTTGCCATTACAAAAAAGAGGTGCTAAAAATAATTTTGTATATATTGATCCTTTTATTTAAAAAAAATCACTTTGGGAAACAGACCAAGTAGTGGTATTTCTGGGTCAAAGATTTTATAGTCCTTTGGGCCTGCTTCTAAATTACTCTCCAGAATGGTAGGATCAATTCTACCAATCGTGCTTTAGTGTCCCCTTTTCCCCATATTCTCTCTAATATTTCTTACTTTCCTTTTCTGTCATATTAGACAATTTGATAGATGTGAAGTGGTACCTCAGAGTTCTTTTAATTTGCATTTCTCTAATTAATTGTGATTTAGAGCATTGTTTGCCACTTCCCTGTCTTCTTCTCTACCATAAAGGCTCTTTTGTACCTCTTTTATGTGAAATAATTTACCTCATTCTACCTCTCCCTTTATCCCCCCCCCCAGTGTATCCCTTTCTCTTCTTTTTTATTTTTTATTTCTTTTTAGTTATTATTTCATCAGTCAGCTCACACCTATGCCTTCTGTCTATGTATATTCCTTCTAAGTGCTGTAATAATGAGAAAGTTCTTAGCAGTTACAAGTATAATCTTCCCATGTAAGAGTATAAACAATTTAACCTTATTGAATCCCTTATGATTTCTCTTTCTTTATTTTCCACTGTGTCACATACCTGTTCCTCTGACTTTCCTTCTTAATGGAAATAACCTGCCTCATCTATCTACTTTTGCTGTCATCTCATTTCCCAAGGTGCACTCTGCTTGGAGACAAAGAAACAATTACAAAGAATGAAACAATGCCCATTCACAATGGGTTTATTTTCTAATGGGTGACCCTCAGGTGACCTGCCTGAAATATGAAGGGTTGGACTGGATGATATCTAAGGTCTCTCTTAGCTCTAAATCTGTGATCCAATCATTATTCCTCACCCACAGCTATCATAATATCCTCCAAAATAACCCTGCATGACTCAAAATTTGTGATTCAAACTAACTCCTTTCCCACAAAACAAATAATTTTTTAACTTCCTCAAGTATAGCACATTGCCTTCATAATAATAACATTATTAATAATAATACTTAGAGTATCCACAGTTTCCTTGATGTGAGGTACATTTTCAAGTTAGCTGGTACCTGTTCTCTAAATCTGGTTGTTAAATTTTCATTGTGAGCATTTACAACTTGGAAATTGGCAAACACTCCCCATCAGGAAGGGCAGCTAGGTGGTGTAGTGGATAGAGTGCTGGATCTGCAGTCAGGAAGACTCATCCTTATGAGTTCAAAGCTGGCCTCAGATGCTTTTACTAGCAATGTGGGCATGTCACTTAACCCTGCTTGCCTCAGTTTCCTCATCTGTAAAATCAGCTGGAGAAGGGAATAGTAAACCACAGAGAGTCAGATATGACTGAAAAATGACTGAGCATATCAGAATTTGATTGTTATGATGATTGTCTAGACATAAGAAAATGATGGAGAAAATGGTAATAATGCAGTTAATGTGTTGAAAGGTGCATCATCATTTTTTTTTCTGGAGAGCCAGTTGTTATATATTTAGAAGCATCTGTCCACCACTGAAGATCTCAACCCTTCTATTAATTGACATTCTTTGCAAAATCCTTGGTTCCCTCCCACAGAAAAATTCAACACCTGTTGGCCAACCTGATACGTGGGCCTCTCAGAACTTAACTGGGTTCCTTCTTGGATGATAGCTGAAGACAACCTTACCAAAGCCCAGTCAGAGCTAGCGTTCCATTCATACAATCTTTGAGAACCCAGGGCTACCTTCCTGCTGCTATTGGAGGACTCCAATGTAGGAATGCTGAGAACATTAAAACATCCCTCACCCCAGCATAAAGAATTCCTCTTAAAGTAAAATGACTTAGAAATGATAAACTAGAGACTCAGGAAGGTTGAGAATTATCCAAGTTCACATGGTCAGCTGACAACAGAGTTGAGACCAGAATGTACCTTTTGAGAGTGAATCCCTAAGACCACCACTGGGGCTATCTCTATAATACTTCCATAAAAAAAAGTAGCTTCAGCCTAAACCTAATGGGCAGCTGGGTGGCTCAGTAGACAGAAAGCCAGGTCTAAAATCAGGAAGACCTAATTTTAATTCTGACCTCAGACACTTGCTAGCTGTGTGACCCTGAGGAAGTCACAATTCAGTTTTCTCATCTGTAAAATGAGTTGTAGAAGGAAATGGCAAACCATTCCAGGATCCAGCTGAGAAAAAGGTAGACTCCTTTCTATTCCCATTCAGTTTCTGCCAGAGGTCCGTCATATCTAATTTTTCTAATATTCTATTCATCTCCTTGATGTCTTTCTTATTTATTTTATGTTTAGATTTATCTAGATTTGAGAGGGGAATGTTGAGTTTTCCCCATCTTCTAGTGTATTTTTATTTTCTATTTCCTTCTGTACTGAAATTGATTTTTTTCTTTAAGAATTTGCAACTTGGTGTATATATGTTTAGTATTGATATTCATTTTTCTGATTACTTCTAAGAAGATGTAGATTCCTTGCTTATTCCTTTTAATTAGGTCCATTTTTGCTTTTGCTTTGTCTGAGATTATAATTGCTATGTCTGTTTTTACTTCAACTGAAGCATAATAGATTCTGCTCTACACTTGTTTTAACTCTGTGTGTCTCTTTGTTTCAAATGTATAATATTATAAACAACATCTTGTTGGGTTCTAGTTTCTTATCCATTCTGCTACTTGCTTCCATTATATTAACTTTGCATTTCCCTTTATCTTATTTTCTTCTTTCTGAATCCTTTTTTATCCTGTCCCTTTTCTCAAGTTTGTTTTGCTTATAATGACTACTTTTTAAAAATCTGTATTCCCTTTTATAACCTCCCTATTTCTTGACCCTTTGTCCTCATACTTCCTGTTTCTTGATCTTCCCTGTCACTACTTTAGTTTTTCATAGTCAGGTTCTTTTTTGTTGTTTGCTAATTTTTCCACCAAATTTCTTGATTTGGACTTTTATCCTAACGTTGGGCACAGTTCCTAACATGGGAGGAGAGAAGGGCATCATCTCAAGCATCAGGCTTTATGCACTGCTATTTTTTGAGTTCTGGAGTTCTGAAAGTTTTGGAAGCATCTAAAGTAGTGTGATCTGGGGAGAGGTGTTGACAATGCCTTCCTAGTCTGCCCTCTGTTACTTACCCAGGAAGGACTCCTGATCCCTTGGGACTGAAATTCTTATAAATTTGACTCAGTTCTCTATATATTTTAGAAATGGTGCCTTTATCAGAGACACTCATTGCATAAATTCTTTCCCAGTTTTCTGCTTCCTATTTTTTTCTTTTTGGAGGGCAATTGGGGTTAAGTGACTTGCCCAAGGTCACATATCTAGTAAGTGTTAAGTGTCTGAGGCTGAATTTGAACTCAGGTCCTCCTGACTCCAGGGCTGGTACTCTATTCATTGCGCCACCTAGCTGCCACTGTCTGCTTCCTTTCTAATCTTGATTGCATTAGCTTTGTTTGTGCAAAAGCTTTTCAATTTAATGTAATAAAAATTATCCATTTTGCATTTCATAATGTTCTCTATCTCTTGTTTAGTCTTAAATTCCTCCATTCTCCATAAATCTGACAGAAAAACTATTCCTTGTTTCTCTAATTTGCTTATAGTATAAGCCTTATATCTAAATTGTGTGCCCATTTGGTGGGATTGAAATTAATAATTGGTCCCTTGCAATTTTGATCCTTTAGAGATCATGGTGTTCCATGATTCATAGCTACATTGTGTCACTATAAAAAAGTTGCTATTACAAAGATGGGAGTTTAGTTCTTTGCTGTAACAAAAAATGGCTGCTTATTTCTGCATGTAATGGTTCTTTTTCTTCTTTTTTCATATCTTTGGGTTTATCATACAATTGATAATATTAATGGGTCTAAGGAGACACAGAGGTTAAAGAATAATTGGATGTTCCCAAATATCTGAAGTTCCCAATTGCTTTCCAGAAATTGGTCAGACCTATTCACTGCCCCACCAATAGTACAACACTATGCCTATTTTCCCACATCAGTTGTTTTCTGGGTTTTTTTTTTGGTCAACTTTGCCAATCTTATGTGTTAGGGGGAATTTCAGAACTACTTTGATGATCATTTATCTAATTACTCATCTTCTGGAGCTTTTTCCATATTTTTTTTTGTTAGTATAGATTGCTTCCTTAAGGGCTGACTGTTCATGTTGCTTAATTATTTAGCAGTTGGAGAATGACTCTTGTTCTCACAAATCTGAATCAGTTCTTTATGTATTTTAGAAATGAGAACTTTATTGGAAAACTTACAGCAAAGATTTTTTCTTCACTTAACTGTTTCCCTTCCAACTTGATCTACATTGATTTTGTATGGGCAAAACCTTTTAAGTTTTACATAATAAAAATTGTCCATTTCTCATTCAGTGATTGTTTCCATCCCATTTTTGGTTATAAATGGTTCTGTTTTTCACAGGTCCTAAGGTAATTTCTATTTTGCTTCTCTAATTTGTTTATGGTATTACCCTTTATGTCTAAGTCATGTATTCTTTTGGAACTTATTATGGTATACAGTGTGAAATAATGGTCTAAACCCAATTGCTGGCAGACTTCTTTCCAGTTCACCAGAACTTTTTATTGAATAGTGAGTTTTCCCAGTAGTTTTTGTTGAATACTGAGTCCTTCCCTCTGTAACTACAGTTATCCCTTCTACACCATGGAGATTAGGGATGCAGTGCCCTGCACTCTGGAAAATCTGCATAGTTTTTTGACTCTCCTTTTGTATTAGAGAAGAAGTATGATTATTTTCTTTTTCTTTTATGGGATGTCTGTTGTATCTTATTGTAAAATGTGGGTTGGCATTATACAATACCATACATATATTTTATGCATTTACGAATTTCTAAACTTTTTCTGTGTCATCTGTTGACTTTTGCCTTTCATCTGTGTCTTCCATAAAACTCCCCCAAATTCCAATTTAATATTTTTATATCAACATGTGATATATTGAAACTATGAAGGAGAAAGTACAGTCTTTGGCTTTCAAATACAGGAAATGTATTAATTGTTTCTGTATGTTGTGCATACATTCTGTGGCATTGATCTATATGTCTATTTTATTTGTGAACAGCTAATGTTGAACAACAACAATGTTAAAAGACCTAAAAAGGCCTCCAGGATATTAAATGGATTCTTTCTGGTAAATATCAAAGAAGGAATGGATGAGTTCCAGGAATAAGAAGCTGAAATGTATGTGTTATGAGCTATATTGTTGGAGGAAGAATCTACATTGATGGGAACACAGATTCACAGAAATACCAAGTATGATACTCACAGGACTGTGGTGAGAAAAGCTGTTTGTAAGCTTTTGCAGCATCATCAAACTCTCTTTTTACACATTTAGAAGTTCTTAATCATAGATAAAATTAACTTAAGTCAACAAGCCTTTATTAAGTGCCTTAGGATGTGCCAAGCACTTTGCTAAATGCCAGAGATACAAAGAAAGATAAAAAGACAAGCAAACGGTTCCTGACCTCAAAGAGTTAGGAATCTAATTTAGGAGACCACATGCAAACAACTCCTTACAAACAAGCTACATACAGGATAAAGTGGAGATAATCAGCAGAGGTATAACATTAACTTTAAGAGAAATGCAAAGGTTTTCTTCTAGAAAATAAGAGGATTAGTTGGAACTTGAAGGAAGTCAGGAACTTTTAAAAGTAAAACAAACTTCTGAAAATATAGGGGGCATAGAATAAGTGAGGAAAAGGTTTAATCAAATGCTATCCAAAGTTAAAATTAAATTAAAAATTCCCTTTTTAAAACAAGAAAAAACACTCAATAAGGAAGTGAAGCCTTAAAATGCAGTTACAAAGCAAAGTGTTATAGACATACAGAAATAGTGTAAATTAAAATCCTTATATATATGGGAGTAAAAATTCCTTATATGGGAAAAATGCAACATTGTAGATCTGTGAGTCTACTTTCTAAGACACATTCAGGAACTATATGGACACAATTATAAAACACTTTTCACACAAATAAAGACAGATCTAAGAAAATGTAGAAATATTAATTGCTCATTGTTTAGCTGAACCAATATAATAAAAATAACAGTTCTGTCTAAATTAATTTATTTATTCAGTTCCATGAGACTCAAATTAAGAAAGAATCATTTTGTAAAGTTAGAAAAAAACAGAATTCATCTGAAAGAACAAAAAGTCAAGAATATCAAGGGAATCAATAAAAAAAACCTGAAGGAGGGCAGCTTAAAGTATCAGATTTCAAACTAAAATACAAAGTGTTAGTTATCAAAACAATCTGGTTCTGTCTAAGAATTAAATAATGAATCACTAGAATAGATACACAATATACAATAGTAAATGACCATGTTAATCTGGTGTCTGATAAGAGCCAAAGATCCAAACTCTGGGGACAAGAACTCAACTATTTGACAAAAACTGCTAGAAAAACTGGAAAGCAGTCTATCAGAAACTAGGCACAAACCAAAGTCTCATACCATATACCAAGATAAGGTCAAAGTGGTGGAGCTGTGAACTGGTTCAAACATTCTGAAAACAGTTTGGAACTATGACCAAAGAGCTACAAAGCTGTGCATACATTTTGGCCCAGTAATACCACTACTAGATCTGTATCCCAAAGACATCAAAGAAAAAATAAAAGGACCCATATTTACAAAAATATTTATAGCAGTTCTTTTTTGCAGTATTAAAAATTGAGGGAGGCATAGCCAAGATGGCAGAGTAGAAGCAGGAAATTCTGTGACCTCTCCACAACCACCTCAAATATCTATAAAATATGACTCTAAACAAATCTTAGAGCTGCAGAACACACAAAGTGACAAAGAGAAACAAATCTCCCACTGAAGGAAGCCTAGCAGGTAGACAGTAAGGGTTCATAGCAGCATGCGGGGAGCCAAGTACAGTTCCACATGAGCCACGCAGTTTTGGCCCCAGAGAAGCAGCGGAGGCTGGAACAGACTTCAGGAGAGTGAATCACCAGCCCCTGTGACAATTTCCAGACTTTTAAACCCATAAACACCAAAAAGAAAGTAAAAGGTCAGTGGGGAACTCTGTTGGAAAGGAAGGGCACAGTCTGGCCCCTGCTCTCGGGGCAAGAGGTGGTGGAGGCACTTAGGCTACAGCATCTGCCATGTGGCTGCCTCAGGAACTCCTGGCCTACAAATCATAGGAGGACCAAGTGGCCATTAAGAGGGTAATCACTCTTGCTTTGACCTGCTTAGATCTGGGTCCCTTTCTTGGGTGGTGGTCCTGGGGTGAGAAATGCCAGTTTGCTAGTGTGGTGTATGTAGAGAGGGTGCTGTCCTCAGACCTCTGACAACATTAGCAAAAACCTCAGTGATTTGGGACACAGCTCTCCTCTCTGGAAGCAGAGTTCTACCTTGGTAAAGAGCTAGAAAGTCAAGTAATTAACTGGCAATATGAGCAAGCAAAAGAAGCACAGACCATAGAATCCTTTTTGGGGGGGGACAAAAAGAATCAAAGCATGGAATGGGAGGAAGACAACAAAGTCACAACTCCTGCATCAAAAGCCTCCAAGAAAAAAGTATGAAGTGGTTACAGGCCATGGAGGAGCTCAAGAAGGATTTTGAAAATCAAGTAAGAGAAGTGGAGGAAAAACTGGGAAGAGAAATGAAAATGATGCAAGAAAATCATGAAAAGAGAGTCAACAACATGACTGAAGAAAATAACACCTTAAAAACAGACTAACTCAAATGGCAAAAGAGGCCCAAAAAAACAATAAGGAGAAGAATGCCTTAAAAAGCCAAATTTGTCAGACAGAAAAGTAATTTCAAAAACTCACTGAAAAGAATAATTCCTTCAAAACCACTGACCTGGAAAATAGAGCCAGGAGAGATAATTTAAAAATTATTGGACTACCTGAAAACCATGATCACAAAAAAACCTACAAATCATCCTTCAAGAAATTATCAAGGAAAATTACCCTGATATTCTAGAACCAGATGGCAAAATAGTAATGGAAAGAATTCACTAATAACCTTTGGAAAAAGATCCCAAAAAGGAACCTCCTAGAAATATTATAGCCAAATTCCAGAGTTCCCAGGTCAAGGAGAAAATATAACAAGCAGTCAAGAAGAAACAATTTGAGTATTGTGGAAATACAATCAGGATAACATAAGATCTAGCAGCTTCTACATTAAGGGATCGAAGGGCTTGCAATATGATATTCTGGAGGTCAAAGGAGCTAGGATTAAAACCAAGAATCACCTGCCCAGCAAAACTGAGTATAATCTTTCATTCAATGAAATAGAGGACTTTCAAGAATTCTTGATGAAAAGACCAGAGTTGAACAGAAAATTTGACTTTCAAATACAAGAAGCAAGAGAAGTATGAGAAGATAAACAGGGAAAAGATCATAAGGAACTTATTAAAATTGAACTATTTACATTCCTACATGGTAAAACAATAATTGTAACTCTAGAGACATTTCTCAGCATGAGGATAGTTGAAGGGAATATATATATATATATATATGTTTATATAGGAGGGTATATGTGCATATAAATACATATGTGAGTGTGTTTATATATGTGTACATGTATACATAGACAGATGGTAGAGGATCGGTTGAATAGGAAGGGATGATATCTAAAAAATAAAATTAAGAGGTGAGAGATGAATATAATGAAAAGAGATAATAAATAATATAAATAGGGCAAATTACCTCATATAAAAGAGGCAAGTGAAAACTGTTACAATGGAGGGGAAGAACAGGAATGCAAAAGGGAATGGGTCAACCTTCCTCTCATTGAATTTGGCTTAAGGAGGGAATAACATAATTAAATTGGGTATCTTACTCTACAGGAAAATAGGGGAGAAGGGGATAAGAGGGGGGATGATAGAAGGGAGAGCATATTGGAGGGGAGGGGAGGTAGAAGTACACACTTTTGAAAAGGGCCAGGGTCAAAGTAGAAAATAGAATAAGTGCGGGGATTGGAATAGGATGGAGGGAAATATAGTCATTCTTTTACAATATATCTACTATAGAAATGTTTTGTGTAACTACACATGTATTACCTATATTGAATAGCTTTTCCTCCCAGTAGGGGTGGGTGGTGAGGGAAGAAGGGAAAGAAT
Source organism: Petaurus breviceps papuanus (assembly GCF_028583685.1). Classification (NCBI taxonomy): domain Eukaryota; kingdom Metazoa; phylum Chordata; class Mammalia; order Diprotodontia; family Petauridae; genus Petaurus; species Petaurus breviceps. The sequence goes on along the minus strand of NW_027185779.1, from coordinate 9,863,230 downwards.
CTGGAAATCAAAGTTTTAAAATCAAATGTTAATGCATATATATTTGCATGCAACTGGGAAATAAGATATACAGGCCTAGGGTATAGAAATCCATCTTGCCCTACTAGAAAGTCAGAGGGTGTATGGGGGAGGAGATGAGAGAGCAGATTGGGGGAAAGCGTATTCAGTAGGATTGCTATTTTGGAGTGGGGGTAGGGGAAAGAAGGGGAGAAAATTTGTAACTCAAAATCTTGTGGAAATGAATGTTGAAAACTAAAAATAAACAAATTAAACCAAAAATAAATATGAAAAAAATTGAAATTTAATAGAATGTCTTCATTTAACTAGTTGTGATGGGATATGATTTTGATTGAATACAATTGTATTATAAGAAATGATGAAAAGATGTGGTTCCCCAGAAACCTGGGAATGCATATATGAACTGATGCAAAGTAAAGTGAACAGAACCAGTTAAAAAGTATACGACTGCAAAAGACTTGGCTACTCTGATCAATATGATGATTCAAGACAAAATTCCCAAAATTTAAAAAGACTCATGATGAAAAATGCTACATACCTCCAGAGAGAAAATAAACTATAAATATAAATAATAAATAAATAATAAATTATAATATATAATAATCATTAATATTAATTATTATAATAAATTATAATAATAATTTTAATAAACTAGAAGTGCAGATTGGCGTATACTTTTTTCAAAAACTTTATTTTTCTTGCTTATTTTTTAGCAACATGGTTAATATGGAAATATGCTTTGTATACCTTCACATCTATAATGGATATCATATTGCTTGCTTTCTCAATTGGTGGGGGACTGGGTGGAGAGAGGAAGAGAATTTGGAGCTCAAAATTTAAAGATAAAATAAAATCAGTGGTAAACAAACATTCATGGTCCATTCTCTAGAGACCCTACCTCTTAAAGTTTTTTGTTTCCAATGTTGTTATTTAGTTTTATCATCCTACTTCACTCTGCATCAGTTGACACAAGTCTTCCTAATTTTTCGTAAACTGTCCCTTTCATCATTTCTTATGGAGCAAAAGTATAACATTACATTCAGATGCCATAATATGCTCATCCATTCTCCAACTGATGGGCACCCTATTAGTTTTGAGTTTTGCCACTATAAAAAGAGTAGCTACACACATTTTTGATACATGAATCTTTGAAACCACCCTCAACAACCTATTTTAGTAAATAACAACTTTGCTGAACATCCTCTTTAGCTAGCCTAAATTACTCATGCTGCATTTTTGTCTCATTTCTTTCTACTCTGTATTTAGTGATTTGGTGGTAGGATGGCATAGTGCAGAAAGAGCTTGGAGTCAAGATGACCTGGGTTCAAAAGGTTAGAGGTTAGTGACATTGCATGTTGTTCAGCCCATCTTAGCTTTCCATTACTGTTGAGATCTCACTCCCAACTCCGGCCGTGTCTTACCTTATTCCCAGTCTTCTGATGTCTCCAGCTTCTTGTCTCCAAGAAGAGCTTACTCCCACAGAATACCCAGGACACGGAAAGTATGATGTGAAGCTGTTTATTCGGTTACATCTTAACTGCACGGCAAGCAAACAGGAAGCGGAACTAACTAACTTCCTCTATCTCCCCTATTTATAAACCTTGCGGGGGCCAATCATGTTCTTTCCCGAGTATGTCGTATGAGACAAAGGAGCAAAGTCCTTCACAGAAGTCCTTTAGGTGCTGCCACATAGAGTATTACTCTCGCGTCACTGTGCCCGAAACTTCCTTGTCCCTGGTTCATTAACCCCCAGGCAAAGCTATCCCAACAACGTCCCTCAGAAAGCCATGTGCACCCCCTCTGGCCACCACCTTGTCACATGACATGTGGGAGCCAATCGTGCGCAGGGCAAAGGAGTTTGTGTTAAGAGGAGTCCGTGTTTATGGGGCATGCTCAATGCCACGTTGGCCTTTCCCAACCTAGCAGAGTCAGCCCCCACGACCCTGCGCTCAATGCCATGTCAGCCTTTACGGCCCGGCAGAGTTGGCCTCCACATCTCCAAGCTCCTGCTTCTCACAGGTCAAGCACACCCCCTCCGACATCTTGTGACTGCCGCAGTGTCTCTCACACTCGTGGCTCTATCACATTACATCATCAGTAAAATATAGATATTACTTGTACTACCTACTTCACACAGTTATTGGGAGTATCAAATAAGACAACATATGTGAAAGTGCTTAGTTACCACTAAACTGATATTTTTATGGGTACACTGGTCATGGGCATTTCTGCCTCTGATACATCTTGGCTATGTGATCTTGAGAAAGTCATTTAACCTCTTAATGCCCTAGATAAGCCCCAAAGACTATAAATTGCAGAGAAGCAACCAACTTGAATTGAGAGAAGAGTTCAATATGTCAATGAAATCACAGGTCTTGTTCCTTTGGTCACTATCTGCATATGCATAGATATAATTCCTGAATTGGCCTTCAGAGCTTTTTCCCAGACTGAATAATTGCACCTCATTTGCCTTTTACTCATATGCCTTTTTTCAGCTATTTGACCATTTGTAATCCTTCCAGAATAAGGAGTCTAGTTAGTAGGGGAAAAAAGCATTGAATTTGAAGCCAGATGACCTAAATTTTGAAAATATGAAAATTAATATTACCTCTAGTTTCTTTTGTAGTGATCTATATTATATTGATTCCACAATGTAACTGATTTTCAGTTTTCCCTCTGTTAGTTTAAAGTTACAAGTTAACTTGGCAACATCCTCAAAAATATATGTCATCTGTCCTTGCCTGTCCTTGTGCATATAAGGAAATTTTTCTCTCTTCCAATGAGGTAGCAAGATAATTTTGGTCCCCAGCCAAGATTACAAGTTGCAGATGGGTGTCATAAAATAATTAATATCCTTTAATTGTTGGAAAGGGGTGGTTACTGGCCCCACATGGGTGCTATCCCACTTTTCTTGAGGTAATCAATCATGTTGTGCCCACCCAATGGTGCTATCTAACCTGTAACCAATTGCACTGCCTTTCCCACTCTGTACTCCCTAAAACATATGAAGAATAGTGAGCCCTATCTTGAAGTTCTTGATTATTGAAGGGCAACAGACCCAATTTATCAGTTACTGCTAACCTAATTAATAAATTAATCATGCTCTGAACTTTACCTCTCAGTTTACCTTAATTTTCAAATGGAACAGTTTGAGCACCAGTGTAGAGAAATTTCAGAAGTCCCTTGGCTTCACTAATGAAATGTTCCCCTTCTCCTATACTATTACTTGAAAGGTTACAGGGCAGACAAACAGGAGGGTGTATTAATGGAGGACATTTTGGGGTCCTTGAGTTATATTTCCCTGCCCTATACAGTTACCTGTAAAGGTTACAGGGCAGATAAGCAAGACGCCATGTAATCTTTTTGTTTATGCCTCTGGATATGGTCCTAGAATAATAACTAAGCTCAAGCAAGAGTAAATAATGAATAGGATTAAGGGAGGCTCCTTCTACATTGTCTGCATTCCTTTGAGGGAGGATCTTTCTACATTGTCTGCATTCTTTTGGGGTGGAATATAAACTCTGTGAGCCCCTTGCACCTTTGACTCTGTATTAAATGGTCCTGTAATAAACAGACTATTGATTACACCCCCGTCTCATTATTCTCACCGCTTGCTAGCCCACCAACTGCACTGGCTGCAGTACACCAGCTCTACCACTAACCGCCTCAGTGACATTACACAAGTTATTTAGCCTGTCTTAGCCTCCCATTGCCTCATCAGTAAAATGGATAATAGATAATATTACTTGTACTGACTACTTCACACAGTTATTGGGAGAATCAAATAAAACAACATATGTGAAAGTGCTTAGATACCATTAACCTGATATTTTTATGGGTACATTGGTCATGGTCTCTCCCTCAATGATTTTTCATCCTGGGTTATTTCTACCCATGGTTCATCTTTCACTCCACCAAATCCTCCCAATGAAGATATTGAGTACTTTTCTTTATTTGTTTTATATGTAAATCAAAATCTTAGAATGAATTGAGGCTTGCAATTAATGCATTTTTTTTACATCATAGCTCAAGATGTCAAGAAAGATGGATAATATCGCTACTTTGGAGGCGTGAGAAGGGGTGGGATAAGATGATTAAATAATGGGTAGAAAATAGAACTACTCACCTTTTATTTTGTTTCAGTATTATTTACCATGAGAGGCAGTGTGATGTAGTGAAAAGAGAATTAGAATTGAAATCAGGAACACCAGGTACTCCCCTGATCCATACTAGTGCAGCAGCAAGCACCCCAAGAGTCCTCAGGATGGCTGCCCATACAGGTTCTTGGATCTGCTTTTATAAAGGAAAGCAAATCAAAATGGGTTAACAAGCTTGCTTTAATCAGCCAAACATATATCGTTTACCTCATTCAGGGGAAAAAGGTCAGCACCCTGAACTTCAAAGTATACAGGCAGACTTATCAAGACAGAAACAGATCAAGTAGACAGCTTTCCAAACTGTCCAACCATTACACCCATACCAAATCAACATCTGGGTTTCAACATCTGGGTTTTTTCAAAGCCGGGGGGCTCTGGACAACGGCTTCCCATAATCCAGATCAAATCACAGAACACTTCTCAAAGTGAGCCCCAAAACAAAGCTACACATCAGGGCTTATATAGCCTTCTCCTGGCTCAGAGAATGTAACAACCTTATTGACTCACTGGTCAATCAAGAAGTATCTATTGAAAAACAAGCCTCCCACCCCAGGCTCTAGGTGCACTTTAGCCTAGGGGCAGGGAAGATCTTACAAATTTACATTCCCATTACAACTAGGTGTGGCTCTAGGCAAGTCACTCAATTTTTCAGTGCTCTAGGCAACTCTCTATAATTGTAAATTGCAGAGGAAATTCCAAACTGCATTGCTAGAGGGAATATCCTTATCCAGGGGTTTCTTGCAAAAATGAAATCCCAAGTCTAGAGTCTTCTTATACCTGTTTATCTACCAAAGAGATTTACCTTTGGATTGGGTAGTGGGGTTAGAACAAAATGGTTAACATGAATCATATTCAAGAGATGGTTTGTGAGAATTTAGAAAAGGTAATGGTGATTGCCATGAACCAGCATGGGTTCTCTAACAAGTCATGTCAAACTAACTTTATCTGATTTTATGATAGGATTACTTAGAATGGCATATCAAGGAAATGCCATATATTCATGTCCCTATTTCAGTTGTTAGCACAGTCAGTCAGGCCTTGAAGTTGAGTTATGATGTCAATGTATAGCTTTGACAATTATATCAGGCTTCCCCCATTGGGTGTCCCTACAGATGATAGATAAAAGCAGGTAAAAACAAAATTTCTTCTGTGTTACAGGTTGGTCACTGCAGCTGTAGCTTCACTGTAGCTGCAAAATGAATTATCCTAAAAGGAGGGAGGAAGAGAGGGAGAAAGAAAGAGTATGCTGTGTGAGAGCTCTGTTTGTCAGAGAGTATGCCACTTCAAAGATCAGTCATTCCTCTTCAGTTTCCTCTGTGTGCCTCTCAATTCCCTTTCTATCTGTCTCTAGGAAAATCTTGGGTGTTGAATCATGGTGTAAGCTGTTTGAGGTCTTGGGCACAGAGAACACAGAGGAAGTGCTTTGTGTTGATGAATTTGTGTACATGCTCTATGATGGCTCCGTCTTCAATGAAATCGGACACATTTCCTCTTCTCTCAGGTTACCTGTATTAAAAGGTATATAATGCTTGCATCAGCGAAGGCATTAGACAAATACCTCTCACAATATCCTATTAAATAATGATGAGGAACTTAGCTAATGAGGCATAG
>NW_027185779.1:9839535-9857434 GCF_028583685.1 Petaurus breviceps papuanus | reverse complement strand
GATAGCAAATAGATAGCCTTTGAGTTCTCTATCTCCTATGCCTCATTTACCCAGCTGCTTCCAAAATATAGCTGTGACCATGTGCCTCTCCTGTTTAGAAACCTTTAGTGGCTCCATATTATGTATAAGATAAAATGTATTCTTCTTAGTCCAGTATTTAAATCTCAGAACAATCTAGCTCCAGTCTTCCTTTGTACCTTTCTTTCACATACTCTACTACAGTCAAGCTAAAGTATTAGAAGTTCCCCAAGTCTGGTCCTGTGTTGTCCACCTCTGTGCCTTTGTACATGCTGTGCCCCACACCAAGAATGAATTCTCTCTAATACTCTACCTTTTGAGAGGCAGCATGGTACAGTGGGTAAAAAAAAAAAAACCACTGGGTTAGGGTTATGAAAGTGCTTGGTTTGAATCTTGCTTCAGTACTTACATGCTGTGTGACTGAGGGTAAGTCATTTACCCTTTCTAGATTTCAGTCTCCCTGACTAAGAAATGGGGACCAAAAAATGCCTATAATAAACAAACAAATAAAATGTTAATATGTATAGAGTACTTAACTTTGTGCCAGGCACTGTACTAAAACACTTTACAATTATTCTCTCAATTGATCTTCACAGAAATACTGTGAGGTAGATGTTCTGATTATCCTCCTTTTGCAGATGAAGAAGTTGAGCAAAGAATAGATAAAATGAGTGTGGTTTTTGTGGCATCAGATAATTAGTAAATGTCTGAGGCTGGATTTGAACTCAGGTCTTGTGTGAATCAAATGAAATAAAATATACCTCTGTGAACTCTAAAACACTATATGAATGCTGTATATTATTAAAATCCTCTTCCTTGAAACTCCAATTCATCCTTGAACGTTCATCCATGAAGACTTCTCTAATCCTCACAGCTGAAAGTGATGCCTGTACAACCCTCCTTAAATTTCCTTTATTTTTTAAATTTGTAAAATGAATTTTTGAGAGATGTTGTTTATTGAGCAAGATGATAAAGAAGCCACAAAACATACCTCCATAAAACCAGAAAAAACAATACAAAAGAGCTTTGTGCCTGATAGGAGTATATGCAACCCTACACTTCTGTAAGTTCTCTTTTATTAAAAGAGAAATGTTCCATTTACTCAGACCTTAACGAGGTAGTACCAGTGATAGCTTCGGTCTGGAACTTGACTTTTCTCATAGCATCATATTGTCATCATTTACATAGTTGTAGTCAGTGTGTATATTGTTGTTCGGCACCTCCTTTATTCATTCTACCCACTTTATATTGATCTTTCCATATTTATTTGAATCTTCATATTTCTCATAACAATAATCTATTACAAGGATTAACTCAGGTTAATCTAATAGAAACCACTTAACAGAAACCTTTCCTGGTTCCCTTAGTTGCTAGTGTGATCTCCCTGCTCAGATGATCTTATGTTTTATTATTATACATGAAAATGTTGTATCCTTTAAGGAAAAGGTGTGCTCCATGGTGTCAAGGACAAGGTTTTGTTGTTTTTCTTGTTGTTGCTATGGTTTTGTCTTTACATCTCCAGTGACTTGCACGGAGTAAGCTCTAAGACTTTCCTTGTTGAATTTTATATCAAAATTAATTGTTTGTTTTCATTTTTCTTGCCATTACAAACAGCATTGTTGTGAATAGTTTTGAACAGACAGGTCTCTTTTTCCCATTTATAATATTTTTTGAGGAATAAACTCAGTAGTGGAACTAATACATCAAAGAAGATGAACCATATTGTATCTGATTGATAAATTATGCATTGATTTTCAAAATGGTCACATCAAATTACAGAAACACCAACCATGCATCATTTTCCCCAGCTTTTTGAACACTGATTTTTTTAACCTTTTACCACCTTCAATAGTTTAATACCGTAGAGTGGTCTTAATTTTTTGTTTTTATGTTTATTCGTGGTTTTGAACACTTTTTCAGATAGTCCTCTTCATATAACACTTTATCTAGGCCTCTATTTTCATGTATCACAATCAGGTGAAGGACAGAACTCTCCTAATAGAATGCAAGATATTTTAGGGAAGAAGCTATATTGTTTTTCACTTTTCCATCCTTAATACTTGATGTTGTTGTTCAGTCATTCAGTCATATTTGACTTTATATGACCCCATGGACTATTGTCCAAGGGATTTTCTTGGCAAAGACACTGGGGTGGGGGTGGCTAGGTGGTGAAGTGAACAGAGCACCAGCCCTGGAGTCAAGAGGACCTGAGTTCAAATCTGGCCTCAGACACTTAACACTTATTAGCTTCATGACTTTGGGCAAGTCACTTAACCCCAATTGCCCTCCCCAAAGCAAAAAATAAAAATAAAAAAGATACTGGGGTGGTTTGCCATTTCTTTCTCTAGTGAACCCCAATTTTAAATATGAGGAACTGAGGCAAATAGGGCTTAATTGAATTGCCCAGGATTACACCGCTAGTTTAGTGTCTGAGGCTGGATTTGAACTTACATTTTCCTTACTCCAAGCCTAGAGCTCTATTCATTGCACCACCAACTGCTTCATAATACATGGTATAGTGCCTTCCAAACAGCAAGCATTTATTAAATTATGTAATTGAATTGAAAAAATTAGGCAAACTCTGTTAGTATAATAATATCTAATGCTTAGCATAATGCCTGGTGCATAGTATGTGATTAATAAATTTTTATTGTATTGAATTGAATATCCCTTTTCACATAAATTTTATTTATTTCAAAACAGAATTTATGGCTTGGTTTTAAGTTAATCTAAAATATTTGACTTATTACTGACTTTGATTCTGTAATTCATATCTGTCATCTCATTTTACCTCATCTGCATAATATTCCTGTGAGATTGGTATGATCATTATTTCTGTTGTAATAGATAACAAAGATGGGGTCACAAATATTTTGGTTAGTGAATTCTTTTCTGTACTTAACACTGTTGAAGGATGACAAGTGTCCACTACCACTCTGTTGATGCAGTCTCCCGAAGTAGTTAAACAGCTACAAAAAAAGCTCTTCATTAGAAGCTTGAACGTTAAGATGGCAGATGAGAGTCTGAGGGGGCCATTTTAAGCAATGAGGCACTCTCATAGGCTGTGTGGTAATTGAAGGACCCAAATATCCAATATTCCTGGGGATTTGTTTTTGTTCCTTGTGCCAATGTGGAAGAGGTAGGTGTCGCCAAGAACTGAAGACTTCTCAAGACTATTGGGAGTGTTGTTAAGCCAAATAGAGTCTTTTCCTGAGAGGATTCTCAAAGTCCAGGTGCCCATTTAACTGTTAAAAAAATCTTTGTGGATGATACTAAGGAAAACACGGAGGAGCACCACTTAGGAGACTACTTTGAACAGTATGGGAAGACTGAAGTGTTTGAAATCATAACTATGTTAGTGGAAAGAAGAGAAGCTATACTTTGGGATTTTCTTTTTTCTTTTTTTGAGGCAATTGAGGTTAAGTGACTTGCCCAGGTTCACACAGCTAGTAAGTATACGAGGTCAGATTTGAACTCAAGTGCCCCTGACTCCAGGGCAGATGCTCTATCCACTACATCATCTAGTTATTCTGCTTTTGTGATTTTCTATGACCTTGACCATGTAGATACAATTGTCATTCAAAAATACCATTCTGTGAATGACCACAAATGTGAAGTAAGGAAAATCTTGACATGGCTAGTGGTTCTTCTAATCAAAGAATATGAAATGATTCTAAGAACATTGGTGGTAACTGTGGAGGAGACTTTGTTGGAAATGATAACATGGTTGACCCTGGTGGAAAAGTTAGTGGTCACAATGATCTTAGTTGCAAACATACTGGTGGAAGATATGATAGAAATTCAGGAGAGCTACAATGGATTTCACAATGATGGAAACATCCTTGGAGGTAGTGAAAGCTAAAATGACTTTGGTAACTATTACTACTATTACCTCTACTGCTACTACTACTACTACTACTACTATTACTACTGCTGCAGCAGCTGCTGCTTCTATTGCTAGTGCTACAACTACTACAACTACTACCCACCACTGCTGCTACTACTAGCGAGCTAGCATTTAGGTAGCATACTCAACTTTGCAAAGCACTTTACAAATGATATCTTATTTTATCTTTAAAACAATCCTGGGAGGAGGTAGGTGTTATTATTATTATCTCCATTTTACAAAGAGAAAACTGATGCAGACAGAGATTAAATGACTTACCCAGGGTCACACAGCTAGTGTCTGAGGCCACATTTGAACTCCAGTCTTTCTGCCTCCAGGGCTCCATTCATAGCACCACCACACTTAAGTGTCACAGTCATTCTTCAGATTTTGGTACATGAGAAGAAGAGAAACTTTGGAGGCAAGAACTCTGGTCCTTATGATGGGAGCCAATATTTTGCCAAGCTACATAATCAAGATGACCATGTTAGATCTAGTAAAAACAATAGTTTTTTAGCAGTCGTCAAAGATGTTACTATTAGGAAACAAAGTTTAGTACAAAAGAAGAGCGAGAGAAGTGACAGGGAAACAAGTTACAATGGATTTGTGAACCCAATCAAACACAGTAGTGACAAGTTCTAGATGCCACAAGAAGACTACACGTAGGCAATATTTTATGCGCATGCATGTGTGTGTGTGTGCATGCACATATGGATGGGTAAAAATTCCCCACTAAGACTCTATTTTGACTAATTATATAACAGATTATTTTAATTTCTGTTTTTTGGAAAATGTATAGGATTTCAACAAATGGTTTTAACAGATTTTTTTTTGTGCTCATGTTAGTGATTGTTATGACCATGATGCTGAATAATTTTCTTTTAAAGAGAAATTGAAGATGAGAGTTGGTTATTGCCTGTGATGACACACCAGGGCTGGAAATACACATTAAGTGTGATAAGTAGAGATAGTCCTTGCTTTCAAGGGGCTTACAATCTAATAGGGGAGACAACATGCAAATAACTATGTGCAAACAAGATAAGATTTGAAAAAGGGAAGGTACTAGAATTGAGAGGAATTGGGAGAATGTGTGTGTGTGCTTGCTTTTTTTTGCATCCAGACCATGCCCTAACTCTTCTCTTTTAGGTAACACTAACATTATATATTAATATGTGGCAAAACAGATATGGGATAGAATTATCCATTAATTAGCCAGCATCCATCTCTTCAAAATGATGTGTCTACCTTAATTTAACAAGAATTTGCAATACCGTTGGGCAAATGGAAGCAAACGATTTTCAGTTTTTCAATCATCCTTTTATAAGGTGTTCCTGTAATGTGGCCCTTAAATGTTAACAGAGTTTACAGTAACAGCAACATTGTGTGATCAACTATGAATGACTTAGCTCTTCTCAGAAATATAAGGATCCAAGACAATTACAAAGGACTCATGAGGGAAAATACTATCCCCATCCAGAGAAAGAACTGATGGACTTTGAATGCAGATTGAAGCATTCGATTTTCACCTTTTTTTCATGTTTTTTCCCCTTTTGGTCCATTTCTTCTTCACAACTATTACTAATATGGAAATATGTTTTACATGATTGCATACATATAACCTATATCAAATTGCTCACTGTTTTAGAAAGAGGAGAGGGCAGGGAGGGAAAAAATTTGGAACTTGAAATTTGGTAAAAATGAACATTAAAAATTATCTTCATATATAATTGGAAAAATCAAATACTGTTAGAAATAATAAAAATTGTTTAGATTGAAGTTATTTATGAGTACTATAAAGCATAAAATATTTATATTCTGTTCACATGATTATATAATTTAGAGGAATAAATGGATGTTAAGGTATCTTTCTGGAATACAAAATAATTGTTTTGACTTTGATAATGTAACTCACTAAATGGACTCCTCTAAGAATTTTTCTGGTAAAAAAAAAAATTATCAGAATGCTTACAATTTGATTTTGACAGAGTTTTGAGTTAGAAAGACTTGGAAGCTTATGGTGAGGTATAATCTAATGGATTTTGATACGGAATGGATTCTTCTCTGGAAGACTGAATTCATAAGATCATGGCTGGAAGGGACCTTAAAGGTTATCTAATTCAACCCCTTCATTTTCCATTAAGTTCCTTACCTCAAGGCTAGGGATTTGATGAGTAGCTAACAATAGAAATAATATTAGCAGTTCATATCTATATAATGCTTTAGTTTAAAAATTAGTTTACTCAAAACAACCTTCTGAGAGAAATAATGGAAATATTATTATTCCCTTTTTACAACTGAGAAAATTGAACCTCAGAGATTATGACTTCCAAACTAATCACTTAAAGCAAGTTAGCTTATTGTATGGGACTTAGAATAAATCTTTCTAAATTTTTTTGTTGATACATTTTATTTTGACCCAATAGACACTTCTTAACAAAGATCCAAGTACTCTCCCTTCAGAGGTCCTTACAAGAAACAGCCATTTCAAGCTTGGGACTTACTGCTTTTATAATTTGCCAACTGTTAAGAAAAAGGAAGGATTGTTTGTACTTTCACAATATGGTGACATCACCACCCATAGTATTTAAGCTAAAATTTGTTGCCTCTTAGTGTTGTCTTTACTTACATAGCTTTAACCATTGTGTTTGCATTTCTGTCTCTGTTTTCTTCACTTAGTATCACCTCAGACAAGCCTTTCCATGATATGCTAAATTATTCATTTATTCCATTCCTTATGGCACGGTGTCATTCCATTGCACTCATGGACTTAATGATCACCAAATTGCTGGCCACATTTGTTTCTAGGTCTTGCTCATCCATTTGATTCCACTTATTCCATTTATTTTATTTTTAATCCAATATCAAATAGTTTTGATAATTATTGCTTTGTATGTAGTTTGAGAGCAAATTATATCACTTGACATTCTTGACCTATTAGTAATATAAATGAATTTTGTTATTTTACTTTTGGTTTGGGGCTGGATGTATGATTTCACTGGAGGGAACTTTCAAGGAGGAAACTCCTTCTACCAAAGCAGATTGACACCTGCTCTTAAATTTCTAGTCTTATAGAGTTACCTGGGGCATTAAGAGGTTAAGTTCTTGCCCAGGGTCAAACAAACAGCATATATGAGAGATAGACCTTGAACCAAAGTCTTCTTGACTCCACATCCAGTTTTCAAATGACTATGCCCCCTTGCCTCTCTCTTATGTTGTAGAATTTAATAAAATATCCTTTTGATAATTTATTGGTATAGTGCTAAATTGATAATAGAATGTATTTACATGGCATTTAAAATTTTCACAGCTTTTTATATTTTAATTAATTTGAGATGGAGAACAACCATGTGATGTAGGTAACTGCAAGCATTACCATCTCTTTTAAAGATGAGGGAACTGAGACTCAAAAAAGGTTAACGTACCAGGCTCATACAGCTAAAAGTCAAATCAAATCAACAAAAATTTATTAAGTACTTTGGTTGTCATTTCTTTTTGTAGCTCATTTTACAAATGAGGAAACTGAGGCAAACAGGGTTAAGTAACTTGCCCAGGGTCTCAAAGTTAATAGGTGTCTGAAGTCAGATTTGAACTTGGATCTTTCCAATGCCAGGCCTGGCACTCTATTCCTTGTGCCACCTAGCTTACTGTGTACCAGGGTACTATTATGAGCACTGAGGATACTAAGAAACAGGGGCAGGGGAATAGCCCCTGTCCTCAAAGACCTCAGATTCTAATGTGAGAGCCAATAATGTATAAACAAGATATATACAGAGTAAATTACAGAGAATCTACATAAGGAAGACACTAGCACTGAGGAGAATCAGGAAAGGCTTCCTGCAGACAGACTTCAACTGAAATTCAGAAGGAACCAGGAGGTAGAAGTGAGTTCAAATCTGGCCTCAGACATTTCCCAGCTGTGTGACTCTGTTTGCTTTAGTTCTCTTATCTGTAAAATGAGCTGGAGGAAAAAATGGCAAACTACCCCAGTTTCTTTGCTAAGAAAACCCCAAGTGGGGTCACAAAGAATTGGACATGAACAACTGAACAACAATAAATATGCTCAAAGACATACTGAAAAGATGGCAGATTGACCACCTGGTACAGCTCAAAAGGAACTAATCTCAAAAGGGCCATTTAGCCTGTTTAAACTACCAGCACATATTGAGAACATTTATAAAGCAAAGTCTATTTCAAATGAAACTATGTCCATGAGACAAATATAAGTTTAAGTTTATTATAAAAGAAACAGGTCATTTGAACTAGGTTGCTACCAGCTCAAGATCTGCTTTAGGAAGATGTACCAAAAAATAAGGTGATTTTGAGGAAGTGAGGCATTGGTTTCTCAGCATTTCAAAATCAGCAAAAGGTGAATATATATTTCAGTTTAAGGTTGTGGCTCCTAGCTTTTGGTAGACTGGATTTTGATGAGATGTTTTATATCTATTTTGTATTTGTGGCTCTGTTTTCCATGAGGAGCTATTCTTTTATTTCCAAAATGAAGTATTTGGACCACATCTTTAAGGTTTCTTCAAATTCTAAATTTTATGATCCTATGAGAGATGAATTGGAGTGACTGCCTTGATAAAGGTGAGATCACCAATTGAGAAAATTGGTGTAATGGGAATGCAAATTTGGAAGATCTTCCCTGCCCCTAGGCTAAAGTGCACCTGAAGCCTGAGGTGGGAGGCTTGTTTTTCAGTAGATACTTCTTGATTGGCCAGTGAGTCAATAAGGTTGTTACATTCTCTGAGCCAGGAGAAGGCTATATAAGCCCTGATGTGTAGCTTTGTTTTGGGACTCACTTTGAGAAGTGTTCTGTGATTTGATCTGAATTCTGGGAAGCTGTTGTTGAGAGTCCCCCGGCTTTGAAAAATCCAGATGTGGAAACCCAGATGTTGACTGGGTATGGATGTAATGGTTGGACAGTTTGGAAATCTGTCTACTTGATCTGTTTCTGTCTTGATAATTCTGCCTGTATGCTTTTAAGTTCGGGGTGCTGACCTTTTTCCCCTGAACAAGGTAAACGATATATGTCTGACTGATTAAAGTAAGCTTGTTAACCCATTTTGAGTTGCTTTCCTTTAACAAAGCAGATCCAAGAACCTGTATGGGTGGCAAACCCTGAGGACGCTTGGGGTGCTTGCTGCTACAATTGGTGAGGTTAAGTTGGTACATTTTAGTTGGGGATATTTGAGAAGATGACAGAAATGTGAAGTGAGGGGTGAATGATTAGAAATGGAGAAAGACAGAGAACCAAGCTCAGGGTAGAGCCAGAGTAAAGACTAGAATGGGATGAAAACAGGGGTGGAAACTTCTTACTGAAGAAGGGTAATAAGCCAAGTGGGAACCAAATAGTAATTAATTTAGATACATGATTTTAATAGGCTGGCAAATAGACACTCCAATAAAATAGAATTTGAATTGAAGAAGAGAGTTGGAGAAAATAATCTGGAGAGCAAAAGTAATCAAGAAGCAAGAATAAACTACATGTATTAAAAATACCAGGAGAAATGTGAGTGATAGTTGCAATTAGTGCTGTCTTTATTTGTTTTAACAGCAAGATGAATCACGAGGAGCTTTCATACAAAAGAACAATGCATGTGTACACAGTGCTTTACAATTTAGACAGTATTCAGCACTATAAAGTGGAAAGAATCCTGGCCTCAGTCTAGTTCCATAAGGCATGCATTTAACAGTTGTGTGATTCCCAAATAAATTACTTGATCTTTCTAACCTTCAGTTTCCCTACCAATTAAATAAAAATAATATTTGTACTATTTACCTCATGGGGTTATTGTGAAGAAAGTCCTTTATAAATTGTAAAACACTACATAATGTGAATTTTTTTTAAATATAAGAAAGTAGAATCTTTAAAATTATTTCTTGCTATGAGAGGGAAAGCAATTGTATTTGGATTCTTGGTTTTACTACTGTTAAGTATGTGACCCTGGATAAGTAACTTGATCTCCAGGGTCCTCAGGTACCTTTAAAAAAATGAAGATTTTTGGCAGATATATTGGGTTTCCATCAAAACTACATCCTCAGGTCCTATTGTAGTAAGATGAATTGGGTTAATTAAATTACAAAGGTGAATTCTTGGCCTAGAGACAGTAGGCTCTCAAACTGGTAGGTTAGGAGTATTGAAGACTATGGCAGAAATGTAAGGTGAGGAGTAATTAATTAGAGAAGGGCTAGACAGAGAGCTGGGAACAGAGCAGTGAGTAGGATGGGCTGAAGATAGGGATAGATTCTTTTTCCCCTTTTAAAAGGATAATAAGCCAAGTGGAAAACAAAACTGGGAACATGAGAAAGAGATGGATACTTGAGTTTAAAAAATCACATTGGAATTGGATAAACTGAGGGTGGCAAGATAAGGTCAAGGTCAGAAATAATAATTGGACAGTTTTTCAGGCGGGCAAGTATTGCCTTTGGTGGTCACCATGATGTATTGCCTTTTGTTTGGGGAGAAAGAATTAGGACATTCCAAATATGCCAACTCTAGGATGGAATTCTCTGTTCTTGACCTAAAATGGCACAGACCCCTGAGAGAAATAAGAGCCCCAAGGGCTGTATCTTCATCTCCAATTGTCCAAGAAATCTTATCATGCAGATATCAGAGGCAGATCTATGTCCTCTGGTAATAGGGAACACTCTTCAGACCAGAAGTGGTACAATTTTCATAAAAAATTTGAGACCCTTGAGGATTTATTCATCTAAGGTTCAGACAGAGGGAGAGGAATGAGGCATTGACCAAGGGGTCTGGCTACAATTATACTTTTATTTCAATAATTCAAGTGTTTGTGATTTCATGTGCGATTACGCCTTCCCCTGATGCAGATCACAGTCCTGCTATTCCTTAGTCTTTAAGAGTTACTGTAGCTGAAAAATTCATCAACCTGTGACCAACTTGGTAATAAGCCTCTCTAAGGAGTAATCAGGGCAGTTCCTTGGGTCACTGACATATAAGCTATTGCCAGGATATTTCAGTTTTTCTAGCTAATAAGGCATGTTATGGTTTCTGCTATATTATTGAAGAACTCAGGGTTGTCCCCTCAGTAATTTGAAATAGCACTCTAGAGGAGGAATTTTGGTTTTAAATAAAAAATACTGTTAAGGATACAAATATATACATATTGGGAGGACAAATCATTTTACTGCTTTGGTATTGGGTTTATTGAATGGCTTAAATAATTTTGGAGGTATTTGTAAGAAAGCTATAAAGTTCTTCTATCATGATGATTACTGAAAATTGAAACAAATATGCAATGGGAGATTGATCAGAGACACTGCTGATCAATCCCATTGCACATACAAACCAGAAAAAATAATGGAGAAAATTACACAGGTGAAAAAAAAACTCATGATGGGAAGGTAACTAACAAAAATGTCATTGTTCTACAGATTATCCTATTATTACAAACATGTATTTAAGGCACAATTGTCAGTGTCTTGAGAGAAATGAATCAGTAGGTTTTTCAGGCATTTTTTATTTCCTCTTGTTCCTTCTATACTCACAATGATACAATAAAATTCTCCAAATTATAATAACATATGCACATTGGTACCTGGTTATTTCATTGCCAAAGTAGGATAATTTGAGGATAGAGAGAAATATATGGGAAAGCATGGTTTAGAAAGGAAGAAGAGAGACCAACCATTTGCAGATTCTCTGGAAGCTTCACATTTTTGTATTATAAATAGATATTTTTGAGAAAAAATGACAAATTCTATACATAGCAAGCACCAAATAGTATTTTAAGAAATGAAATAGATTATATTTTAACTAAAATTTTTAAAAAGATTTATTATTGATGCTAGGGTTATTGTTGAAGAAGCTGTATGTTCAGGAAGATTTTCTACTTGTAGAGAAAGATCAAAATTAGTAATAAATAAGAAGAAAGAGAAACAGCTAAGGCATACAAGTGGGACAACTGAATCCTGAACAATCTCAACAAGTAATTGGCAATTCAAAGTAAAAAAGAGAATAAAAATGACATTAATATTGATTATAACAATTTTATACAGGTTCTTAACTAATATGTATTAAGTACCACAACAAGGTAACCAAAAAACCATAAATTCACATTAGTGAGCAAACGTCTGACTTGCTTGTCAAATAGAGAAAGATGGCTGGCATAGGCATTGCCAGAATTGAATATCAACTTGTTTGTAAAATCTTATGAAGAAGGATAATAGACAATTATGAGCAATACCATCTCATAATTCAGAGAGAAAATGTTTGTCAACTTGCCTTGAATGAGGAAATCATTTTAAAGAAACCTTGGCAAAATATCCAACTAAATCATATTATCCCAAAGGAAGGAAGGAAAAAAAGTATTTATTAAGGACCTACTAAGCATGACACTGTGCTGACAAATGTTATACACATATGTTTCCAAATATCTCACCTGATCCTTGCAACAACTATGGGAACTAGGTGTTATTTATTATTCCCATTTCACAGTTGGGGAAACAGAAGTTAAGTGACTTGCCCAGAGTCATACATTTAGTGAGAGTGCAGAATGTGAACTCAGATTTTCCTGACCCCAGGCCCAGCACTCTATCCACTGTGCCACCTAGTTGCCTTTGACATTTGGGAAGGGGAAGGGAACAAATGTTTATGTGGCACCTACTACATGAAAGGTTCATGCTTAGTGCTTTATAAATATTATCTCATTCGATTCTCACAACCCTGTGAGGGAAGTGCTATTATTGTCCCCAATTTAAAGCTGAGGAAACTGAGGCAAACAGACATTAAGTGATGTGCCCAAGGTTACACAGCTAATAAGTGTCTGAGGGCAGATTTAAACTCAGGTCTTCCTGGCCCAACATTAAGATTCTTTTGTTGATTCATAGTACAGATCAGGTGGTGCTAATTGTGGTTTTCCCCCAAAGCTCTGTCCCAGTCTCCCCAGTCTTCTGTCTCTACATTCTGCCTCCTTGTGACTCCATTGGCCCCCATGAGTTTATTATATTTATGTTGATGACCCCCAGATCATTATATCTCACTCCAGGTTGTTTCTCTGAGATCTAATCCTACATCTCCAATTGCCTCTTTAACATGTCAAGCTGGATATTTTAAAGACATTTCAAAGAGTTGGACACAACTGATTGATTGACTCTTTGTGACCCCATTTGGGGTTTACTTCACAAAGATACTGGAGTGGTTTGCCATTTCCTTCTCCAACTCATTTTACAGAAGAGGAAACTGAGGAAAATATGGTTAAATGACTTGCTCAGATTCATACAACTAGGAAGTGTCTAAGGTCAGATCTGAACTCAGGAAAGGGAGCTTTTCTGATTCCAGGCCTAATTCTCTATCCATTACACCACCTGGGTGCCTTTGCAGATCTTAGATTTTTATCCATATGTCCTGCTGGGATGACTTTACTTAGGTCTGTGTTCAATTATCTTTCTTCTTCTACTGCTTCTAACTTTTATATAAAGTGACACCGGTCAAAATCTTCTTTCATCTTTTTCTATTACATTTTCAAAGCAGTGCATATTCTTAACAGATACTTCCTTTGGATGTCATATCTCACTGCTCAGCAAGAAGATCAAGTGTTTACAGGCTGAGGCTGAGATCTTTGCTCCAAAAAGTTGGTGGGTTTGCCGTACATAGAGAACTGGTTCAGGATTGATTTGTATATAAGTAATGATTAATTTTGAGTCAACTGTATTATTTTTACTCTTTTTTTAAAGTGAGGTTATCTGGTGCTCTAACACCTCTATATTTTGTTTTATTTAATAAAGTATTTATGATGTATAAGCATGAATCTATAAGCCTTTGTCTTCTCACATTTCTTTCCCCCAAACCGTATTTTCCATCATTCCCCTTTACATTCTATTTTATATTGAAGTTACTATATACCCAAGGAGATAGTCATTTAATTTAGGCAGTCTAATCAGTACCTTCTCATCCTCCACAATTGGTGTTGTGGCAAGGTAAAATTATTGTAATGTTGGTCTTTTAGCAAATATTTAGCATGAACACTGCAATATGAGATGATCAAATAGAAGATTTTGCATTCTTTGTTCCACGGGTTTGCCATGGCCAAAGTATTCAACACCAAGCAACCAGACTACTGATGAGGATCCTTCTGATTCTTAGCTAGGCTCATTCTCAGAAAGCAAACATCATATACTGCTGAGACTACAAGACCTTCCCAGTACTGTAGAACCTGTTAGACCTTATACTCTAATTGGGTGGCCTTCAAGAATCCACAGTCACTTCAACATCATGATAAGGGATTGTTGGAGGTAATAGAAACTTTTACAATACAACCTTAAAACATGGCAGGAAAGCATGATTTGGTGGAGTTTCCTCTTTGGAAGTCTCCATGCAGAAAATGAATGACAAAATATATTAGATATGTTATAATGGGAATTTCTTTAGGGCAGTGGTACAAAATTTAAATAGATATTTAGGACCCTTCACACTATATACAGTAACAGTAATATTATTTTAAGAACAACTTGGAGTAACTAAGTCATTTTGATGACTATAAATACCCAAATTAACTACAAAGGACATATGAAGGAATATGCTATCAGCATCCAAAGAACTGAAAAAATAGAAGTAGGAATAAAATTATTTTACATATATACATATACATACATATGTATATGTATATATGTATTTGTCTTTAATGGTAGCCATCTCTAAGGAGGTGTGAGGGGAGGGGAAAAAAGGAAAAAAGAAATTTACATAATTTTCTTATATATTTAAAAGGAATATAAGTTATACATAGCATATTTGCATTTTAATGTGCAATGGGTTTTTATTATACTATGTTATGGAAATGTTTGTTTTATTCCATAATTAAAAAAAAACTTCAAACAGGAATAGTGGAAGGGGACATTAAATTTTACATTAGGATTTCAGTAGGCCATATATTGGCTTAGAAAACCACATATACCTTATTGTATTTTAATTTATTTTGTTAAATATCTCCCAATTGTATTTTAGTCTAGTGCTGGCTATATTCTGGAGTGTTGTAGGCTGCACCAGCCCTCAGCATGTTTGATATCACTTCTTTAGTGGGTGTATTACACTTAGAGAGCCACTGAGGCTCCTTTCAACTCTAAAATTCTATGGGTTTAGATTCTGGGTTTGGAGTTAGATCACATGAGTTCACATGTAGTTAGATCACATGTAGCTCTGACACCTACATTAAGTGTCTTGGACAAGTCACTTTAACTACTTATGCCACTATTTGCTCACTTGAAAAATGAAGGGGTCATTTTTCTTTTCTAGATGAACTAGATTTCTTTTACCTCTAGAGGTGGTAAACTGAGTCATTCTGACTCAATCATATGTGCTCTTTTGGCTTTCTCTTTCTCAGCCACAAAATTTTGCTGACAAATTACTAAATTTGCTCAATTGTTTAACTTGTTGTTATGTGCTGGTTGACACTCCACTAGGTTCTGGATATACAAAGACAAAAACGGAACAGTCCCTTCTCTCAAGGAGCTTACATTCTATCAGGGAGAAAACATGTACAAATAGTAATAGCTAGCATGTGAATAATTAAGATTTATGAACATTGCATTGTTCATTCTTGTTGTTTGTCCTTTGTTTTCGAAGAAGACTGCAATGGAAATGCAAATTTAAAGATCTTCCCTGACCCTTGGCCCTTTGATAGGCTAAAGAGACTCTGAGATCCTTCCTTGATTTGAAAATATACTCTGCCCCCTAACAGGCTGAATGTGGTTACATGGAGCCTGTGGCAGGAGGCTTGGTTTTCAGGAATGCCCATACCTTGGTGCTGTGTGATTGGGCACTGGGTCAAGAAAGTGGTTACATTCTCTGACCAAGGAGAAGGCTATATAATCCCTGATGTGGGGCTTTGGTTTGGAGCTCACTTTGAGAAATGTTGTGTGATTTGAACAGATGAGACTCTGGGCAGCCATTGAGAACCCCCTGGCTTTTAAAACCCAGATGTTGATGCTTCCCTTTCTGATAACTGTGATTTAGTATGGATGTAATGGTTGGACAGTTTGGAAGCCTGTTTGCTTGATCTGTTTCTCTGTCTTGTAACTTCTGTCTGTATACTCTGAAGTTAGGGGTGCTGACCTTTTTCCCCTGAACTAGATAAATGATATATGTTTGATTGATTAAAGTAAGCTTGTTAACCCATTTTGAGTTGCTTTCCTTTAGAAAAGCAGATCTAGGGGTGGCCAGGTAGCACAGTGAGTAAGAGCACTGGCCCCGGTGTTGGGATGACCTGGGATCAAATCCAGGCTCAGACACTTAGCACCCACCCAGAAACACCTGGCCGTGTAACCTTGAGCAAATTACTTAACCCCAATTGCTTAAAAAAAAATAAAAAGAAAAGCAGATCTAAGAACCTGTGTTGGCAGCCACCTGGGGATGCTGGGGTGCTTGCTGCTACAAAGACCAATGATATCATGGATGATATCTTGACTGGTGCATGAATTGGATTTAACTGAATTACTCAAAGTTGTCATCCTCATTCTCTCTTCCAGAGTGATTGAAGGCCAGTGGTAGACAAAGTCAAGATGATGGGCAATGACCCAGAATGCAGTGGATGACTTTGGCATCTTCCATGTCTGACCAAATTCTAAGTGCCCCACAACACTTGCTTCAGCTGCCTTCATGGCCATAGGAACAAATTGTTCTCATTTGCTCATTCTACTTGCAGAAGTTTTCATATGTTTGGGGTAGACATCCCCTCTAACTCACTGATGGGTTTGAGGCCTGTCAGCTACCCTCAACCTGATTGTATAGCTATACATGCATGTGTATATGCATATATGTGTGCATGTATATATATACATGTGTTTATGTATGTGTGTGTATATGTATATACCTCATCTGATTGATCCAACATCCCTATGAGGTAGGTTTCATTATAATCCTAGTTTTTCAGATGAAAAAACTGAGGCTGAAAATTGGTAAGACTTTCCCAGGACCATATAACTAATAACTATCTCAGATGGGATTTGAATTCAGATCTTCTGAAATAAAAGTCCAACATTCTATCCATTGTGCTACCTCGCAATACATAGAGCTTACAAAATACATATAAAAGAAATACGAGGCAATTTGGTGGGAAGGGCTAGCAGTTGGGTGTATCACGAAATACTTCATAAGAAGGTGGCATTTGAGTTGAGTTTTAAGAAAAAAAATTCTGAGGAGCAGTAGTGAAGAGGGTATACATGTCAGACATGGGGGACAACCAGGGTAAAGATATGGAAATGGAAGATAAGAGTGTCATATTGTGTGACAGAAAGAAAAAGAGTCTGAATGGAATGAAAAGTATGGGAAGGGAATAAAGTGCAAAAAATTTAGAAAAGTAAATTTGGGACAGGTTGTGAAGGGCTTTAAAAGCAAAATGTAGGAGTCTGTATTTGATAGGGAACCACTGAAGTTTATTGAGCTAGGGGAAGTGACTGAACTTTAGGAAAATCACTTTAGAGGTTGTATGACTTATAGCAGGGAAATTAATCAGGAAGTCAATTTAAGAGGCTATTGTAATAATCCAGGTGAGAGGTAATGGGGACATGAACCAGGATGGTGACAGAGGTGAGATAAGGGAACATATATAGAATATGCCATGGACATAGAAACGATAAAATTTAGCTACTACTTAGTATGTGGGATAAGATGGAATGTGGAATCTAGGATAATGCATATTTTAGAACCTGCATGACAAGAAGGATAATAAGAGTGTTTAGCAGAAAATTTCATGACTTCTATACTGAACACGTTGAGTTTGAAATGCTTAAGGTACATACTGTTTGCAAATTCTAATACACAGTTGGGCTTGAAGTTCGGAAGAAATACTATGACCGGACATGTGTATCTTGGTATCATCATTACAGAGATTATAATTATACTTATGGAAGTTAATGAGAGAGAGAGTAGTATGAAAAAAGAGAAGAGAGAAGAGAGGAGAAGAGAAGGGAAGAGAAGAGAGGAGAAGAGAAGGGAAGAGAAGAGAGGAGAGGAGAGGAGAGGAGAGGAGAGGA
>NW_027185779.1:9838612-9839435 GCF_028583685.1 Petaurus breviceps papuanus | reverse complement strand
GAGAAGAGAAGAGAAGAGAAGAGAAGAGAAGAGAAGAGAAGAGAAGAGAAGAGAAGAGGTCAGAGTTCTGGAGTATATTCACAGTTAAGAGTAATATGAATAATTAATGAGCAAAGTAGAATGAAAAGGAGCAAACAGACAGCTAGAAGGATATTCAAGATAGACAGTGCCATAAAAAGAGATGAGTGAGTAACCAGGAGAAACAGGTAGCGAGCAAAGTCAAGTGGTACAGAAATTTGTTAATTAAGAAAAAAACTATCAGATTTTGAAATGAAGAAACCATAGATAACTTAGGAGGTAACAGTTTCAAATGAGTGATGAGATAGAAAGCCATGTTGAAGAGGGTTGAGAAAAGAATAGCAGGAGAGGAAGTAGATGTAACGAATGTAGTCAACTTCTAGAAACGTGAATATGAAAGGGATGAGAGATATGACAATAGTTTCAGAGAATGGTGAAGTCTGGTAAGGGTTTTAAGTATTGTGTGGACTTGGGAGTATCTGTAGGCAGCATGGAAAGAAGCACAAGATGTAGATAAATTGAAGATTAGATAATAGTGGGGGCAATCTGCGGGAGAATAAGAGGAGAGAGGGACCAAGAACGCATGTAGCCCTAGTGATAAGGGGCACTTATTCATCAGAGACTAGAGTCCAGAAAGAGAAAATGTGGAATGAAGTCAAGGGATTGTGAAATGTAGAGGACAGAAAAGGAAGTTGCAGCTATGGATTTATTTTCTCAGTAAAGCATGAATCAGGGTCCTCAGCAGAGAGAGAAAGTGAACAGACGAAGTGTGAGACTTTGGAAGAGGAGACAATGTATCACAATA
>NW_027185779.1:9741973-9838512 GCF_028583685.1 Petaurus breviceps papuanus | reverse complement strand
CTCTCTTCCTACACATTTCTCAGTCCTCTGTAATATGGTTTCCTACTTTAGTACTCATGTAAAAGTTCTTCCTCCAAAGTTGCCAGGGGTTTCTTAATTACAAAATCAGAAGGCCTGGGTTCAGCTTCAGCAAATCAGTTCACCTCTCTGGGTCTCAGATGCCTCAAGTATAAAATAAAGTGAATGGCCTCTGAGGTCCATTCTAGCTCTAACTGTATGATAATAGAAGACTTGGAAGAACTTCTCTGGGGAGAACGGTAAATTACTTCTTCAAGGAAATTCTGAGGGGAAATTGAATGGCCAGTATCCTTGGCCTTTGATGTACAACCAACCCAGCACCACACACCAAGAAAAATTAATTTTTACTACATATTTTCTCTAATAACTTTGTCTAAATGGGAGAACCTTACTGAGTTCTATTTTTCCTTTTCTTCTTTCTTTTATTTTAAACAAAACTGACACCTACTAAAGCCTTAATTATCTAGATCAGTCCTATTCTATTTAAGGCCTAGTATTTTCCCTACATCTTCAGACTGCAATTCATTCAGTCTGTGACCAATTTCTTGCTCTTGTGAAGGGGTAGGCATTTCCTTCCACTGAAGAAGAAAGGGGATTCCAAATTTATTCCACTGTCTTAAAGTCATCACTTACTGCACCCCAGATTTCTCTCTCATTTGCTGGAGTTCTTATTGAATCCTGGATCCTCTCTGCTATACCAGTGAGGTTTAGGTCCTGACAAAACTGGAGAAACTCTGAGTCGGAACCTGGTAACAGATTGTGCATCTCAGCTTGACTAAATTTAGAAAGGTTCCTTACCAGAAGGTTGGCAAACAGATAAGGTATTACCTGATGGTACGTTGCAAAATGTTATTATAACAGATGATATTTAAAACAGATGATATTGACAAAAAACATTGATAAAAAGGTAATCATTAAGTATATAAAAGTGCCACATTAAGCCATGATGAAGCACAAAGTAAATAAATTTGCACAGGTGTATACCTTATTATGTCACTTAAAAACAATAATAAAAACAACAAAGTTGTCTTAAAGGTGAAAAGCAGTTTTAACCAAGATTTTAGAAAATTTCTTTCTTGAGTCATTTCACTGAATAATAGAAGCATAGAATTGGAAGGGGCCTGGAAGGTATTCAGAAGAGAAAGGCAGATTTGGGGAGTGAATAGTTAGGAAACTTAGGGAAAGAACCATAATTTGGATTCCTGGACCATAGCTTAAAATACAAGAATCACAGATTCAAAGAGTTTGAAAGGATCTCAGAGGTTAGCTGTTCAATCATTTTCAGTCATCTCTCACTCCTTGTGATCCCTTTTGGGGTTTTCTTGGCAAAGATATTGGAGTAGTTTGCTATTTTCCTCTCCAGTTCATTTTACATATGAAGAAATTGAGGCAAACATGGTAAAAGTGACTTGTCTAGGGTCACACAGTTATTAAGTGTCTGAAGCCAGATTTGAACTCAAAATGATGAGTCTTCCTGACTCCCAGTGCTCTATCCACTCAACCATCTACTACCCAAGAGGTTACCAAGCTGACCTCAGAGGTCTCTGAATCAAAACCATGGGTAAATAAGAATTTCCTCTTTAGATAAAATAATTAGGAATTTTTTTAAATTTTCAAGTCCTCTTTCTTTCTCACCCCACTCACCCTCAGCAGCCATGTTAATTTGGGATTAGTATTGGAATTTCTACCAGTGCCTGAGGTTGGTAGCAGTGGTCAACAAAGTAATAGTGTTCAATGACATAGGAAGTCCTTAAATCTGTTCTTTTATAGCTTTCACCCATCACTCTTAATTCTGCACACTGGATCCAAGGACAGCAAGCCTAATCTCTCTTCCACATAAAAGCCCTTCACGTACTTGAGGATAGGTATCATGGTACCCTTAAGGCTTCTTTGCTTTGGGTTAACTAGTTTCTTCAAATTATCCTCATGTGGCATGATATCAAGGTCTTTTACCATCCTAGCTGTCCTCTTCTGGGTCCTTTGTTGTTTATCAGTGTACTTCCTAGGACATGGAACTAAATAAGATGGCCTCACTGTGACAGAATATGGTAGCACCCTCATCCCTTTGTTCCAGTCCCTCAATAATAATAATCAGACTACCTGAAAGCTATGATCAAAAAATAACATTAATACAATAGTACAAGAAATAGTTAAGAAAATTGTCCTTAAGCATTAGAATAAGAGGTGAAAGTGGGAATAGGAAAAAATCTACTGAAAAGGGGTCCTACAAGGAAAACCCACAGGAATATTATAGTCAAATTCTGAAACCCCCAACTCAAGGATAAAATATTAGAAGAACAAGAAAAAAAAAACAACTTATATATGGTGGTGCCACAATTAGAATCACACAAGACCTGATAGTGGCAACACTAAAAGATCACAGGTTTTGGAACACTATATATCAAAGAGCAAAAGAACTGGGGCTCTGGTCAAAAAATATAATACCCAGCAAAGCTAAGCATAATCCTGAATGAAAAAAAATGCATATTTAATTGTCAGGCTTTCAGGACTTTGTTTAAAAAAAAACAACAAACAAAAATAAACCTGAACTTAATAATTCATACAAGAACCAAGAGAAACATAAAGTACATACCAAAGACCAATTACAAGGGACTCAATAAGGACAGACTTTTTACCTTGTATTTGTATAAAATGTAAAACATATGTCTAAGATTATTATTAATAATTGGGTAGTTCATAAGAAAGATTGAAGTAGATCTGAGCATGCTATGACTTCAAAAATCAAAATTGTTCAGGAACAGCTAAAAAGAGTAATTATCTTATACAAATGAGGCACAAGAGAGAAAACCGATAAAGAGGAATTAGATGGGGAGGAGGGTTGTTAGTTCTGGAAACCTACTTTCATCAGGAATGGGTTTAAGAGGGAACAAAACATATACATCTAGAAGAATATAAATGTCATCTAAATGTATAAAAAAATGAAAATACTAAGGGAATAAGGAGAGAGGGGACGAACAGGGAGGGGTCTTTAGAAGGGAAGGGTATTTAGATTAATGTGAATGGGAGGATAAGGGAGGGAGGGAAGGATCTACAGAGGGGAGTGTGAGGGAATAGGTGAGAGGAGTGTACAAAAGGGTGTTTAGATCTATGGGAGTGGGAGGATAAGGCAGGGATCAATGGAGGGGGAAAGGTTACATAACAGGAGGGCAGGGTAGCTGGTAGAAGAAAACTAGGGGAGACAGGAGGTATAGGAAATAAGAGTTTACACAAACATAAAAAAACAAAGATTAGGAGTAGAATCTCTTTGGGAAAGTATATGTTTATATATGTATGTATATACATGTATATATGTGTATGCATATGTCAATATCTATATATAGATATATCCAGACTTAGCTGTATCCTGAGGAGATAGGGGAGGAAGGGGGAAAAAGAACAAAGTAAAAAGTGTACAGCAGAGAACAAAAAAACCCTACAAGGAAGCAAAGAAAAGATGGACAGCTTTCAACACAATGCATAATATTTAATATATAGGCTTTCTTGAAATGAAAATGTGTTGCTTTATATTTTGAATCCTCTCCTATATTCTGCTGTGTACATGACATGTTTTTTTTAATTTTCTTGTGTTATATTTAACTTTCAATATTTAAGTTGTAATATTTTCTTTTTCTTTTCTTATATATTTAAGTTTTAGAAGTCAAGTTTAAAATAAGAAAGATTAAGCAAACATTAATGAACAAGGACCCAAACTGTGAAAGACTTAACTACTCTGATAAATATAATGATCTAAGACAATCCCAAAGGACTTGTGAAAAAAAAAATGCTATCTACCTCCAGAGAGAGAACTGATGAACTCTGGAGTGCAGATTGAAGCATACTTTTTTTTTCACTTTTTTCAAATTTTCTTGCATTTTTTTTTTGCAATGTGGCTAATATGGAAATATGTTTTACAATAACTTCACATGTAAAATTGATATTATATTGCTCACCTTCTCATTGGGTTGGGGAGGTGATGAAGGGATGGAGAAAATTTGGAACTCAAAAAAATTTTTTTAAAAGAATATTAAATTCTAGGGGCAGCTAGGTGGCCCAGTGAATAGAATACCAGCTCTGGAGTCAGGAGGACCTGAATTCAAATCTGGCCTCAGAGACTTGACACTTACTAGTTGTGTGACTTTGAGCAAGTCACAACCCCAATTGCTATGCCTTCCTGCCTCCAAAAAAAAGAATATTAAATTCTAATTCATTAAAAAATAAAAGGACCAAGTACAAAGGCCTGAAGCATGCAACTATGCATTCCTAACAATGTTCAGTATCAACACCATAATCCACATTCTTTGGAAATAGTTATTCAAATAAAATGTCTTCTTATTCATTGAGTACCAAGTTAGTTCATATTTCCATATTGTGCCCAAATATAGCTAGTTTAGTTGTTGTCAGAATGGAATTTCACTTTACAGATAGGAAATAACTCTTTTCCAGTCCCCCTGCTCCCCTGAAAGGAAGCCCAGACTCTCTAGAAGAGATACATAATGAAAGGTCACCAGGCACCTCAAAAAACAGCAGGCTCTAAGATCACCTCTGGACTCTAAATCCTGACCATTAGTTTAAATTCCTGGGCTGCTGTTTGCCCACTGTGAAAATTATGATGTGAGTCAAATGTAGCTTTTTGAACTGGAATAAAAATGCACTGACCTTGAATGTTTCATATGGAGTAATCATTGGCAATTTAGTCATACTGAGTCATTTGACAGCAACAATGGACCCTAGGACAGCACTTACTCTATCATGATGCAATAGGCCAAATCAGAAGGGCCCCATTATTCTCACCTTAGCAACCATAGCCCATCAGTTGTAGCCATCAGATGAAATGGAGAAGGTTGAGTGGAATGGCTGTTTACAGCCTCCAAACTTTCTGTTCCTGCTAATAAAATTAGAAAGAGGAAATGTGTCTAGTATCAAAAAATGAGCAGCCCCAAGGCCACCTCATCTATGATCCCTGTGGATTTTTAAACTGCTTTTCAGGTGAAAATTTGATCACATTAGAAAATATCCATCCCACAGGAGACAAGTATTACTCATTTTCATTATGAAAAATGAAAACTAAAGCACATAAAATCAAATAATTTTAATAAAACCACACAACTCTAGCCTAGAGCAAGCATTGGAAGAAGCTGTTTAATATTAGAGGAAAGAATGGTACATTTGGAGCCAAACGATCTAGGTTCAAATTTTTGTTGTCAGTATACTGTGTAAGTTTGGGAAAATCACTTAATCTCTCTTGTCCTTGTTTCTTTGGCCCTAAAATAAGGTGGTTAGATTCAATGGCTCCTAAGGTCTCATCCAGCTGTAAATCTGTGATCCTATCTACACACTTCTAGCTCAGTGATTGAGCCTGTAAAGGGACCCTATGGACTTGGCCTCATTCTTAGCGTTCTTCCATTTGACCTGACAGAGATGTGTCAAGATCATATCACTGGACCTTTGGTTTAGGGAAGTAAAGGCCCTTAGAGAACACTAAGCCCAATCCTCACGGAGCAGATTTTGCTGTTGTTCAGTCCTGTCTGACTCTTCATGACCCCATTTAGGTTTTCTTGGCAAAGATACTGCAGTGGTTTTGTCATTTCCTTCTGGAGCTCATTTTACAGATAAAGAAACTGAGGCAAACAGTGAGTAAGTGCCTGGGAATAGATTTGAACTTAGGAGATGAATCTTCCTGACTCCAGGCCGAGCACTCTCTATGTTATGGCACCACCTAGCTGTTGAGGAAACTCAAGCAGAGGTTCAATGGCTTGTTCAAGGCCTTGTAGCTATTATGTGTCTAAGGCAAAATTTGAACCCAGGTCCACCATCCTAAGGTAATATCCAAATTTTTGCCTGAAGTTGTAAAAATGAAAAATCTTTCAAAATTGTTTCGCAGCAATAGCCTCAAAGGACATAAGATCTATGTGTTACTTCATGAAAGTAAATAACCTCTTGCTTTGTATAATGAGGCACTGCCTCTCCCTACCCTTTTCTGATTAAGAAGTCAGAGAAATGATTACTTCTCTATTGTATTTAATAACTAATTATTGAATCAGGACCAAGGTGTTTCCCCTTATCTACTTCCTCATTCAGAAATCAGCCCTTATAGGTTATTCAGGCAGATTTTAAAGTGCAGAACTGATACTGAGAGAAGAACTCTGATCTGTTCAAAAGATAAAGTTAGGTGAATTGATGGATTCTGGTTCATTGTGTTTTACTCATTAAGGTCTGGGAAAATGTGGATTATCCCTTTTGTCAGACTGGTGATATGGATACAGATAATTCTCTTTGACCAAAACTAAGTGATCAAAGTCACATACCCCAGATTATCTTTAGAATAGTTCCACCTCTCATTATAATATTCATTCTTTCATTAATTGTTAACCAATCAGAATTGATTTCTACCCTCAGGAACACCCACATATAAATGTTACTGAGTTCCATGAGGAGTCTTTGGTTTAAGAAATATGACCAAATGACCATCCTTTTATTGATGATATGCCAGCATTATTAATAAAATGATTAGTTATCCAGAAATTAAGTCTCTCAAACTTTTTAAATGTCACAGAAGTTAAGGATTTTCTCTGTTGAAAATTCAATTTACTAAGGTGGGTAGCCTAAATCATCTTTACTGTCTCTCTTTCCTCTTTCTGACTAATCAGGGGCCCAAACTTGTTGATTCCATTTCTACAAAATGACAGCTATCCCCTTTTCTCAGCTAACACTGATGCAATCTTAGTTCAGGTATTAATTATCTCTCACTTAAACTATTTTAATTTCCTCCTACTCTTATATAATATATCTAATCCATCCTCTATAGAGCTGTAAATATAATTTTCCTTTGGTACAGCAACTTATAATAATAATAGCTAGCATTTACATAGCACCTACTATGTGCTAGGCACCATGCTAAGCACTTTTTACAATTTTATTTCATTTGATCCTAATAACAACCTTGGGAGGTAGATGCTAATGTTATTTTTATTGTACAAATGAGGAAATAGAGGTTAAGTGACTTGTCCAGGATCACACAGCTAGTAAGTGACTCAGACTGGATTTAAACTCAAGCCTTCCTGGCTCCAGGGCTTCCTATCTACTGCATCACCTAGCTTGTAAATATCCTTGTTTGCTCAAAAATCTTTTGCTCTCTATTACCTATTGGATAAAATATAATCTCCTGAGCCTCACATTTAAGACCAATAATCTGTCTCCAACCAATTTTATTTTATACAACAATGTGCCATGCATTTTAGCTTCCAGTCAAATGGACTGGAGTACCTTAAATTTTTCATGACATCTTTCCCCCCCTACACCCACTCAATTGTCCCCAGTGCCTGGTAATTGCCATACTCTCCTCAGTGTTGTCTTTCAGAATCCTCCTCTTCCCTCAAGGCTCAGCTCAGGGCCCATCTCTTCTGAGAATCCCTGGTTCTTAGTGTTTTCTCCCTCCACAAAATGTCTTAGAGTTCATTATCTGATCTTTCCCTTACCCCCTTAGCTCCCTAGCTTGTACTTTCTGTGTA
The DNA here is from genome assembly GCF_028583685.1 of Petaurus breviceps papuanus. Taxonomy (NCBI): domain Eukaryota; kingdom Metazoa; phylum Chordata; class Mammalia; order Diprotodontia; family Petauridae; genus Petaurus; species Petaurus breviceps. The sequence continues at coordinate 9,830,986 of NW_027185779.1, read as the reverse complement.
CGTGATGTAGACTGTAAGCTCCCTCATGGCTTATTTTAATCTCTTTCTATTTGCTGAAACAAGCCCTGTGCCTTGGACATGCTAGACTCAATAAATATTTTTTAATTGAATTGATAAATTAAGAGGTCCTTTCACATATCCTCACATATCCAAAATTTAGGTTAGAAATGAAAAGTTTTTTATGTCAAATTCTGGCAAAGATAACCCAGTTAAAAAAAATTTTTTTTCAGCAATACAATGATCTATGTCAGCTCCAAAAGACTCATGATGGAAAATGCTATCCATATCCAGAGAAAGAACTATGGAGTCTGAATATAAATCGAAGCATATTATTTTCTCTCTCTCTTTTTTCTTTCTCGTGGTTTTTCCCTTTTGTTCTGATCCTTTTTCCACAACACGACTAATGTAGAAATATATTTAATATGACCATACATGTAAAGCCTATATCGGATTGCATGCTGTCTTGGGGGGGAGGGAGAAAAACATTGGAACACAAAATCTTATAAAAATGAACATTGAAAACTATTTTTACAAGTAATTGGAAAAAAATACTATTAATTGGGGGGAAAATGAAAAGAAAAAGAAAATAAGGAGGCAGGCAAATGGCACAGGAGAGCGTGTGGTCTGGAGTCAAAAAGTCGTTACTGTTCAGTTGTGTCTGACTTTTTACCACCCTTTTGGGGGTTTTCTTGATCAAGATACTGGAGTGGGTTTTCATTTCCTTTTTCAACTCATTTTGTAGATGAGAAACTGAGGCAAACAGGGTTAAGTGACTTGCCCAGGGTCACAATCTAATTGTCTGAGGTCACATTTGAACTCAGGTCCTCCTAATTTCCTGACTTCAGGCCTAGTGCTCTATCCATTGTACCACCTAGCTGCCCTTAGAGTCAGAAAGACCTGAGTTCAAATCCTGCCTCAGACATTTTCCAGCTGTGTGGCCCTGGGCAAGTCAATTAAAAAAAAAAATCTCTGTTTGCTTCAGTTCCTTCAATTATAAAATAAGAATAATAGAACCTAACTCATAAGGTTGTTGTGAGGATTAATACATGCTTATTCCCCCTTCTGCCACCCTCCAAAGAGCAGGGTTTCATTAGCCAATGAGGTAGAGTTCTTTTCTCCTCCATGTTCTTGAAAACATTAACCTTATATTTTTGAAACTATATACACACAAGTTTGTACATATACTCTGCTTGGTACATTGGTACCAAGTAAAATCATACCTTTTGAAATTTTGAGGGATAACACTGATATCTGATTCCCTCATGTTCTTGTGTTCTCATTGAGTTCATCAATGAAGTCAAAGTAATTTCACTTTGTGTTGGGCATGCACTTAAGACCAAGAGTATACTCAACAATACCATCCTCAATAAACCAGACTCTGCCTAGGAGGAAACCATTCTCTGGTAGGAAGAGTTTCATTTAGATGAAACTAAAACAGTAACAGATTTAATGATAACCTAAGGGTCATTCAGAAGTGATGTAATTTCTTGATATGTTTTAAGGAATAGTTTATGCTTGGGAAGAATGTGCCAGCATAGTTTAGTAGAAACAATCTGTTTTTTTTTTTTTTAATGAGCAATCGGGGTTAAGTAACTTGCTCAAGGTTACATGGCCAGTTATTTCTGGGTGTGGTGCTAAGTGTTGGAGCCCAGATTCGATCCCCAGGTCATCCTGACACTGGAGCCGGTGCTCTTACTCGCTGAGCCACCTGGCCGCCCCTAGTAGAAACAATCTTACACTTGGCATCAGTTAGAAAAAAATTTCTAATCTTGACTTCTGTATTTGGAAATGGTGAAACAACAGACTTTTCTGAGTCCCCATTTTGCCTTCTGTAAAATGGGCTGCATAAAATTTGCACTCACTACCTTTGGAGAATGGAGGAAAGAGCCTGGTACATTGTGTCCAGAGTGAGAGACAGGGAATGGAACTGTGATCGCAGTGATATAGGGAATTCTCAGATGAGAAAATTCCTTATATCAATATAGGCTAGCATCTTCTGTACCATTTGTCATTTCAGGAAGTTGTCTGAAGTATTGAGAGGATAAGTGACTGGCTTAAGGACACACAGCCAGAATGTATCAGAAGCTGTGCTTGAACCCAAGTATTTGTGGCTCTGAGGCCAGTTCTCTATTCACCACCCCACATGGAGCCTGAGTTCAAATCCTAACTCTAAAGCCTAATTTACTACCTGCTTGTCCTTGGCCAAACAACTTACCACCCTGGGCCATAGTTTTCCCATGTATAAAATGAAAGAGTTGACCTAAACAGTCACTAAGTTCCCTTCAAGTCTAGAACTATGCTCCTATATAAGTTCCTGAAGTGCAGAGATTATTTTTGGACATTTTATCCACCAGCACCTAGAACAGTGTCTTAAACATAGTAGGCAATAACATTTTCTGTTAAATTGAGTTGCATTTAATTGTGATGGGAAAAGTACTTTATAAACATTTAAAGCACTATATAAATGTGAGCTATTATTATGCTATAATAATTATTATTTTGCTTGTCCATCTTTTATTCAATGGGCATTTATTAAATGTTTACTATGTGCCAGGCATTGTAAAAGAGGTGGGGACCCAAAGGAAGGCACTTTTAATGACTGGTCATTAGTCAGGAGAGTTCCAGGTCATCTACTGGACCAGAGTGAGCCTCTTTGAGATTGCCATAGTCAGTTGGTCCTTCCTCTTAAAAGAGACTCCACATTTCAAGAGGTGCTGTCAGTGGCCACCAACTTATTTCTGACTTTTGTAACAGAACTGAAAAAATGATAGGAAACAAGGTCTGGGGAAACACCAAGCATTGTCTAGTGCTCTTTGTCTTCCCACACCTTTTCTGTACCCCAATTGATTTTGTTGCTTGGGTAGAACTTCAAAAATACGTTATAAGAAATATCAGCCTCTATGATCACTACCTGACATTGGGCAACACTTTTACAAACTGGTCCTGGTACTCATCATCTATGACTGATCAGCATAAATGTTTGAAGTATGAAGCCATAGTCATCACTTCAATCCCTGTGGGGTTCAGTGGGTCAGTCTAGTATTGCTTAGATCCATGGACTGTGCCACAAAAGAGGCTAACAATCAAGATGGAGAATGTTAACAGATAAAAGTGAGGCCAACATCACCAATAGTAAAGCAAATCAAAGTACATACACTCCCGATGGGGGCTAGGCAATGTCATTGGATCTCAGAGACTAAGCCTTTTGGTGCAATTAATGACAATTGGGCCTCTGGCGGGCTGTGGAGCCATAATTCCCCAGGAATGACAAGAACATCAGAAGAGAAGATGGAAAGTGAAATTTGGATACTTACTTGTTTTAAGTGCAGTGCAATAAAACCATGTGGTTCCTTTTCTGATACAGGGTGAGTTAATCAAGAGGTGTTATCATTCAGAATGCCAGGCAATGGCCTGGGAATCTAAGCATATCCATTTTTGTCCTAGCCACTGCCATGGAGACACCATATGGAATGAATATGTATGTGTGAGAGGTTCCTTGTTCACCAAGTGAAGAACATATTCATATGATTCCAAATTATCTTAGAGAAAAAGGGACTGGAGATAATAAGGCCTTTAATAAGGCCTTTTGTAGCATTTTGTATTTATCTTACTAATCGTAGCTTGTATTCTCTCATTTGCATGTATCTCATTTTATAGCTGCACCATGCAGTTATAGAATACTTTCCAAAAAAATCTAAATATCACAAAACGAATTAGACAAATGTCTAATCACCAGAAAGCATGCCTAGAATTCAATTCAATTCAATTTAATAAATACTGATTTGGGATCTGCTATGTAGAAGACAGATATTAGAGGTTACAAAGAAAAAAATAACTATCCTTGTCCCCAGCTGCTAGGTGAAAAAGGAGATAGATACGGAGTCAAGAAGACAAATTCAAATCATGCTCCCAATATTTACTCGCTGTGTGACTCTGGGAAAGGGATAACATCTCTCTACCTCAACTAACTTACCTGTAGAATGGGGAAAATAATAGCACCTACCTCACAGGGTTATTGTGAGGATAAAATGAGATGTCTTATATATCTCAATATAAAAATTCTAGCTATTATTATTATTATTACTTAAGGAGTATTGTATAGAGTTCAGATGGAGGTTGTAAATAGCTATGTGATAAGTGATGGCATGACCAGTACAAAGCAAAGTGTCTCATTGCTTGCATATGTCAGAAGTAGGACTTGAACCCAGATCTTCATGATTTTGAGGTCATAGGGAAAGGATAAGAGATTTTAACAAGAAAGTCAGAGAAATGGTGTAATAGGTATGTGTTGGACTCTGTCAGGAAGAACTGAGTTCAAATTTGACCACATACACTTAGTAATCGTGTGACCATGGGCAAGTCACTCAACATCTTTTAGTCTTATTTTCTTCATCATAAAATGGGAATAATTATGGTACCTACCTCAAAGAGTTGTGGTGAAGATTAAAGGAAACTATATACTTAAAGTGCTTTGGAAACCTTAAACCTTTAAATAAGTGTTAGCTCTTGTTATTCTTGGGTGGGATGAACTAGGATACCTTCTAGCTGGGGGTATTAGTAAAGGCTTCATGGAGAAGTTAGTGGGGAACTTGAGGTAGGCCTTAAATGAAAAGTAAAATTGGGAAAGTTTGCATTTCACCTTAAAAGGAAGTTTTTAAAAATGTTAATGCTAAGTAACAATGCATTTTTTGTATGTCAAAGGGATAAGTGAAAAAAAATAATATTAAGTGCATCTTATGAGTCAAGCACTGTGTTAAACACAGGGAAGACAAATTAAAAAATAAACATAGTTTCTGCTCTCAAGGAGTTTATATTCTAATAGAGGGAGACAATACCCACAGGTAAATATGGTGGCCAGGAAGGAGAATTTTGATTTGGATAATTCCAGGAGTGGTTATAGGAACAGAATGATACATTCTTTCCAGGGGGTGAGTAACAGGTGATTGAGTTACAATTCACAAACTGGAAAAGGGAAACGAGGACGGAGGTGGTGGTGCCCTGGATGGTATGGGCCAGGTGGCTTGTGAGAGATGGCCAAAAAGTGAAGAGAAGCACTACTAGGGCCAGCACTAGACAGAGCTGCCAACTTGTGTAACCACTAATGAAGGTCATCATATGGAAATTGGTGATGACTTTCACCACAGGCATGACATTAGAATCTATTTTTAACAATAGCAAGAATCATGGTAGTGAAGGTTAGCCCTAACGAAGACTTTAACCAGGTGGGTAGGAGATTGGAGGCTGAATTCACAGAGAAACCAAAGCATCATATCCTTCGTCTTCAGCATAGTTTTGCAAATAATATGCCAAAATTATTGCTTGAAAGAATTCTGTTCAACTCACACAATTTACACTGGCTCTGCTTCCATTTATCTGGGCCATCAACTTCCCTTCTGGCCGTGTCTCCTTTTGCTGTTCCCCAGATCGCTAGACTCAAAGAATATGAACAGCTGCTTGTAGCAAATACACTTAGAAAACCTTCACCAATGCAGGGTTTCATGAATGTTAAATGCAAACAGAACAGAAAGGAGAGAGTCGGGGTATTTTTAATTGATCAGAAAGATCTCTTTTGTTCATATCCTTCCCCAGAATAAGAAAAGGCTTTGAAAAATGGTTAGGTGTTTTACAATATTGGGCATTGTTCAATTCAACAAATATTTATTAAATACTTCCTTGGCACTGTGCTAAGAAATGAATAATAATCATTGTCCAGCAATTATTTTCATGATTTTTTTGAGGCAGTATTGGGGGTAGTGTCTAGTTTTGGGCTTGGGATTATAAGAGTATTGAAGTGAATACTGAAAATGTGAGGGAAATGGATGCGTGGGGAGGAAGACAAAAATCCTTAATGTTCTTGCACCCAAGGACTGAAGGGGTTGGTATAAAGTCTGTCAGCCCCCCTGGGCTGATCTTCTCTAAAGGATTGAAGAGAGGACATGATGAATGACACAGGATGAGAAGAGGTGGGTGGGTGGCCATCATGACTGATAGAGGGAGAGCTTACAACCCTCAGACCACAGATTTATCTGAATAGTCAAATTAGGGTTTTATAGATGAGAAAGATAGTACTATGAAGATCTTAGGATCATACTATTTAGAGTGAGAAGAGACATTAAAAACCATTTAGTCCAATCCCTTTATTTTTCAAAGGAGGAAACTGAGGCCTAAAGAGCTGAAATGACTTGCCCAAAGTCCCACAGAGTCTAGATAAATGTCTCTAAGATGCATCCTCATCCATTACATCACACTAATTCCATATAAATTTCAAAATTTGCCTAGCTTCTATTTCTCTAAAGGATCAACAATTATATTAGTGCTTTGATTCAGAGTGATAAAGAGATGTGCAGTTCTAAATCAGGTATTTGCCTTAATCAAATTTAATATATTTGAGATTCTCCTCTTCTTTGCTTCCCTCCTCCCCTCATATAAATGTTTCATTAAGTTATATCCATGTTGCTTTCAAGAATGTTGACTTTTCTTCCAATCATGAGAATGTCCTGTTCAACTGAATATATTAAAAGTAACACAATATAGCATGTTTTAATAAAATCCCATACTTTTATAAAATGCTTGGGGGAGTTGAGATAAAGCATACATATAAGGTGTAACTCTAGTGTTCATGGAGAAATGAAGGGTCTCTATTTCCAATGAGATATGGAGAAAATGGAGATGTAACAGTGCATTTATACCATGTGTATGGTAAACCATCGGGCAGCAGAAATTCAATTTGGTTTTAAAATATTTTAGTCTCCACCTGCACATAAGACATTATTCCCACCCCCTACTCCCACCCTCAGGTACTTCTGCCTTGCAGGGACACCACTCAGTTATAGCCTTCTCATCAGAAAGCCTTCATAAGATACCTAATTGCACACTAATTAGCTAAGAGAACACACTCTTGTTATTGCACCAAATAAACTCAGAGTTCCCCCACAGACAGATTCTCAAAATCAAATAAAACAGGAGATTGCCAACTGCCTGTTTTTTACTGGGTCTCAGCCAGTTTCTTTTCACATATAGGTCAATGGTTATCTTTACGGCCTTTCTCTTAAATGATCAGTTTAGGAGTCTGTCCTAATAAATGCTTCTAGTCCAGAAGACAATGTGAAATAATAACTTTCAATGTCCAGAAAGCTCTGGGGATAAGGACCTTTCATAACATTATTAATTCTGTTCTGCTGTGAATGTTTACATGAATGGTTCATTAGAAAAATGGGCCTTCTCAGTGTCACCAGGCACATTTTATTATTCAGCTTTCTATTCTACCAGATGATCCCAGAAAGCAAATGTCTAATCCCTTATGTGTTCAACCTTGGATAAGTTGTTTTTTTAAGTGTATTGGTGCAGAGCAAAATAAACAGAACTATGAGAACAGTGTACAAGGCATAAATGAAAATGACTCAAAAAGGAAGTAGGGCTCTGAGTAATGGAAAATGAACGAAAGTTTCAGAAAAGAGAAATAAAACAGCAAGTGGCCACCTCCTCGGCCTTAGTTTCCTCATATGTCAAATGAGGAGAGAGACTAGGTGGCTTCCAGCATCCCTTCTGGCTCCAGATCATGACCCTGCATAGCAGAGAGGTTTAAAGGGTCATAGATGGAGAGCTGGAAAGTCCCTTAGAAGACATCAGGTCCAATCCTCTCACTGAGGCTGAGAGAAGTTAACTAATTTGCTCGTGGTCACACACCTAGTAAGTGTCTGAAACAGGATATGAACTGAGGCTTTCCTGACTTCAAGCCCAATAATCTATTCAATGTGCCACCTAGCCATAGAGGGATTACTCAGAAAGAATACTAAACATATATATATATATGTACATATATACACATATATATGTATGTATGTATGTATGTATAAACACATTCACAATACACATATTATGTACAAATGTGTGTATATATGCTCATGTATACATATACACATATAAAATCAGACATAGTCTCTATATCTAATGTTTTTGCTTAATTTTTTCTTCATCACAAATGAAGGTACCACTTGGAGGGATGATAGGCAGAAAATGATTGTGATACAGAGACAGAAACAAGGCAATTGGGTGGCAATGCACACAGTGCTGTATCTGGATGTAGGAACACCTGAGTCTGAATCCTTACTCAGACTCTTTCTAGTTCTGTGATCCAGGGCAAGTCACTTAACTTTATCTGCTTCAGATTCCTTATCAGAAAAATGGGGATTGTAATAACAGCTACCTCCTGGGATTGTTGTGAGGATAAAAATGAGATATATTTATAAAGTACTTTGCAAAATTTAAGGTTCTACATACTTGTTAGCTATTAAAATGTTAAAAATTGTTAGCTAATGCAAGCTGTGAAAAAAATAGCAGATGCAAGTATGTCAAGACCACAGTCCTCCATTGCCATTGCAGAGTAACGAATGATAGGAAGACATCCTGTTACTCAGAAAGAAAGAATTAAAACCCTCATTTCAAGTGGGTTGTGAAAAAAAGCAAAGCTGCAGCTCTCTTTGGTGATTCTCCCTTTTCCTCTCTCTTTTCTAATCTGACTTGAGATACACATAAGGACTGTCGCCTTCATCATAACCCATTCAAATGAGCTGTGACTAATGATATGCTGCATTAGGGATATGATTTTTAAAGTAGTTTTGAAAAGATGTTATTCCTCCCACAGAGTTTGTTAGTCAATACCAGGAGAGATGGGTGTTTAGCCACCTGGAAGAGGAGCTCAAAAATAGAACACACTGTCCGAATAAGGATGATCCAAGTCACATCCATCAACTCTTGGACTATTCTCCCACATCCATTCTGGCCTAGGAAAAGTGAGGAGGCATCAAGATGTTTACTGAGATAAACTTTCAGGTTTATTATGGAACAGACTCTTTTATCAGGGCTAGCAGAATTGTGGCCAGAGGGGGAAGGAGAGGGGGAAGAGAACTGTTGCCAATTATGTGTACCTCACGCCAGCTTTAATTCACTTCCATTCAACTCAACAAATTCCTAACAAATACCTATGTGCAAAATAACTGTGGACAGGGAGAAGGACAAGGATATAAGATGAAATGGTTTCTGCTCTCAAAGTAATTTTTAAAAAAATGTTAATGCTTTATTATGAATTTAACAAATATGAACATTTTGCTAGATACAAAGAACAAAATAAGGATCATATAATGGGATTAAATAAAAAATTGAATGAAATAATTCATGTTAAATAGTTTTTGTGTTTATTACATTTTAACATATGTTATAACAAAACTGCCCTACTTGCCTATATCCTTCTCTGAAATTTCTTATGCTTTGTGCGTATTTTTCCTTCTATGTAATATTGTGGGGAAGGAGAATACTAACAACTAGGAAGTTATGGAAAGGCTAGGTGGAGGAGAAGGTACTTGAGCACAACCATGAAATGATCTAGGGTCCCCAAGAGCCAGAGCTGATGAGGGAGAACATTTTTAGGTATGGTGTCAACCTGGATAAAGGAATGGAGAAAGGAGATTTAATGTCATAGAGTGGGGAGTAGAAGCAGGTCATCTTGTTTGTAATTTATGAAGTATGGGGATTGTAAAGTAAAATCTGTCTGAAAAATTTGGGTAGAACTAAAGTGCCTAGGGCTTTAAATAAGGAACAGAAGTTTCTATTATAACCTAAAGGCAATATGGAGTAACTGAAGTGTCTTTAGCAGAACAGTGACACGGTTAGATCTAACTTTAGCTCTGTGGAGAATAGATTGGAGAGCCTGGAGACAACACAACCAATAAGGAATTTATTGTAATAATTTAGGCAAGAAGTAATGAAGGTTTGAGTGGCAACTATATGAGAAGAAAGACAGGGGTGGGAGAAATATTATGGAGATAGAATTGACACGACTTAGTAACTAATTGTATATGGGAGATCTGGGACACCAAACAATAAAGTATGATTCCAAGATTGAAAACCTGATCAATTAGGATGGTAGCATTTTTCATAGAAATAGTGGGGGATGGGTTTTGATGGACATGAATTCCATTTTGAATACACTTAATTTGAGAACTCTATGGAGCATGCAGTTAGAAATGTCCAGCAGGAAGTTGATGATGTGGGTCTGGAACTCAGAAAAGAGATTAGGTTTGGACATGTAAATTTGGGAGTCACCTGCATAGAAATGAATTGAATCAATGGGAGCTGAGGATTGAATCAATGGGAACTGAGCACCTAGAGAATGAGTGAAAGGAGAGAATAGGGGTCCAGGAATATCCCTAGGTTATAACTACCTACAATTTAGGGAACCTAGACAATAATGCCACAAAGGAAAATTAAAAAGGGTAGTCAGTTAAGGCTAAGAGGATAATTGAGAAGGAACAGCATCATAAAAACTCAGGGAACAGAGAATATCCAGGAGAGGGAGTTTGATGTCAAATACTTCAAAGATTTTTTTTTTGGCTTTTTGGAGGGCAATTGGGATCAAGTGATTTGCCCAAAGTCACAGGGCTAGTTAAGTGTGTCAAGTGTCTGAAGCCGGATTTGAACTCAGGTCTTCCTGGCTCCAGGGCCAGTGCTCTATTCACTGCACCACCTAGCCACCCCTACTTCAAAGATTTTACCACTGAAATATTATTCACATGTTTCCTTCTTTCCATTCCCACTGCTATCACTACAGAATAGTCCCTAATTACACATACTTAAACAAGTACAATACATCTTAATAGGTCTTTCTACTTCCTTTTCTGTTCCAATAGATCCTTGATCCTTATTATCACCACCAGACCAATCTCCCTTATGAACTGATTGACAGAATTATAGAATACTATTGGATAATATATATCCATGCATACATAATATTGATTCATTAATTTTTAAGAGCATTGTTTTAAAAAGATCATATTAAATACCCATAATCACAAAACTAAATAGAACAAAAGACTTTCAAATTATAGAGATCTAGCAAAAGAAATCAAAATCATGTGGGAACAGGATAAGACATATATTCCCATTGTCCTCTCTGATTTTGGATTGGTCTTTAAGATATTTTTAATGAACTTCTTGGGAATGAACAGACATCTCAATATATTATGTAATTACAAAAAAAGAGCAGTTATCCATCTGTGAAATAGTCCTGGAACATTAAATATTAAAGAATAATAATACTTACCAGATAATATCTTGTGCTTGGGGATTTCTATATAAATTCCTTTGAAACATGCAAATATGATGTAACAATAATGATGATAATTTTGTTTAATTGTGTCTGACTCTTTGTGAACTCATTTGGGGTTTTCTTGGCTGGTGCAAGAATATCCATGCTACAGAGCCAGCCACCAGAAAGACTATATTACTATAGTTATATACAGCAGCAAGATTCTATCTCCAGGGCAACTAAAACCAACACCCAGAGAAGACCAACAGGGAGGCTCCACCCTTAGTACAAACCAGAAGGAAAGCCTACTCTCCAATAAAAACAAGCATCAAAGCCCTAAAGCCCAGCAAAAGTCATCAGTAAGTCTCTGAGCCCCAGCACAAAAAAGTTGGGACAGGGCACAACCAAAGCCCAACTCTCACATAAAATTACCAAGTCAAAAAAATGCAGAAAAACAAGAAAAAAACAACAACAAAAGAACTTGATTATAGAAAGTTACTATGATGATAGGGAGAATCACAGCTCCAACTATCACCTGGGTTCAAAAGCAGGCAGCTCCCAGTTCCTTGTCCAGTTCTTTGTCCAGTTCCCATTCCATACTGAAGTTCACAGTGTCCAATCCTTCACAGTTCCTGTTTCTGGGAAGACAAAGCTTGACAGAGTCACAATAATATTAACACACTTTGCCAGCATCATCTTCAATTCACTATCTGCCTGTGAAATCAACTCAGACCTACCAACAAGGTCTAAGAGGTCAACACAAATCATCAACATAGAAATCAACACAGACCCACAAACAAGGTCCAAGAGGTCAACACAAATCATCAGTAAAGTCCCAGGACCTCCAAAACCCTCCTCCAGGACTTCTGTAAACATACAACCAGAAAATCCTCTTTCAGGACTTCCATTCATATTCCAGGGCTTCTGTAGAAAGTATCCCAAACAAACATCAACATAGACAGAGCAGACAGAGTGCTATACCACAAATTTTCTCCTTCTTGGCTCTGCCACAACAAGAGTCCTCTTCTCAGTTCCTCTGTTTCTAGCCTGGAAATTTTTCTATATATGGTCATTAGCTCCTCCCCTTCCTGTTGCAGGAATTCATGAGCTCCATGGTTCACAAGTTGTGGGGTTCACATGTTCTGTTTCTTAACAGACTTGATACAAGGCTCAAAAGAAACTTGAACTAAAAAAAGGGTGTTAATTCAATAGCTGAAACAAGGTGTGAACTACTTCTGTGCTTGTCATTACATAATGCACTAAAAATTACATCTGATAATGGACAATGGAAAGAGAGATTAAAGATTAATTGCAAACTAAACAATCAAATTTTAAAAGTAAGTGGGTCAAAGAACAAATCATAAAAACAATTGATAACTTCAGTAAAGAAAATGACAGCGGGACAGCATAATAAAATTTATGGCATGTAACCCAAGTGGCAATTGGGGGAAATTTCATATCTCTAATTGGTTATTTCAATAATGTAGAGAAAAAGCAAATAAATGAATTGGGCATGCAACTAAAAAAGCTAGACAAAGAACAAATTTAAAATCCCCAATTAAAAACCATATTGGAAATCCTGAAAATCAAAGGAGAGATTAATAAAATTGAAAATAAGAAAAACATTGAACTAATAAATAAAACTAGGAACTGATTTCATGAAAAAACCAATAAAACAGATAAATCATTGGTTATTTTGTTTTTTTAAAGAAGAAAACCAAATTATTAGCACCAAAAATAAAAGGAGTGAATTCACTACCAATGAAAAGGAAATTAAGACAATTGTTAGGAGATATTTTGCCCAATAATATGCCAACAAATTTGAGAACCTAAATGAAATGGGGGAAAGTCTGAAAAATATAAATTACCCAGATTAACAGAAGAAGAAAATAAATACTTAAATAACCCAAGCTTAGAAAAAAGAAATTGAGCAAGCCATCAATGAATTTCCTAAGACAAAAATCCCAGGACCAGATGGATTCACACCCGAATTTTATCAAATATTTAAAGCAAATAATCCCCCTACTATATAATCTATTTAGAAAAAATAGGTGAAGAAGGATTCCTACAAAATTCCCTTTATGACACATATATGATGTTGATACCTAAATTAGAAAATAGTATGGCAGAAACTAGGTATAGACCACTATCTCACACTGTATATCAAGATAAGGTAAAAATGGTTACATAATTTGTACGAAAAGTGTGATACCATAAGCAAATTAAGAAAGCTTGGAATGGTTTATCTGTCAGACTTATGGATAAAGGAAAAATTTAGGATCAAGGAAAATATAGAGAGCATTATAAAATGTAAAATAGATCATTTTGATTATATAAAATCAAAAAATGCATTTCACAAACAAAACCAATGCAACCAAAGACTTACAGGAAACAAGATGCTGGAGTAAGAAGTAAATAGCTATCACTCTCCCTTATTGACATCTAAAACCCCATAAAATAGGACCCTAGGGACAATCCTGGAACAGCAGAGATAGCAGAAAGATGGGGTAAAGCATTTTATTAGGCTTCAGGGATAAGTTGGAAAGGTTTCTCTCACTCTGTTGGAAGGGGAGCACAATCCCAGAGAGGATATGTCCTGGCAAGGCAGTGGTAAGCCCCACCTCAGCAAATCAGTGGAAGATCTTGAGCCCCGGGATGATGGAGCAGGCAAGTGCAAACCCCAAACCCCCAAGTGCCTTGGCACAGCCAGGGGAACTGGAAGACTGCAGATAGGATAATCACCACGTGTGCCAGTGGGGAGGCATCCTCCAGAAGCTGAACTTTCCCATGCTTCAGCTTAGCTCCAAGGCAGGCAAGGACTCCTAGCAGCCAAACTTCCTGGTATTTCAGCACAACTCTGGGTGGGCAGGCATCCTCCAGCAGTTGAACCCTCACATGCTTCAGTGCAGTCCCAGTTGAATATGTGTCCCACAGAGCCAGACCTCCATGTGAATCAGTGTAACCCAAGGTGAGCAGACATCCTCCAGCAGCCAGATCCCTCACCCCTCACCCCATGAGCTTGAGTATAGACATGGGAAAATGCAGGAAAAACCCTACATGGCCTCATCACATGCCAGACACCACCACTAGGACCCCAGCTCAGCACCAGGTAAGCTGCCAGTCCCCTATAGCTTCCAGCTGCCAGCACCTGAGGCCCCAGCACACAAAGCCAATAAGCTCAACTTATTGAGCTCAACTCATCAAAAATTAGGAATTAGACAAATATCATGAGCAAAAAGCAGAAATTGACCATAGATTCTTTCTATGAGGACAGGGAATATAAAAACACAAATTCAGACAAGAACAACATTGTCAATATACCTACACCTGAATCCTCAAAGGGCAATATGATCTGATCTCAAGCTCAAAAAGCCTTCTTGGAAGAGTTCAAGAAGAATTTTAAGTCAAACAAGAGAGGCAGGAGAAAAATTGGGAACAGAAATGAGAAGTATGCAAGAGAGAGTAAATAACATGGGAAAGGAAGGACAAAAATTGACTGTAGAAAACAACTCCTTAAAAAGTAGAATTGGAAAAAGAGAAACAAAAACTCACTGAAGAGAAGAATATAACTCACTCTTTAAAAGTGGAATTGGCCAAATGGAAAATGAAGTACAAAAGCTAACTGAAGAAAACAATTTGTTGAAAATTAGAATTGGGCAAGTGGAAGCTAATGACTTTGTGAGATATCAAGAATCAATCAAACAAAATCCAAAAAAAAATGAAAAAATAGAAGAAAATGTAAAAGAACTCATTGGAAAAATAACTGATCTGGAAAATAGATCCAGTAGAGATAATTTAAGAATTATTAGTACACCTGAAAGCCATGATTTAAAAAAAGAGCCTGAACAGCATCTTTCAAGAAATTATCAAAGAAAACTGCCCTGTGGTCCTAGAACCAGATGATAAAGTAGTCATCAAAAGAATCCACCAATTACTTCCTGAAAGAGATCCCAAAATGAAATGCCAAGGAACATCATAGGCAAATTCCAGATTCATCAGGTCAAGGAGAAAATACTAAAAACAGCTAGAAAGAAGTAATTTAAATATTATGGAACCACAGTCAGTATTGCGCAGGACCTTACAGCTTCTAGTTTAAAAGCCTGGAGGGCTTGGAATATGATATTCTGTAAGGCAAAGGATCTTGGACTATAACCAAGGATCAACCACCTAGAAAAATTGAGCATAATCTTTCAGGGGAGAACATGTACATTCAATGAAATGGGGAACTTCCAAAATTTCCTGATGAAAAATCCAGATAAAAAAACAAACAGAAAATTTCATCTAGGGTGGCTAGGTGGCACAGTGAATAGAGCACTGGCCTCAGAGTCAGGAGGACCTGAGTTCAAATCCGGCCTCAGACACTTAATGCTTACTAGCTGTGTTACCTTGGCAAGTCACTTAACACCAATTGCCCTCCCTTCCTCCCTCCCCCCTGTAATGTGAATGTAAATTTGGAAGATTTTCCCTGCCCCTAGGCTAAAGTGCACCTGAAGCCTGGGGTGGGAGGCTTGTTTTTCAGTAGATGCTTCTTGATTGGCCAGTGAGTCAATAAGGTTGTTACATTCTCTGAGCCAGGAGAAGGCTATATAAGCCCTGATGTGTAGCTTTGTTTTGGGACTCACTTTGAGAAGTGTTCTGTGATTTGATCTGAATTCTGGGAAGCCGTTGTTGAGAGTCCCCCGGCTTTGAAAAACCCAGAATGTGGAAACCCAGATGTTAACTGGGTATGGATGTAATGGTTGGACAGTTTGGAAATTTGTTTACTTGATGTTTCTGTCTTGATAATTCTGCCTGTATACTTTGAGGTTCGGGGTGCTGACCTGTTCTCCTGAACAAGGTAAACGATATATGTCTGACTGATTAAAGTAAGCTTGTTAACCCATTTTGAGTTGCTTTCCTTTAACAAAGCAGATCCAACAACCTGTGGTGGCTGCAAACCCTGAGGACGCTTGGGGTGCTTGCTGCTACACCCCCCCAAAATTCATCTACAAATATAAGACTCAAGAAAAACATTAAAAAGTAAGTAAAAAATGGGGGGGGGGAACAGCATGTTATTCAATAAAGTTAAACTATTTACATCCCTACAAAGGAAGATGATACTTTTAGCTCTTGAGAACTGTATCTTTCTTATGACATTCAGAAGGAGCATACATAGACAGAGGACACAAGTATAAGCTGAATTTGATGCAATGATAAAAAATATAACCCAAGCATGAAAAAAAAGATTTTACTGGGAGAAAAGAAAAGGAGGATAAAGGAGGATGCAGAAAAGAGTAAATTATATCACATGAAAAGGCACAAAGACCTATTACAGTAGAGGGAAAGTAGGGAGTGAGATGATCCTTGTTTGAATCTTACTTTCATTAGACTTGACTCAAAGAGGGAATATCATACACACTCAGTTGGTAATTGAAATTTATCTTCTCCTATAGGAAGTAGGAGGGGAAGGGGGAAGTAAATGGAGAGTCGATAGAAGGGAAAACAAAAGAGAGGTCAGAAATAGTATGGGAAAGAGTAAAGAAAAGGGAGGAGGACTAATAGAAGGGAGGGCAAATTGAGGGAGGCAGTGGTCAGAAGCAAAACACAGGTGATGAGGAAAAAGGAGAAAAGGGGGGGGAAATAGGATGAAAAGAAAGATACAATTAGTAGTCATAACTTTATCAAAGATATTTGTTGTTTCTCAAACAGAGAACCAAGTCAAATCTATAATAAATAGAAGTCATTCCTCAGTTGATAACTGGTCAAAGGATATGAACAGGTAGTTTTCACACCAAGAAAACAAACTTATCTGTAGTCATATAAAAGTGTTATAAATCACTATTGAATAAAGAAATGCAAATTAAAACAACTTCGAGGGACCACCTCACACCTATCAGACTGGCTAATATGACAGAAAAGGACAATGACAATTTTTGGAGAAGATGTGAGAAAATTGGAAGACTAATGCTTTATTAGTGTAGTTGTGAACTGATCCAACAATTCTGGAGAGCAATTTGGAACTATACCCAAAGCATTAAAAAGCTGTGCGTATCCTTTGATCCAGCAATACTGCCTTTGCTATGTCCATATCCCAAAGACATCCAAAAAAGGGAAAAGAACCTATTTTTACAAAAATATTTATAGCAGATCTTTTTTTGGTGGCTAAGAATTGGAAATCAAAGAGACACCTTTCAATTGAGGAATGGCTAAACAAGCTGTGGTCTATGATTATAATGGGATATTATTATGCTATAAAAAATAACAAGCAGTATGATTTCAGAAAACCCTGGAAAGACTTAAATGAACTTATGCTGAGGAAAGTTAGCAGAACCCAGAAGATCACTGTACACAGCAAAATGAATATTGTTCAATGAAAAATTGTGAATGACTTAGTTATTCTCAGCAACACAGCAATAAATACATCTCCAAAGGGCTAATGTAAGCATAATCTGCCTCGAGAGAAAGAACTGATATTGTTAAATACAGACTGAAAAATGCTCTTTTTTTCACTTTCATTCTTTTTCTTTTATTTGAGTCTCCTTGTACAAAATGACTAATATTTAACTATTTTACATAATTGGACATATGTAACATATATTTGATTGCTTACTGTCTTGGGGGGAGACAAGGAAGGAGGGAGGGATAGAATTTGGAACTCAAAGCTTTAAAAATGTTAAAAAATTGTTTTTAACATGCAAATGGGAAATTATATATATATATATATGTAAGCAACAATATTAATAATTGCAGCAGTAGTGAAGGCTTTATTCATAACTATATGTATTTATAAAGTTATAATTATATATTTATTTATAACTATATATATATAAGATAGTTATAAATCATTGGATCTATAGAATGCAAACTGTCATTCCTCCCCTCTTCTCTCAAATCTTTTTTTTTTCTTAAGCAATCGGGGTTAAGTAACTTGCTTAAGGTTACACGGCCAGTTATTTCTGGGTGTGGTGCTGAGTATCTGAGCCCGGATTTGATCCAGGTCATCCCAACACTGGAGCCGGTGCTCTTACTCGCTGAGCCACCTGGCTGTCCCTCTCAAATCTTCTTACACCTTATATCTGTCCACATATTCTTTTATCCAGTGGCCTCCTTGCTGTTACCTGAACAAGATACTCCATTTCTCAGTTACATTTTCTCTGGATGTCTGCCATACCTAGAATGCTTTCCTTCCTTATCTCTGACTCCTGGCTTCTCTGGCTTCCTTTGAATTCCAGCTAAAATCCCACTTTCTATAAAAGCCTTTCCCAGTCGCTCTTAATTCTAGTGCCTTTCCTCCATTGATTACCTCCAATTTACTCTCCTCTCTCTCTCTCTCTCTCTCTCTCTATATATATATATATATATATATATATATATATAAATTTGTATGTACCTTTCCCATTGGACTGTGAACTCATTGAGGGCAGGAACTGTATTGTCTTTGGCCTTTGTTTGTATTCCCAACACTTAACATATTCCTGGCACATAATCAGTATTTAATAAATGCTTACTGAATGACTGATACTGGCTTATTACTGAAGGGAGCCTATGAAACAACAAAAATGCAAGACTTGAATCAAAAGGCCTTCTATTGGCAAAATCCATGTTGACTCAACCAATAATATATTGACAAAAAATGTTAACAAAATGACTGAGTCAAGCATATTTGTTTATGGGGGAAAAAGAATCCGTGAAAACAGTACAAGATCACATTATTATTACTAGAAATTACTGAAAGTCCATATTTATTGATACAAACTTTTTAAGGAAACAGTGGCAATAAGGCAATGTATTATTACAGGTTAGAAAATTTTAACATCCATTGAATGGATATGAAGAACTAAACATGTAGCCAGAATTAGATATAAAATTCTTTATATTTCATAAGCTAACAGTTTCATATTTCCATAGTATGACTACACATCCCAAAATACCCTTTAAAATTCAACAAATAAATTGTATTTAAACTAGAATATTATTACAGATAAAAATTACTGCCTAAAATTACCAGGACACAACACTGACCCATAAAAATGTAAGAATGCTTTTAATAGGTGTTGCCATGCTGAACATTCATAACCTTTAAACTCTATTGAATGAAAAGTTTTTAAGATAAAGAAAACTAAAGGAAAAATATTAAAATTATATAAGATAAAGAAATACATATCATGTTGGTTATTTTGTCTCCTACTTGAGTTGTCCTGAGGATGCATTCAGTGCATTCATGGAAGAGGAGCCTGGATCCCAATACTTTCTTTCAAATCCAAAACATCAGTTGTTTTATCCTATGAAAAATAGCATTGCTAAACATTATATATAAAAGAATACAAACTAGGTAGCGACTTGTCCTAGGTTCATTTCTATCTGAGATCCAATGAACATAAAGATTAAAGGATCTAAATTATAATGGTAATTATATGATAGTATATGATGATATATATGAGATATTTATATATAATGATGATAACAAACCATTATTATTTTCGTACTATATTATATTTTCAACTATAAAAACAGCTGTTTACCCATTTTTATAATAGTTGATAGAAAATTAAAGATAGAATAATAAAGACAAGATAATTATATTCCCAGAATTATTTCTATATGAACAGAAGAGAGGGAAAGTTTTTCTACAATGGTAGCAAAATGAGTTCACATTTATACATTTATGGTGATTCCCCCCTCCTCCCGCAATTGTTTTGCATTGTGTTTTTCTATATGTTGTGTTTACTTATCATCACTGTAGAATGGAAATTCCATGAGGGCAGAAGCAGTTTCATTTTGTCTGTGTATCTAGAATATCTAACAGTTCCTGGCCTATAAGTGGTATTTAATAAATGCAGGCTTAATTGAACTGTGTTAATTAAGCAATATAATGATAATATAAAGTAATTATTGGAGGTAATAAAATTTGTTGTGGCAAGTTAGAAAATTCCTCTTAGATTTCTTAACTTCATTTTATTGAAAATATGGGCAAATTGAATAGATTCAGTTTAACAAATAGTTATGACCAAAAAAATGTCTACACCTGCCAAGGGGGAACCAATGGAATTGTTCCAAAGTAAAGACAATTGTTCTTTTCAGAGACCTCAGAGACCACAGCAGTTGACAGTTCTTCCATTCACACTGATCCCAAATTCAGAGTACTATAGGGATTAGCTATAGCTAATATTATATAAAATATTATATTATATAACCCAAGTTTTTAAAGAAACACAAAGGATTCAATGACAGCTAAAATAGTCTTTCTTCAAAATCCAAGTCAATTAATTTCTCATTACCTAGGGGAAAAAAAAGTATGAGGGTTTTCTAGGTAACATCAGCCTTGTATAGGTGAACCCTGAAAACTTCCTGTAATAAATATATAATCTCAAAGTTTTCCTGGATTTGTTTCTGTTTTTTAGACTCCCTTGAGAGAATGCCTTGAAAGAGTTTCAGTTATCACCATATGACTAAATAATTATATACCTCCCTTCAAGGGGAAGATTGGACTTCAGTGATCCATGAACTTGTCATCTTCATTCCAATGATCCTCGCATGAGTCATCTCAAGAAAACCATCCACAGGAGTGAGGATAGTCCCAAATGGAGTGGTGTGTCTCCCGAGGACAACAAATGTATCAGATTGATTCTCCATCCCCTCATCCTAGCTGTCAGTACCATTAGGAATTAAATGCAAAGTCTTGGTCTCAATTTTCATGACATTAAAAAGGAAGGTTTTCACCTGTCTCTCAGATGATCTCACTGCTTATTTGCTTCATAATAACCCCTGGGACTAGTTAGGATTACATTCAGGGCCAGTATTGGAGTTCTGCAAGTTGATACCCTTTGGATTCCATTTCTTTACTTTTCTTTAGAAATAATGAACATCAAATATTTGTGTAGTCAATGAAATCTAATGCCTATGGCATAGAGACATGCTTCCGAGGACCTCTGAAGTCACATCCATTTCTCTTTCCATTGTATTATTCATGAGACGGAGAGGTTGAATGCAACCTAATCTTCCTAAGTTCAAATCCAACCTCAGATACTTTACCTACTGTGTGATCCTGGGCAAGTGATGTAACCCTGTTTGCCTCAGTTTCCTCATCCCTAAAATCAGCTGGAAAAGGAAATGGCAAATTACTCCTGTATTTTTGCCAAGAAAACCCCAAATGGGGTCATGAAGACTCAGATATTACTGAAGCAACTGAACAACAAAATGCCTTCTGATGGAACGGAGATTTATTGCATGATGTGAAAATTTCTAGGCAAATTCAACTCATTATTAAAATAGTAATAACAGAGACTAAGGAAGCAAAAATAATTACAACAAACACATTTTAACTAAAAAGTAGAATTTAACAGAATGCTATACACAGTGGGGCTATGGGGTATTCTTCCCTCTCCTCCACAGCTCAAATGTGATAACTTAATTGTTTAAAGGTCTTCACCCTCTTCCCCAATAAACCTGTTTCTCCTCCTGACTTCACTATTTCTGTCATCCCAGTCATCAAGGTTTGAAATCTTAGAATCATATTTGATCTTTCCCTTTCTTACCCCACCTCTCTCCCCACACACATCCAACCAATGGCCAAGAATAAGAACAGATTTCTAAGTTGTCTTTTTGTCTCCAGTCCCTTCTGCTTCCAGTTTAACCATCAAAGAATTGCCAATAATCTTCCTAATACACCGGACATATTACAGAGATTGAGGAATGAATGGGTGGTGAGGGAGTAGAGCCGATTGTAGACTGCTCTATCTAGAAGTTTAGGAAGAAAAATGAAAGATGATAACTTGAATGGATAGCCTTTCTAAGAAGGTTATTGGGTTATTGCTTCTTCTTACTAAAGGAAGAGAGCAAAGGGGAGAGGGAGAGCAAGAGGAGGAGGAAGAGGAGAAGGAGGGAGGGAAGGCCAGAGGAGGAAGGAGAAAGAGAGAGAGAGAGAGAGACAGAGTAAAAGAGAGGGAGGGAGGGAGAGAAAATTCATTAAGGCTCTGAAGGCCTGTAGAAAATGGGATTAAGGACACAAGTGGAACCTTGTCAAGGAAGAATACTACCTTATTTATCCCTTGAGGACAAAGCAAATAAGAAGATGAGAAAATATATATAGAACTTTTTGATATGTTTGGAGTGTAAGATAAAGGAACTCATGATGAAAGATTTTATTCTTCTCTGTGAGGTAGGAAGTGAAACCACCTGTGAGAGCAGAGGGGGGAGTGGAAATTGAATGAGAAGAAAAAGTCAGGAGCCGCAACTGTGGGATATTGTTATAGGGAATTGATCTGAAATGAATAAAAGGATTTTCATATGATAGTGAAGATTCATTTGAAATTAGATATTTCCAAATAACCTTCTCACTTTAGTTTATGCCTATTTCAATTTCAGCAAAATTGAAATATTAACTAGTGCCCAACCTAAAACTGCTCTCTTCCTCATGCCTGACACAATGGAGAGAGTGTTGGGCCTAGAGTCAGAGAGACTCTAATTCTAACTTGAATTCTTACCAGTTGTGTGACCCTGGGGTAAGTCACTTAATCTTTATTTGCCTCATTTTCCTCAAGTGTAAAATGTAAATAATACTGTAACCAATGCAATAATGTAAATAGATAGCTAAAGTAAATGTAAATAATTACTTTAACTGAAAATATTAATAGCATCTGCCTCCCAAAGTTGTTGTGTGGGTACAATGATATAATATTTGTAAATCACTTAGCACGGTGTCTGGCACAGAGCAGGCACAACATAAACCCCAGTATTATAAAGCAAAGAGTATTTTTAAAGGGAATAAATGGAAAAAAAGAAGAGAAAAATAATCAGAAAAGCTGACTAAAACATAGAAAAAGTCTGAAAATACATATAATAGTCTATGCTCATGGCTATCTCAGCTCCACAATGAATTGGGGGGAGTGAGAGAAAATGTCTTCTCTTTTACATTTTTCAATATTTGCTTTTGATTGTTTTGTGATGATTGTTCTTTTCATTTAAGCTGCTCTCATCGTGTGTATATTATTTTTGCTTCTGCTTGCTTCACTCTCCATCAGTTCATATATGTCTCTTCATATTTTTCTGTATTTATCACATCTGCCATGTTTTATAGCACAGTATTCATATACCACAATGTGTTTAATTAATGCCCCCAGTTGGTGGAAATAACCACTTCTTTGCTACTGTTAATAATGCTGTGATAAATATTTTGCTGCATGTGGGGATGTTCTTATCAACTATCTCTCTGGGGTATATATGCCTCTAATAGTTGAATCTCTGGGTCAAAAGCTACTCGACTTTATTTTCATCATTCTAAATTGGTTTTCAAATGGTTGAATTATTCACAACTCCACTAACAATGTACCAGCATGCTAATCTCCTCACAATCCCCCCAACATTGATGATTCCCATGTTTTTGTCATCTTCATCAGTATGCTGGATGTGAGGTGAGGGTTGTTTTGATGTGCATTTTTCTTAGTAATGATTTAGAGCATTATTTTACATGGTTATTAATAATTTGCAATTCTTCCTTTGAAAATTGTTTGTTCAAATCTTTTGACCATTTATCTTTTGGGGAATGGTTTTTGGTTATATCCATTCATATACATACACATATACATATGTCTCTTAATAGTAGGTATATCTTGGATATCAAACCATTATTTTATCATTTGATACAAAGATTTTTCCCCATATTTGACCAATTCCTTTAATTATTTTTGTCCCAGATGCCTGAATTTTGTGTATTGTCATTGTTATTGTTCAGTCATTTCAGTCATGTCCAACTCTTCATCACCCCATTTGGGGTTTTCTTGGCAAAGATAGTGGAGTGGTTTGACATTTCTAGCTTTATTTTACAGTCAAGGAAACAGAGGCAAAGTGTTAAGTGAATTGCTGAGGGTTGTATTGCTAGTAACTGTTTGAGATCAGATTTGAACTTACGAAGATGAGTCTTCCTGACTTCAGGCCTGGCACTCTGTCCACTGTGCCACTTAGCTGCCCCTGAATTTTGTGCATAAACACATGTAATAAAAATCTTTCATTATAGCTTTTGTAATTGTCTCTTTCCCTTGTTCAGTTAAGACTGTATCTCTTACCCTTTGCTATGAAAGGAATATTATTGCTTCTCTTGTAATTTTTGATGGTACAATCTTCAATATACAGATCACACATCTATTTTGAATGTATCGATCCTTTTCTAGCTGCCTGGTTGCATTCAACTTTTCCCTTTCTTGCAATGGAAAGAGAAATGGTTGTGGCTTTGGAGGACTCAAGTCCTACCTCCAATGCATACTCGCCACGTGACCTTAGACAAATCACATATGCTTCCTGGCCCTCGCTTTCCTCTTACATAAAATAAGTGAGTTGGACTCAGTGCCTTCTAAGGGCTCTTGTCAGTTTAGGTCTGCAAACCTTAGCTTTGTCCATATCACTTTTGCATATGTGACTTTATGAATCACTGTGGTGCCTTGGCAAAGGTGTATGTTATCTCTCTGTGGAAAGCAGTATTCTGAATAAACACATTTCCAGTTTTGATGAATAGTGATTACCATATTGGGTTTTTGAGCAAAAATGTTCCCAAGGTGATCAATATATAGATTAGTCCCATATGCTTCACAAATGTACAACTGTATTTTCAAGGATGAGTGAGAGTATTGGTGTAAACTGTCAAATGCAATGTATCACAACATACTATGGCTAGAATTCAAAAGATTATTTTATCTTACATAAGGGATATGTGACAGAGAAAGGAGGTTAAATATACTTCTTATAATTTTATTAAGGATTTTTCAAGCACATGCTCAAAATTTTTATGTACTGTGCAGTACTGGGGAGAGATTTCAAAGAAAAGAATAAGACATGGTTCCTATCCAAGGGAGGTTAATAATATAACTGAAGACAATATCATTCCCCATTCCCAAGCAGTCCATGGAGTAGATTCAGCCTTCAGAGTTAGAATCATAACTCCTCTATTTCCCTGTGAGTCTTCTGGGTTCCCATTGGTGAATTCAAATTGAATCCATCTGCAGATCAAAATGAACTTTGGGAACTGACCTAAACTGCCCCCTTCACTCTAAGAGCATCTCTTTGTGAGGGAGAGTTGAGGCAACTTGAGCCCAGGCCCTTGTCCAGTGCAGTCTTCTGAATGACAGCTTTCAAAGATAATAACATCCATAATAGGCACTGTCCTATGTGTTTAAGCAGTAGAATAATGACATGATTAAAATCAATAATTCAATCAATGGCTCACTTGCATGTTTGGAATATACTATGCTTTTAAAATTATAATCGAAAACCAATACAGAGAAAATGATTCAAGAAACCTTCCAATGAAAAAAATGCTGACTAGAGTATTACCAGTTTTTATTTTTAAAAAGGGCAGGATTCTATAGAATGCTACAAATGCTGGATTGTATTCCTTTGGCAGAATAAGCTCTTTGAGGCTTTTACTTGGTGTGACTGGGAAGAAAAAAATAAAATTATTTCATAAGGAATTGAAGGGATAAATAAGAGTAAGGTAAGAGAGCACCTAAAAACTATCTTAAAGGAGGTAAAACTTGATTTGTGGAATTTATATACCAGACACTAAAATAACTTGTAGATATGAGTATGGAAACACAGTGCTTCTGATACACTGGAGAGAGCACTAACCCAGGTTCAAATACAACCTCTGAGGTTTACCCCCATATGATTTTGGACAAGTCACTTAGATTCCCTTGGCCTCAGTTTCCTAATCAGTAAAATTATGGGATTAAATTAGATGATCTTTGAAATGCTATCCAGCTCTAGATCTAAGAAGTCCTGTCAATATTGTTCTGAATTTCAAAAGGAGGAAGTATAGACTAGTGTGAGTCCATTTTCAATGACAGAACAGATTTTTTTTAGCTTTGTGAACTTTTAGAGGTACAACATATGAAGAACAAGCCATGCTAGATCAATTTAATTTCCCTTTTTTGGATAGGATTACTAGACTAATGGATTGTGGGAATTCTGAAGATGTTGTCTATATATCACCTGGAATTAAGCAGGACATTTAGTGAATTCTCTGACAATATCCTGGGGACAAGATGGGCAGATTTGGGTTGAATAATAGTAATTAGGGAGTGTGTGAAATTGGTTGGATGATAGTACACAAAGAGTTTTGATTAAAAGACTGATATTAATACCTAAAGAAGTCTATAGAAGCTTGCTGTAGAACTCTGTTCTCATCTCTGTTTTGTATAAAATGTTTTATCAGATGGAAAGATGAAAAATGCTATCCACCTCCAGAGAAAGAATGAATGGAGTCTGAATACAGATCAAAGTATACTAGAAAGCAAGCATCATGGAGAAAAAATTAGTCCAAGGGATAGAGAAGTATAGAAAGAAAATAGAGATAGTGTAGAGAAGATAAGACTGGCGGGGGGGGGGGGGAGGGAATATCAAAACTGTCTTCAAGTATATAAAGGACTAGATTGTGGGAAAGGGATCTGACATGATATGCTTATTTCCAGAGGTCAGACCAGAACCAATGAGTGGAAGTGGTAAAGAGGTAGAATTAGTTTTGATGTCAGGAAAATTAGACAATTAGATAATTAGAACTGTTCCAATGGGGATGGGTGGTTTCTGACTCTCTGGACTTTGTTACTATGTCTCAGTTGCCTTTTCAACCCGAAATACTCCTCTGTCCTTTGGGCTCTCCTCTCACATTCTTGAGTTCTTCTCAGGGTCTTCCTTTTGGGAGGGACTCCAACCAATATTCATTTCCCAACTGGCTCTAGACTTTCTGGACTTCAACCCTGTGGACTTTGACACTATGCTCCTGCACTGATAACTCATCCTGCTTTTGGATATCTTTTTGTGTTTTGCATGTCCTCTATTAGAAAATAAGCTCCTTGGGGGAAGGGGTTATATTTCTTTTTGCTTGTATTTGTGCCTCTAGCTTTTCACACAGGGCTTGGCACACAGTAAGTGATTAAGAAATGCTTGTTTTCTTTAATAATTTGCTTGTTGTCTCATAAGGTTCGAATGCAAAACCTGTACTTGCCAAGAAGACTTTTTTTATGGAGAACTCACACAGGGCAAGTGTTCACATGGTGGCCAGAAGAAGCTATACAAGGACACTCTCAAGGTCTCTCTTAAGAACTTTGGAATTGATTTTGTGACATGGGAGACATTGACACAGGACCGCTCAGCATGGTGTGCCCTTATCAGAGAAAGTGCTGTGCTCTATGAGCAAAGTGAAATTGAAACAGCTCCAAGGAAATACAGGATGTGCAAATTTAGAGTGTCCACCTCAAGTGTTCACATGGACTATTTGTGCCCGACCTGCAGTACAGCATTCTGAGCTCCTATTGGTCTGATCAGCCACAGCTCGACACATTGAAATTTGACTCTAGCATGAGGATGTCATTTTGGTCCTCTTTGAGAACGAAGGACAACAATCAACCAATCAACCAAGTAGACTGCTTCTCAATAGAAGCTTTTGAACAGAAGCTAGATGACCGATTGTTGAATACTGTGTAGAGGGGAATTTTGCTTTGTTGTGAGTTGGCCCAGATATTATCTCATGTCCCTTCCATGGAGGTTCTTTGATTTCATAATTCTGTGAATATTGTCTTTTCTTTTTAGTTCATTCTAATCTGAGCTGACACTGGAAGAGTTGGTGGAAAGAAGTTATCTCAGTGATTGGCTTAGGTGAAAAAAAATCATTGCTGCATTAGATGATGAATATGTCACTCCAGACATGCTTCCTGAAATTTTTAGTTCTAGACTTCAGGATTTTTTTCACTTTGAGGCATAAGGAAAAAATATTGGAGTAGAGGGATGCACTAAAAGTTCTCATCTATACAAAATTGATAGTGTTAAGTTCTAAAAATGCCATGAGAACACTGCAGTTTACTGGAGACAAACAGAGGGAAAGGAAAGTGATAAATTGTTCCTTTTGAACTCTAGGCCATATGACTGATTTGAAGATAGTACTCTTAATGTTTAATTGAATGGAATCCATGCATACATTCATACATTCAACTAATATTTAGGAAACATTTATCTTATACAAAGCAGGTGAGCAATCAGAGTCCCAGACTTCAAGAATTTAACAGTCTAGTAGGAAAGGTAGCACACATATCTATAACTATGAAGCCAAAATACACAGCTATGACTTTCCTCCTTCTTCCAGATGATGAGCCTATCAATGCCACCTATAAAGATTCAGAACTAAGAAGAAATAGAAAGAAGCAAAAAGTAGATAATCATATTCAGCTTAGTTAGAAATGATGCAAAACCTGATCTGAGCTTCATCACTTGATCCCATTCCCCACTTTCTAAGTCTAAAAGACAAAATAACTAAATGATCAAGGATGAAGTCTGCATTTCCTGGTATACTTAGAGAATAAGACAACTCTCCTTCCTATATGGGAGCAGGCTTAGAGGTAACCAGTAAAAGTATGCGGCAGGAGGAATTGGAGGAGTGGTTAGTAGGAGCAGCCAGCAGTGAGAGGAGACAGCACTTTTAAGAGGAGAAACCAGTATCTAAGTCAGCTTGCTAAGGGTAGATGGGAAGGCCTAAGATTTTTTTGGATCTAAGCACCCAAACTATGTTTCTTTGAACTTCAAGCTTTCTCTGCAGACAATGGAGAGGTTTGAAGTTGAGTTCCTGAACTGTATTCCTTGGACTTCTGGCTTCTTTGGCCTTGTCTGTAGACCAGAAAGGGTTTGGACATCTTAGTCTGAGATGAAATGTGGGTACCCAGTAGGAACAGTGATTGTTCAATGTATTTGACTTTGTTACTTTTCACCTATGATGATTAGAAAAATTAAAACAAAACAAAAAATCCAACCCTGTACATTTATGTCATATGTATATGATTGGCTCCATGGAAAGGCAACAATACTAAAGGGTTTGGTGGAAAGGGCAGAGCCCCTCTCTATACCCTTCCCCAGGGGGTGGAGTGATCATGAGCCAAGACTCTAAATGAATAAAGTGATACACTTTGCATCCTTACACTAATCAAATGAGTGTTTCCATTCATAAAAGAACAGTGTTAAATGATATAATTTGCCAGATTTCTGAGAGTTATACTCCAGACTTCCCTCTGGTAGTGGTATCAGGAAAGAGAAGAGCAGCAAGCTTACGTACTTAAGACTATAGTGCAATTGAACTCTATTCTGAAAGATACACACAAAAAATACAAAGTACTATAGGAATTCTGATGAGTTAGAGAATTTTTTTGACTGTGGTGATTAAGGATAGCACCATGAGGAGAAAAATTTCAATAAGGTCTTAAAGGATCTATAGGAATTCATTAGGCAGATACTGAGAAGGGAGAGAATTATTTCTGTTAAGAGTATGTTTTGTTCTTAATTTTCCCCAGCTGGACTCCTTGGGACTTCTCAATGCCCCCAGGAACATCCTTATCTTGAAAGATCATATCAGCCCTGGAACTTACCTCATCTGTACTCTCTGCACCTGGGGCCCCTCTGATTGTAGGATAGTGTGAAAAGGCACATAGTTCAGTCATTTCTTTATTTCCTATCCAGTTATATTCCTTTGGACTCGATCATCACCCCCCCCCCCACCAGATATATCCCCACCCCCTTTTCAGATTTCTTTTATGCTTTGTCTTCCCCCATTAGACTGTATGCTACTTGAGGGCAGGGATTTCATTTCTTTTTTGTATTGGTGTCCCTAGGTCTTAGCACACTGTCTACCACATAGTAGGTTCCTGAATGTTTTTTGACTGTTACCAAAGGGTTGATCAGCTAAGAAGGTAATAATTAGCTGTGGGATCTTGAGCAAGTCATTTAAATTCTTTAAGCCCATTTCCTAATCTGTAAAATGAAGGGAGAAATTTTCTGGGCACCATCAACTTTGGGGTTTTGTTTCAGAAATAACTTCCATGTTCCCATATTGGAGTAGAATTCAGGCACTTAGACTATTAGAGAGAAGGGATTCTTGGAAAAGGAATATGATTGTCGATGTAGTCTTTGCACCTGAAACACCAAATCTAAGATTACCCAAACTGAGAATTTGGAAATCAAACCTAGCAGAATAAGAGGATTTTCCGATGTAGTTTACTCCTTAAAGAAAGAGTTACTATAGCCGTCAGACTAAAGATGAATTGTGCTGTGAAAAGGAGGACAGCAAGAGATCTGGAGGGCCCTAGGCAATGGATTACCAAGATATTATTTTAATTTTGTCATGATGTGGTCTCAGTAGTTTATCAAATTATTTCACTTAGCAAGAAATCTTTGCAACTGAATAGGTAAATAAGCAAAGCACAGTCTCTGAAACATGTTCACCAGGATCCAGAGTCCAAAATATTGTATATCAAATCTGGACTATAATTTCACATCTTGTAACATCACATCAGGATATATTTCTCAAGCTATCCTATGCAAAACTGAAACTATGTAAAGGGAGCATATTTTGCAGCTTGAAGTTCAATAAGACTTTGTTGTATTCAGTGGTTTTTAACTCACTTGCTGATTATTGGTTGTGTGACTTTAGCTAAGGTATTTCCCTTCTCTGAGACTTGGTTTTCCCAAATTTAAAGTAAGAAGGTTGGACGAGGTCATCAGTAAAGGTCCCTTCTAGTTCATTACACTAGGTACAAGAGCTGCTTATCCCCCCCCCT
Source organism: Petaurus breviceps papuanus (assembly GCF_028583685.1). Lineage (NCBI taxonomy): Eukaryota > Metazoa > Chordata > Mammalia > Diprotodontia > Petauridae > Petaurus > Petaurus breviceps. Next base: position 9,800,341 of record NW_027185779.1, on the reverse strand, counting down.
TTTTTTTTAAAGCAATCAGGGTTAAGTAACTTGCTCAAGGTTACATGGCCAGTTATTTTTTATGGGTGTTAAGTATCTGAGGCAAGAACCGATCCCAGGTCTCCCGAATCTGGGGCTGGCGCTCTTACTCACTGCACCACCTGGCCGCCCCTACTTATCCACTTTTGGTGTCTATCTTTACCCAACTTTTACCTGCAGCTCCAAGAAGCTATAGCATGGGCAGCGGCCACACCCTAGAAAACCATTTCAGTAAATGGGTTAAGCCAGGTAGAGGGTAACCGACAGACCTCAAACCTGCCAATGAGTTAGGGGAGTTAAGCATGTGAAGACTTCCAGATGGTGGAATGGGTGGATGAGCACCCATATGGTCCAATGGCCATAAAAATGGCTAATTTGGGTGCTGTGGAGAACTTAGAGCTTGGTCAGACATCAAAGGTGTTAAGGTCATCCATTACATTCTGGGTTATTGTTAGTTACCCTGACTTTTGTCTTTCTACTGGACTTTGATGAATTTGGAAGAGAACGTGAGATTGACAACTTTGTGCACCTCTGCCTAACTTAAATACAATTCATACACAAGTCAAGACATCCCCCCATGATGTCATTAATCCTCTTCAAAAATGAAGGGCAAACAACAAGACCAAGTAGGTATGAGAAAAGCCCTTAATTAAACTGGAAAAAAGCAAAAGTAATAGGATGAAATGAGATGTTGCCACACCAGAAGCAGAAGGGATTTATGGAAGAAAGCTTTCTGTGGGGCCTGGATGAAAACAGCAAACTGGATCAAACTCAGAGTTCCAGGAGTAGATGCATCTAGTGATGGAACAATTCCCACTTAAGTCTCTAAAAGACTGAAAGTCAGGAAGTACCAACTATGACACATACTATACTAGTTGACTATAAGTCAACCTGGACAAGTCCCTTAACCTCTCAGTGTTCTCTAGGCAATTCTCTAAGATTGCAAATTGCAGAACAGGTGACAACCTATGTTAGTAAAGGGGGTTTTCTCATCTGGAGTTCCTTATGCCATCAAAAATGTAGGCTCTGTCTAAAAACCACCACCCCCTAGGGGCGGCCAGGTGGCTCAGCAAGTAAGAGCACTGGCTCCAGAGTCAGGATGACCTGGGGATCAAATCCGGGCACAGATACTTAGCACCACACCCAGAAATAACTGGCCTTGTAACCTTGAGCAAGTTACTTAACCCCAATTGCTTAAAATAAAATAAAAACCACCACCCCCAAACCAAAAAACACAAATCTGCTAGCAAAATCTTTGATTTATGAGTCATAAAGGAAGTTACAAATAGATGGTTATAAAGTGACTCTAATTTCACACCTAAATTTTGGTTAATGATTCAGGCCAGGAATGTATTTTGAGTCCCATATCATATCAAAGTCAGTTTGTTAAATGTGTCTTCTCAATCTATCCTGTAAGGGAGGTGTGCTGTGCTATGTGTGAGTCATTCAAAACAAAGCCTTTTCACTACAGGGGAGGGATTTCTGGGTCAGCTCATGCAATTCATATTTTTTAGTGATTGTAAATTTGTTTCACTCATTCATTCATTTACTTACTTGCTATCAATTTTTCTAGTGATTGGTCTGTTTCTTCTGAAGTTCTCCAGATCTTTTGTTGTTATTTAATAATTCCCTTCCCTTCTCTAAACGTGCTAAACACTAATATCAATGAGAGCAAATAAACAAAACCCAATTTCTCAGAGTGGACAATACTACTACTACTAATGATGATTATTATAATTTCATGTAATGCTTTAAGGTTTGCAAAAATACTTTATATGCATCATGAGAGAGTCAAGTGACACAGTATAAAGAATATTAGACAGAGTCAGGAAGGCATGAGTTCAAATTCAGTTAAAAAACTTACTATTCTGGACAAATCATTTAAACTATCTCAGTTTCTGCTTCCTCATTGTAAATCAGAGTTAATAATAGACACTACCTCAAGGGCTGTTGTGAGGATTAAATTAAATAAAATATTAAAGCCCTTTGTAAACCATAAAATTAATATAAATATTAACTACTGTTAGGACAATAGTGAGGAAGATGGGGATTCATTTGATCCTTAAAATACTTCCATGAGGTCAATGCCATTATTATCTTGAGTTTACAGATGAGAAAACTGAAGCTGAAAGAAATTAAACAATTTACCCAGGGTCACACAAAGCTAGAAAGTACCTGAATCACAATTTGAATCCAGGTATTCCTGACTCTAAATTCAACTCTTTATATACTACACCATTAAATAAGGTATATTTCATGATGGGTTCTTGCACTGGACTTTTTATTTCTCCTGTGAAGTAAATTATTGATCTTTGCTACTCCCTTTCAGCAAAGGTCAAGTTGAATCCCTGTGATACTGTTCTTTTTCTTAATGAAATTCTACAAATCACCGTGATAACCATTAAAAATTGAGCTAAATTATGGTGTTGCAGAAATGCAATCACTGAAAATCATAGAATCTTAGAGTTGGGAGGGAGCTTAAAGGTCATCTAGCCCACCCCCATACTCAATATATGACAGTGACAGAAGCTCACAATATCATATATCATACAATATTAAAGCCAAAAGGGACCATTGCTCCACTGTGGTTAGAGGTAACAGCCAGTATATGGGACAGGAAAATTAATGGAATTTTATCCCCAGTATGAGTTTCCATGTCTCTGTCCTTCATTAAAGAATGTCCTAGAGCACATCAATGCTTTGATTTCAGATATGACTCAACACTGGTTTAATAATAAACTGATCCCAGCTGAATGACTGGTTCATTAAAAATCTACTTTACATGTAAAATAACATTCTGATAAAATATGATAGAGTTTTAAAAGTCACTTATTTAATTTTCTTGTGCTGAGTGTGTGTGTGGGGGGGATATTTTGCAGATGATTTTCATATTTTTTAGTTAAATGGTTAATTTTATAGTATAGAACATATTTGTATGTTTTTTTAAATGACTCGCTAGAGCAAAATACAGAATTGGGAGATTGTCCTCAAAAAATTATGAACCCCACACATGTGTTAAGATTATTTGAGATTCTACAATAGAAGTAATCAGAGAAATCTCTTTGTTCAGTAATCTGAGTATCAACAACAAATAAGGCATGGGTTTCTCACATGCTCAGTAATGGTGATGACCAGGGTCATGGAGAATGTATTGTTCAAATATAAGAAAAATTTCCTATTGGTAATGAGGTTTCCCAGTGACTTCCACCCATTTTTATGAGTTCTACCCTCCAGGGCCAAGCTGAATAAATCAAATACCTCTCCCACAGGTGAGTCCATAGCTACCATAGAACTTTGTTCTAATTGCCAGCACTTGGAGGTCTGCTTCTTGGGGGAAGGAACAATTATCCCAGATACAGGGTCAATCTTATATTCCTCAACTGCCTATACTCCCCAGGGAGGATGATTGGTCTAGGAATAAAGAAGGGGAGAGTAGGATCACCAAATAGAAAGAGCATATGTGTATGTGTTTGGAAGGTTGGGAAAAGGGCAAATCACATAATGCTTACTTTCTCAGAGCAAAGGTCCCAAGTAAACAAGTGATGGATGGGGAGACCAGACTTCATTCTGTCCATTTAAAGCCTTCACCATCCCCCTGTAGTTCTATAGGGGGGGGTTGAAGTATCCTGTCTCCTAAGGCAAATACTCCAACCAAAAGAAACAATTCTACCTTCCTGGTGAAATCTGGACAATTGGCTTTGGAGTTCCCAGAGTGCCCCATCTAAAGAAAGAAAGAGATTTCATGGAAACACATTGACTTGCTCTGTGGAATACCTCAGACTCTCTTCCCAGAGCTTCTTTACCTTACAATGACATTTCTCTGGGGACAGTTCCATCCAAGATCCACCTGCAGGGCTGATATGAGAAATTGGGATAGAGATGGGAGGTGAAAATACTTTAAACAGGGGTGAGTGGCACAGTGAATAGAGCACTGGCCCTGACATCAGGAGGACCTGAGTTCAAATCTGGCCTCAGACACTTAACACTTACTAGATGTGTAATCTTGGGCAAGTCACTTAACCCCAATTGTCCTGCCCTCTCCCCTCCAAAAAGAAAAAGAATACTTTAATCAGTTAAAAGCACTCTAAAAATATTATTAATCTTAATATGATCTCCTCTCCTGACATCTCTGTTTTGACTGAAGTCACACTTTCTTCAAGGAGTTATTTCCAGTCCTCTTAGCTCCTTTCTTCTGAGACCATCCTTCCCCAATTTATCCTGCACTTATCTTGTTTGTACATGGTTGTTTGTGTGTTGTTTCCCCAATTATATTGTGAATTCCTTGAGGGTAGGGAATTTTTTTTGGTGTCTCTCATATTAAGTACAGTATCTGGTATGTAGTAGGCATTTAATAAATGCAAGTTGACTTGACTTGCTTCTTTAGAAGAAAATTAGATTCAGAAGGGTTTCTAAGTCACTGACAATGTAAGGATGTCCTCTTTGTGTGCATGCTCTTGTTTTGTGCATAAATAAAAACATATAAATACATATGTATTTATATTTATTTTGGCAGCTTGGTGGTAGCACTCCTTAAGTATAAGTCACTGGGGGTACAAATACAAAAATAAACAAGCCCTTCTCTCAGGGAATTCACATTCTCCTGGAATTACAGGAAGTGGATTAGAGGCAGCTGGTCCTGGAGTCAGGAAGTGCTCACCAGCTGTTCATGCTCTGCTGTCACAGCTACTACAGTGCTGTGCTCACTACTAGCCTACCTCAGTTTCTCAACTGTCAAAAATGAGATAATATTTGTAAAGCTCTCAGTACGGTGTCGAGCACATAGTTGGAATCATATAAATGTCTGCTGTTCTTGTCCTCATGTTATTTTGTGGCATTTTTTTTACCTCAACTGCATGTCCCTTGACCATACTAGGCAAGGTTTGCCATTAAGGCTGATGTATGGCAGGAGTATACTAAATGCTTGAGAATGTTCTCTGAAGTAGCTGACTTCAAAAAAGAATTGGATAGAAAAAGCACAAAATCCACCAAAGATGTGAAATAAAAACACCTGCATTAATCATTCCTCCCATAATGTTGCAATTAGAATGGATATTTGTGACTGAGTTGGTTCAATCTAAGTCACAGGGGGATTCCTTATTGAGGTTTCTGCTAGCGATTGACATGTGATGATGGTTTCAAGTACTAGAATATTGTAGTCTCCCTTACACAATCTATCATCACTCAGATGAGTTTGGCCTAACATTCCTCATGGGGAAAACAGGAGTGAATGAAGAATTCTAATTATTTGGACTATGAGATACAGCTATAGGTCTCATCAGCCTATCTATTTTTAAGGAATACTGCAGATGGACAATGAGTTGGGCCCAGACTGTAGGGGAAAAACAGGATGAATTGTTTGAAGGGAAAGTTCTTTTAATGACCTTGAATTTCTTGAAACAAAGACCCATCTTTTTAACACCAATCTGATTATGATTTATTAATGCTGTTGCATGGCTATGTCATATAATAATGATGATGATAGTATCTGTGTAGCATTTTAAAGTTCACAAAGTGATTTACACATATTATTTTATCCTCACAACTCTGTGAGGTAGGTGCTATCATACAACGTTATAGTTTCTGAGGGATTGAAAATTAGCATTGCTCCAAGTGTACTAGGGATGGTCATAGTGGATGGGAGTAAATTGCAATGCATTACAAAGAGGGAATTAGGAGAGAGTTGGAGCAAAAAGAACACCATTAGTTTGAGATAACTGAAAGACAAAGCATGGGATAATTGGTGGATAGCCTGTGCATTCCACTAAAGTGCTAAGGATATCAAGAAAACAGAGGTAGATTGCAAGCATGAAATGGAACTCCTTTGGCAAACTTGTAGGAGGAAATGGACAAAAGCTGCACAGAATTGGCAGGTGCAAATGGGGGACAATCTGCATTGCTGAAGGAAATATCAAAATCGATGAGACAGATCTCTTTAAAGATTTGAAACTCCGAGATCAATTTGTTTACTCCTGTCAGACCATAATCTCTAGGAGAGCAAGGACCTTATTTTAATGATCTCTCTCCTCTCTCCCACAGCCACCCTCTAAACTGTATGTCACACAGTTGGGTTTTTAGGAGATGCTTATAAGTATTAATTGAAATGAATTCAACTAAGTTCAATTAAAAAAAGAATTCGAATCTTACCTAGTTTGAGACATACAGTTCTTGGAGTTCAGGAACTTTAAACAGAAAAATGGATGAGTCATTTGGTCTATAAACATTTATTAAGCAGCTGGGGTGTATGGGGTGTTCAGGGGCGACTAGCACCTCTGGTGTGAGGGTTTGCTGAGCCCTTTTCAGGGCTGCTTATCCACTTTTGGTGTCTACCTTTCACCCAACTCTCATCTGTGGCTCCAAGAAGCTGTAGCATTTGCAGTATCCACAACCCAGTAAACCATCTTGGCTGATGGGCTAAACCAGGTTGAGGGGAACCAAGGGGTCTCAAACCTGTTGGTGAGTTAGGGGAATGTCTACTCTAAGCACGTGAAGATTCTCCCCAACACTTCCACCCCTTCACATTGGGCAAATGAGAACAATTTGTTCCAATGACCATAAAGGCAGCTGAAGCAGGTGCTGTGGATGACTTAGAACTCAGTCAGACTTCAAGGATGCCAAGGCCATCCACTCCATCTCAGGCCATCACCAGTTGTCCAGACTTCTGTCTTGCCACTAGACTTTGATGACTCAGGAAGAGTGAGGTTGATGACTTTGTGCAACTGCCTCACTTAAATCCTATTCATGTACAAGTTAAGACATCACCCTGTGATGTCATTGGTCCTCTTTGGAAATAAAGGATGAACAACAAAAATTAAGCACCTACTATGTGCCAGGAGTTATGCTAAATGCTGAGGATACAAAGAAAAATAAAAGGCACTCTCTGCTATCAAGGAGCTCACAGTGTAATTGTGGGCAGAGGTATGTGTGGGGAGGGAGAGAGGGCATGAAAACAAGTGTGTATAAACAAGTTATGTAGGGTTAAATGGAGATAATCCACAGAGGAAAGGGACCAGAATTAAAGGAAATTGGAAAAGACTTGTGCAGAAGGGGGGATATTAGTTTGGACTGGAAGAAATCCAGGGAAACTAGGAGTCAAGAAATGAGGAGGGAGAATATTTCAGGCATGGGGGGGGTGGACAACCAATGAAAATGTCATTATTGAGAGGTGGGGGTGTCTTGTGTGAGGCACAGCAAAGAAACAAGTATCATTCAATAACAATCCATGAGAGTGGTGGTGTAAGGTATAGGAAGACAGGATAGGTTAGGGGTGAAGGGCAGGGTGGGAAGTACTTTGAATGCCAAACAGAGTTTTATATTTGATCCTGGAGGAGATAGGAAACCACTGGAGTTTGAGTAGTGGGGTGACATGGTCAGATCTGTGCTTTAGGAAGATCACTCTGACAGCTGAATGAAAGATGTGCTGAAGCAGGGAAAGATTTGTGTAGGGAAACAACCCAGAAGACCACTGCACTACTCTAGGTGTGAGGTCATGAGTGGCTATACCACGAGGATAACAATGTCCGGGGAGAGAAGGGAGTACATATGAAAGATATTTCTTGATAGATAAACTAAGACATGACTGGGTAAAATGACAGAATGGGCAAATGGATTTTAATGATCTTACACAAAGTCAATTTATATTATGTGAAGTCAGACTCTAGGTAAAGCATTGGAACATATTCAAAGAAAAGATAAGTGGGTGGCAACATAGATCAGAGGTCTAAGACACTTATTGGAGGAATAGACATTATTTAGCCACGTGTAGGACTGTATACCACGTGATATGTCACAGTTTGTATCTTCCATAGGCCTTTGAATCATACTCAATAATTTATATTTCACCTTCAGTTCAAACCTTTCATATATCTAAAGACTATTTTCATGTCCATGGTTTGTATTTTTGTTTTTCTTTCTTTTTGCAAATGGAATTTCACTAACCTTGTCTTGTAACCCAATCCATCCCTTTCTTATTGTTTTGGTCCTCTCTGACCTCCCCACCATGCACAATCAGTGCTAAATGCCTCAGCAAGAACCCTGTGTTCCAGAGATACTCTGCTGCCAGTAAGAGCAGTTATTGCTTTGTTTTTGCAAACTGGCATTTCCAAATAGTCACCCAAAAAAGAAGGTGCAAACTATTATCTCAGCTTCTATTCTATTTGCATAAGCATGTTGAATTTTTTATATATTATAAAAATTGTTAGCCCCTGTCAAGTAAAAACTGCTTAATTCCCATGTCAACAGGCCACAGGGTAAAGTATTAAGGCCACAGAAATAGAAAAACAAAAACAAACCTGAGACACATTTCTTCTTGGGAGCTAACGCATTCATTTTCAGTCTGAAGCATCTAACCTTTCTTGAGTAAATGACAATGGATGTTCCATATGACCTGCTCCATATTTTTTTCTTCTTTTGTATTTTCTATGCACTGTGTTCCTTTTCTGTCCCATCCTGTTTTCCATTCCCTTTTCCCCTTTCCTCATAGTACATCTTCCACCAGGTCCACCTGGATTCTGTCTGATTCAATTTAATTGTACACTAGGCACTCAGCATAGCAACAACTTAGAAAAGTCCCCTATACCAAGGGTTCTTTTATCAATGTGTAGAAGCCTATCAATCCCTTCTCAGAATAATGTTTTAAAATGCATAAAATAAAATACAAGTGATTTCAAAGGAAACTAGTAACACTAAAATACAATTATATATATATATATATATATATATATATATATGTTGCATTTGTTATTCCTAATCAAATTCCCTAAACTGATCCTATCTAGGCTTTTTTTTTGCAGGGGTTGAGGGCAGGCATTTGTAAACCTAGTCCAAGAGTTATCCAGTTCAAGTAACGACCATATTTCTAGGACAAGGATGCAAATTGTGACCATTAAAGTAAAAAATTAAAATTCTAAGTCAATAAATATTTATTAACTGACTATACATGAATATAACATTGTGCTAAGCGTTAGGGGAAAATACAAAATTTGTGGAGCCAATGGTTTCATGGGGTTCTTAGTGGTATCACACATATCTATATAACTATCATTAAGAATAACACTAGATAAATGCTTTAGAGGATGTATAGAAAATATGTGAATTCTGGGGTGGTGCAATCAGGAGTCATAACTCACTGACTTCAAGAAGAAGATGGACTTTAAGTATTGGGTAGGAATTCAGTAGTTAAGGAGGGGGAGGGAAAATAGTATAGTATAGACCTAGAGAAAAGTATGAATAATATCAATAATGAAGAAAGAGGAGGAGAAGGAGAAGAAACAAAAGAAGGAGGAGAGAAGAAAAACAAAAAAAATTACATAGTGTTTTAAGGTTCATAAAATGCTTTACATACGTTATCTCATACTATCCTCACTATAGTTTTGTGAGGTAGGTGTTGATATTATCCCCATTTTATAGATGATGAAACTAAAGCTGAAAGAGGTTAGGTGACTTGCCCAGGGTCATACAACTAGCAAGGGAGTTGTACTAGATTTGAACTCGGCTCTTCCTGACTCAAAGTCCCACAATCTGCTGTACCCCCTAGCTATCTAGTCATTAAGGTGAAAAAGCAGAAGGTGTGTTGGGGACAAAGAAGTGTGAAGCCTGGTTAGTGTACAGGGTAACCTGGAAGGGAGTAGTGTAAAATAATTCTGGAAAAGTAAAATGGTGGTGGTTTGTGGGTGATTTTAAATGCCTTGCAGAGAAATTTGAACATGACTAGATCAGGGGTGATCTGTGACCTTGAGGCTGCCATGTAGCTCTAGGTCCTCAAGTGTGGTACTTTGACTGAATCCAAACTTCACAGAACAAATCCCTGGCCCTCTATAAAATGATTTGTTCTGTAAAACTTGGACTCAGTCAAAGGGCTGTACCCAAGGACCTAGAAGGCCACATGTGGCATTGAGGCTGCAGGTTCCCCATCCCTGGTCTAGAGAATAGGGATCAATAGAAGATTTTTTAGCTAAAGTATGATGTGATCAGAGCTAGATTTGTTGAACATTAACATGCATGATGGATTAGAGGATAGAGAGCAGAGATAGAAAAAATGATATTATTTTAATAATTCAAGCAGATAAAATGAGGACCCGAACTAGGGTTGCTGGTAGTGGCAATAGAAAGGAAATGTAAGATGGAGATAGAATTGACATCACTTGAGAACTAATTAAATGTGAGATGAAAGAAAGTCACAAGATAAGACCAAGATTTTGAATATGAGTGACTGAGTCAATGATAGCAACATTGGTATAAATGGTGAAGTATGAAGTGGGAGTGAGTTTAGGATGAGTGGCAATAAATTCAGTTTTGGATTTCTTGGGGTACTGGTTTGACAGTGAGGTGGGGATGTTCTATTGGTAGCTGGAAATGCACATCTGCAGATGAAGTGAGAGGTCTGGACTGGAGATGAAGATTTGGAAATAGCTGAATCGATGGAAAGTAATGAGATTGTTAAGGCAGAGGTAAAAGGAAAGATGGCAAAGATGCCAAGGGCAGAACCCTGGGGACCACTCATCCTCATAAAACAGATGAGGAACCAGAGAAGGAACCAGAGAAGAAACAATTGAAAGAGAAAGAGGTAGGTATTGTATCACTAAAGCCAAAGAAAAGGATATCCAAAAGGAGGTGATAATTAATTATCAAATACCACAAAGAGGTCAAGAATGATAAGAACTGGAGGGCTGGAGGGAGCCACCAGATTTGGCAATTAGGAAGTCATTGTTTAACTTGGAAGGAGGAAGTTTGGGGAAAGCAGTAGAAGACAGATTGAAAAGAAGAGTGGTTAATGAGGAAGTGGAGATGACAGTAATGACAGCTTTTAAAAAGTTTAGTTCCAAAAGACTGAAGATGAAGCATACCCCTCATTTCTTGCCAGAGAAGTCATGGTCTTAAAATGTATTTGACTATTACAAATACCCAAATTAACTGCAAAGGACATATGAAAGAACATGATATCTGCATCCAGAGAAAGAACTGATAAATAGAAGTATTTATAAAATGATTTTACGTGTGTGTGTGTGTGTGTGTGTGTGTGTGTGTGTGTGTAATGGTAGCCATCTCTAGGGTGGGGAGGGAGGAAAGAAAAAAAAAACTTTATCATATACTTAAAATGAATAGGAAGTTGTACATAATGGATTGGCAGTTTCATCTGCAATTATCTTTTTTATTATACTATGTTACAGAAATGCTTGTTTTATTCCATAAATTGAAAATAAAATAAATTAAAATTAAAAAGTCAGATGAGATATATACATTTTTTTAACATGGCCAAAATAGGAAGTTTCTGTTTGTTTGACTATGTATACTTATTATGAGAGGTTGTTAATTGTTCAGGGGTGGGGTAACAATGTGGGAAGGAGAAAAAATAAGTGGTGCTAAAAAATAAAATTTAAAAGAAAAGAATTTTAGCAGGCTAGGTAAGGGGAAGTAGAGGGACAGTAGAAAGTTCAAGTGAGAGGTTATTTTGTTTTTTAGGACAGGGGGAAATGTGCATATTTTAAAAAATAAGAAGTAAGTAATGGAGAGGGAGAGATTGAAGAAGCATGAAAAAGAAGGAATGATTATTAGGACAAAGCCCTAGAAAAAGAGAGTAGAGAGGGGTTTAAAGCCATAGTTAAAAGAACTGTTTTAGCAGGGAGTAAAGAGGCCTCTTCTTTTATGACTTGAGGGATGAGGAATGAGTGGGTGATGTTGGTGAGAAGTTTTAAGGAATAGAGAAGAGTTTAGGAAACTCACATTAGAGGTTCTCAGTTTTCTCCAGTAGTGGGAGGTTAAGCCATCTGCTCTAAGGTGGGGGTGGGGGCGAGATTTGAGATGTGGTTGGGGTTTGAGGAGAAAGGATGCCTTGGAACTATTGTTGTAGAACTCTGGACCTTAACCTGAGTTACATGAACTTTATATATGTATGTATGCATATACATATATGTATGTACATATTCTTATATGTGAATTATATATAACTGAATTTTCATTATAATTGGCTTCCTTTATGATCCTATGTATTTTATTTTATACATTTAAAAACATTATCCTAATAAGAGATTGATAGGCTTCAGTGGACTGCCAGAGTCTATAATACAGAAAAAAAGATAAAGATCCCTAGATATAGAGAACAAGATAGAGAGTAAGAAAGACTAAGACAACAGGATTGTTGAACACAAATGAGGTCCCAGCTGCACCATAAATTTGTAAGGGGGCAAAATTAGCTCTCCTTCCTTGAATTTTTTTTAGTCATGTTTAGTGGCTTGGAAGCCAGAATGGAGAAATCTAATGATAGGAATTATCTATGAGTGAGGATTAACAGGTCAGTAATCACCCCTCCCACAACCATGGCACTGATGCCAGTGTCAGCAGTGGAAACATGTCTAGGTCTTGCCATCAGTAACACCCTCAAAGAGCACCATCTCAGCAAAGCCTGCCATTGTTACTCCCTTTCTAGGCTTCTTTTCTCTGAACCCGAGCTAAAATACATCACATCACGGTATGCATAACTTAAAGGTTAAAGAGGTGCTTTTATAGAGTGCCAATCAATTGTTAAATCTATCAACAAACTTTGATTATTTGCCTTCTATGATCACTGCTATAGGTGGTCTTTTTTCATCAGTCTTTAATAAGTTAAAATAGCTACAGCCCAGTTCAGTGCCTTTTTAAGCCTTAGGGTTAAAGAGCCTCTTCATCAAACAATTTGAGATCTTAGTGAGGAAAGGTCAGGAATGATTACTTTTCTTCACTCATGGAGACGTAGCTGCTGTTCCAATTGCCCTTTTGGCTCATTATTTCTCCTGAAGGCCTGATAGTGGCATAATCTAATCAATTTTTTCTTCTTTTCTGTCCTCAGTCCTTCCTCCTAGGAAATATTTGTGTCATGCTATCGTACCTGGATTTATTTGTTTAGTCTTCACCCTAAATTTGAATCTGATATTGTATTTACATCCTTTGATATAAAACCTAATCTCAGTAACCTCAAGGTTAGATGATACCTGCATTTATGTACATTTAAGATCACAGTTTTCAAGGTGGAAAGGACCTCAGGAGTCATCTTGACCAGCCCCATAAAGGTAGAGTGATGTTCACAGTACTATAGATTGCAAATCAGAATTTGAACACAGGCCTTATAACTCCAACCAAGGGTTGCTAGGTGGCGCCATAGTGCACAGAACACTGGGCCTGAAGTCAGGAAGACTCATCTTCCCGAGTTCAAATATGATCTCAGGTACTTACTAGGTATGTGACCCTGGGCAAGTCATTAAGCCCTGGTTTACCTCAGTTTCCTCATATGTAAAATGAGCCAGAAAAGGAAATGGTAAACCACTCCAGTGTCTCTGCCGAGAAAACCTCAAATAGGATCGCGAAGATTCAGATACAACTAAACAACAACATTTTACAATTCCAAATCCAGAGCTCTTTCCCCCGCTACAAGTTTCCAAATTCTGGAGAGTTGTTGAGGTTTCAAACGGAAATAGAAATCACATGCAGAAAATCCTTCCCAGATGTTTTATTTGCCAAATTTGGCAACGAATATTAGCATTATTGAAAAATAACATTTCCCTAATGTGCAAGAACAAATATAGACACTTTCACATTTCGTTTTTCATAAGGAAGTTTTCCTTTGCTTATTATTGTCACTGCTGCTGCTTCAGGATTAATCTCAACTGGCATGCCCCAGGTGAGGCTAAAAATTCACATGCAAAAACGGAAGATTAAAATGAATTCATAAGATCATAGAATTTTGAGCTGGAAGGAACCTTAGACAGCATCACCAAGCCACTTCATTTTACAGATAAGGGAAATGAAGCCTAGAGAGGTTAGATAATTTACCGAAGGTCACATAGCAAGTTAGTGGGAGAACCATGTTTAAAATGTGGTTCAGTGGAGAAAGCATTGAATTTGGAGACACAGGACCTATATGTGAATCTTGACTCTGCCATTTACTATAAGTCTTTAGCCATGTCACTCCAATTCTCTGGACCTCAGTTTCCCTATCTATTAAATGGAGTTCAACAAGATGACTTCCAAGGTTTCTTCCACTTCTGAATCTACCAATCATCATCTACCAATGGTTTTTTACCTTTATACAATGTTGCCTTCCCATACATAAATTTTCCAATTTAAATTGGAAAAGAGTCCAAATCTTCTTGTCTAAGAAGTTTTCATTGAGATTTTCAGAAAATCTGTCTAGTTTATTTTGCAATGGCATAACCTATGGTGTGCTATTTCCCAGGTTTATATTTTTAGGAAAACAGTACAATTAATTTCACACAACATGTTCATCAATGTTTGCTGTTGGCTTCACATACATTGTTTTCTTGTTCTCTTGTTAACTGTCTTTCTTGAAAAAGCATTGAAATTGCATCACCTTTTCACAAAGTAATATTCTGTTTTTTTCCCTAATTGGTTGCTATGGACAGTGTTGATATGCTTATCCAGTGATGGGTTTGATTTATTCATGGCCCTGAGTATTTCTCTGAAGATTTTCAAAGACTTGAAACCAAGCACAAAAAATGAGAACTTGTCCATGTGATGAAGGCCTAAAAATGGTCAGGCTGGGAATAGAGGAATCCAGGGGGTGGGCCCCAAATGAATTCTATATGCTTTGCTTCCTACCCTTTTTAAAAATTCATTTTCCTTACTTTTTTTTACAGGAAGCTGTGCTTTCTGGGTAACCCTGAGTATATTTTCTTCATGATAACAGTCATGTTCTTTTAGCCTGTAGATACGAGGGACAAAAGTAGAAAATAACCATGGCCAGCATGGGAGGGGTAACATGTTAAGTCAAGTCAAGTCAAAAAAACCTACATTAAGCACATACTATGTGCCAAGAACTGCACAAAGAACTGCAGATACAAAGAAAGGCAAAAACCAAACAAACTTGGCAAATTGGGAAACATCAGATAAATGATCAAAACAGACTGTCATATCATAGACTTCCGTGCAAGTTACTATAAGGTATCCATTGCCAAGATAGTAATTTTAATTTCCACAAACATGATCTTCCCATCATAAAGATTCAGATAGACCTCTGTCAGTAGAGAAGCCTCTAATTCCATGTTTCCATTCCAAGACCCAGGAAAAGATTAAGTATAGCTTTGTGCACTTCCCATACATTTCTAATCTCTTCCAAAGGCACTAACAATCTATTTGTGAGTCTATTGTGGTCCAAATGAGTTGTGGCCCAATTTAGTATGTGAGCAACGACTTTGATATTTTGAGAGAAAGGATTTTTAATACCATGGAACCTCGTCCCACATTTCTTGGCCAAAAAAAAAAAAAATATCTTTGCCTGGTAGCCAGCCATCTGGTAAAGAGACTTCCTGAACTCAATTAGGTCAGGTCTCAGACACACAGTTTGTCATGGGGTCTAAACTCAAGGCCCTTCCGGGTTGGTAAATCCTTCCAGAAACTGTGCTGTGCATAATCTGAGAGTTCTCAAAAATCAATCATCTCCAAACTGTGATGAAGCGTGAGAGCAGGGCTATAGGCATGCACAGAGCATTGGCATAGTGCAATAATATTGACATCCTAGGACACCTTGGAGAAGTATCACATTGGCTCTTTCCCTTCCTGTCTTTACCAGGTGATGGTCTTGTTTGACCTTGGAAGCCCAAGGGAAAGATCTAAAGGAAATGTTACCCCAGGGTCTGCTAGCACAACCGGATTAGTATATACTATACATACCTGATAATAAGACTTTTATGGGGAATGCCTATACTGTGACATATTAAAGAGAAAGAAGAAAAGGAAATGGATATAGAAAATGGAATGTAATTCTATACTGATAGTAGGCAAAGAAAAATAAATCATCAATCCTCCAAAGAAAGTTATGAAGGTTTATTGAAGATATATTCCTTTAAAACTGGGCCTAGTTGTCTAGCATGGCATACTAGATAGAGTACCAGAACTGAAGTTAGAAAGACCTGGGTTCAGAGTCTACCTCTGCCACTTATTATCTGAGACAGAGTAAACTATTCACTTAGCCCTTCTGAGCTTTAGTTTCTTCATGTTTTAAATGAGGGTATTAGATGAGACAGTCTTTTCCATCTTTAAGTGTGTGATCCTATGAATACACACACAAGCGCACATGCACACACACACATACACACACACACAAACACACACTGGAATTTGTCACTTAAAAGAATCCTAGGGGTAATGCCTGTAGTGATTTTTACAGGACGCTCTTGTTCAGTGGTGTAGTAGGAAGAGAGCCAGGGTTTAGAGCTAGAAGAGCCGGGGTTTGAATCTGTGTGATGAACTGATGCAATGCTGGGTTACTCCTTCTGCCTCTCCCTTTGGCCTTCGGTTTTCTCATCTGTTAAATGAAAGAATTGGACTAGAACAGAGGATCTTAACCTTTTTTTGTTCATCACAGATCCTTTTCACAGTCTGGTAAAGCCTACCTACAGATGCCTTTTCAGAATGCTTGTTGCCTACATTTTTTAATGAAAAAAAAATACTAAATTTCAGTTAGAGATTAGCAAAAATAAAGCTATAATCTTTTCCTATCCAACTTCAGGCACCCTTGATATCTCTCCATTGTTGCCTCGGGGATCCATGAATCCAGGTTAAGAACCATTAGATGAGCAATACTTCTACTAGTTCTATGTGCAAAGATGGTTAGGGGAAAAGGAAAAGATCCTATATGTTCTAAAATGTTTATAGCATCTCTATTTGCGAAGGTAAAGAACTGGAAATTGCCTGGATGTCCATCAATTGGAGAATGGTTGAACAATTGTGGTATATGATTGTGATGAAATATTACTGTGCTATAAGAATGATGAGCTCAATAATCTTAAAAAACATGGATGGACTTGCACAAAATTATGAAGAGTAAAAAGAGCAGAACCAAGAAAATGTTGCATACAGTAACAGCAATATTGTTTTATGTTTTTCTGGGTAATAAATAATCAATAAATTGATGGCTGGTGGTTTCTCTCAGGACGAGAAGCCTGTTTTCTTTTTTGTTTTTTTAATTAATTAATTTTTAGTTTTCAACATTCATTTCCACAAAATTTTAAGTTACAGTTTTTCCTCCTCATCTATCCCCTACCCCCCAAAATAGCAAGCCTACTGAATACTCCTTCCCTCAATCTGTTCTCTCTTATATCCTCCCCCATCACTCCCCCCAAACTTTCTAGTAAGACAAGATGGATTTCTATACCCCAAGGCCTGTATATCTTATTTCCCAGTTGTATGTAAAAAAACAAATAATTTTTCAAACAAACAAACCAGATTTTTCCCCTTCTTCCCTCCTCACCCATCCCCACTGGGAAGATAAGCAATTCAATATAGGTTGTACATGTGTAGTTACCCAAATCATTTCCATAATTTTTATATTGTGTAAGACTAACTATATTTCCCTCCATCCTCTCCCACTCCCACTTATTCTAATTTTCTCCTTTGACGCTATACCTTTTCAAAAATATTGCTTCTGACTGCTCTTTCCCCCAATCTTCCCTCCATTCTATCCTTCTCCCTCTTATCCCTTACCCCACATATTTTCCTGTAGGGTAAGATACCCAATTGAGTGTGTATGTTATTCCCTCCTTAAGCCAAATTCAATGAGAATAAGGTTGTTCCATTCCCTTTCACCTTCTTGCTCTTCCCCTCCATTGTAACAGTTTTCTCTTGCCTCTTTTATATGAGATATTTTACTCTAATCTGTCTCTCCCTTTCCTCTTCTCCCAATAAATTCCTCTCTCACCTCTTAATTTTATTTTTTTATATCATCCCTTCATATTCAACTCATCCTATGCTGTTTATGTGTACATGAACATACATATGCCCATGCTCACATATATATTTATATGCACATATACCCTACTATACATACATATATGTATGTATACATATATACATATATATTCCCTTCAGCTATGCTCATACTGAGAAAAGTCTTATGAGTTGCAATTATAGTTTTTCCATGTAGGAATGTGAATAGTTCAACTTTAATAAGTTCTTTATGATTTCTTTTTCCTGTTTACCTTCTCATGCTTCTCTTGCTTCTTGTATTTGAAAGTCATATTTTCTGTTCAGCTCAGTTTTTTTCATCAAGAATGCTTGAAAATCCTCTACTTCATTGAATTATCATATTTTTTCCCTGAAGCATTACACTCAGTTTTGCTGGGTAGGTGATTCTTGGTTTTAGTCCTAGCTCCTTTGACATCTGGAATATTCCAAGTCCATCAAACCCTTAATGTAGAAGCTGCTGGGTCTTCTTTAATCCTGATTATGTTGCCACTATACTAAAATTGTTTCTTTCTGACTGCTTGCAGTATTTTCTCCATGTCTTTGGAATTCTGGAATTTGGCTATAATATTCCTAGGAGTTTTCTTTTGGGATATTTTTCAAGAAGTGATCAATGAATTCTTTCAATTTCTATTTTGCCCTCTGGTTCTAGAATATCAGGGCAATTTTGTTTGATAATTTCTTGAAAGATGGTGTCTAGGTTCTTTTTTTTGATCATGGCTTTCAGGTAGTCCAATAATTTTTACATCATCTCTCCTGGATCTATTTTCCGGGTCAGTGATTTTTCCAATGAGATATTTCACATTGCCTTCTATTTTTTCATTTGTTTGGATCTGTTTTATCATATATTGATTTCTCATAAAGTCATTAGATTCCAATTCCTCCAATCCAATTTTGAAGGAGTTATTCTTTTCAGTGAATTTTTGAAATTCCTTTTCCAACTGGCAAATTCAGCTTTTTAGGCATTTTCCTCATTGGATTTTTGGCCTCTTTTGCCATTTGAATAAGTCCACTTTTTTTGGAGGGGGGAAGGTAAGGCAATTGGGGTTAAGTGACTTGCCCAAAGTCACACGGCTAGTTTTTTGTGTTAAGTGTCTGAGGCCAGATTTGAACTCAGGTCCTCCTGACTATCAGGGCCACCTAGCTACCCCAAGTTAGTCTATTTTTTAAGGTGTTATTTTCTTCAGTGTATTTTGGGTCTCCTTTAGCAGGCTGTTGACTTGCTTTTCATGATTTTCCTGCATTTTTCTCATTTCTCTTCCCACTTTTTCCTCCACTTCTCTTACTTGATTTTTAAAATCCTTCTTGAGCTCCTCCATGGCCTGTAACTAGTTCATATTTTTATTGGAGGCTTTTGATGCAGGAGTTCTGACTTTGCTGTCTTCCTCCCACTCCATGCCTTGATCCTTTTTGTCCCCAAAAATGGATTCTATTGTCTGTTTCTGATTCCTTTTCTTGCTCATATTGCCAGCCAATTACTTGGCCTTTGAGTTCTTTGCCACAGTAGAACTCTGCTTCTAGAATGGAGATAGCTTTGTCCCAGATCACTGAGGTTTTCACAGCTGCTGGAGCTATTAGGAAGGCGCTGTCTGTACAGCCCCCACATGCTATAGCTTACTGGTCACACATCCCAGGATCACCACCCAAGACCATGATCTAGGTCCAAGCAGGTCAAAGCAAGAGCGTTTACTCTCTGAATGATTGCTTGGTACCCCTAGACTCTGCAGGCCAGGAGCTCCTGAGGCAGCCCACCCCAAGGGCAGCAGCCAGACCACACTCTTCTGTCCTGTTCCAACAAAGTTCCACACTGACCTCTTACTTTGGTCTTTATGGGTTGAGAAGTCTGGAAGCTGTCATACCTGCTGGTTATTCTCTCTCCCAAAGTCTGCTCTAGCTGCTGCTGGTCAGGGCCACCCTGGGGCTGGAACCACAAGGCTCCTGCAGGACTGTGCTCAGCTCCCAGCACGCTGCAATAGACCTTTCCTGTCTGCCTGCCCACTGTCTTCAGTGGGAGATTTATTTCTCTCTGTCACTTTGTGGGTTCAGTAGCTTTAAAATGTGTTTAGAGTCATTTTTTTTACATGTATTGTAATTGTTTGGAGCTGGAGCCCATGCCAGGTTTGTGCTTCTACTCTGCCATCTTGGCTCTGCCCAGCAATATTGTTTTTAAAATGACTTTGAGTAAATAAGTCATTTTGAATACTATAAATACCCAAATTAACCATAAAGCACAGATGAAGAAAGGTGCTATTTGCATTCAGAGAAAGAACCGATAAATAGATGTATAGAATAATTTTACATATATGTATATGTGTGTGCGTGTGTGTGTGTACATATCTATCTATATGCATATTTGTGTCTAATGGTGGCTATCTCTAGAGTGGGGGTTGGAGGGTGGGGAAGGGAAGAAAAAAAAGATGAGATGATCTATGAGGTATTTTCTTGCTCTTGGTTTTTTATACTCTGGCTTGCCCTTTGAAGTCACTTCCAATTCTGAAATGATTTTATACAATGAACAATCCTTGCAAAAAGTAAATGCTTGCTCCATAATTTATGCATTACTCAGGTTCTGATTTTCACATTTTCTGTTTTCATTTAAAGGAGGTCTCACCTGTACTGTATGTACACTGTGGCTTATTGTATCATTTTCATTCCTTGAAAGGGGTGGAGACTCCAAGGCAAATCCTCCAGTGGGTTTTGATTCCCTCTCACTTCTCTGATTTCACTTATGATAAAGGTGCCAGATGGCTATAGAATCATTCTTCTAGATATGTGTAACGTGGGGGGTTGGACTAGATGACCTCTAAGGTCTGTTCTTATTTTCCCATTCTGTCACTCTTTTACCATGGGTGTATTAGAGTTGCATGGATACTATCATTAGATTTACTCGAGGTGTAGATAACTGGAGGGGGGTGGGCAGGAATATGCCTTACATGTCTTTGAATAAAGTAAAATGTCACTGTTCATTTGAGCAACAAGTTTCATTTTCTACTTATTAGCCACAAAATATAGCATATAGAGTAATGCTCAAAGATCCCTACACTCCAGATTGATCTATCACTCTGCCTTTTCACCTCTATGCTTTTGTTCATGATATTTTCTCCTCACAGAATGCCCTCCTCCATCTATCAAAATCCTACCCTCTAACTCAGATCAAAATCCACTTCCTCCACGAACTCTTTCCTCTGAGATCAATGGCCAAGATCTGAAGTTTTGGTTTTATGTGGACTGGATTCAGTCTTAGGAGCAGCTCCCACCCAGTGTTTTTTTTCTGGGAACATCAGAATCTGGTTCATTTTGCCTACTATCCAAGCTTTTCCTTGGTATCATTAATGTCTGACTCTCATCTATATCTCCATAATGAAAGGGAAAAGACCCTCAGTTCCCATATAATCACTCAGGCTAACAATGTGCATAATATGGGTTAAGGTTTATTTAACCGAGTCAAAGAGAAATGCAAAAGACAAAGGAATCCCCAGCTTACCCAATCAAATCAACTCTCCTTCCTTTTCTGGTGGAACTCATCATCACAGTACAGACATATAGTACTATTTATCAAATCTTTCCCAAACCCCTAAAAGGCAAAAGCACTTCAGATGCTGGAGAGTAAAGCAAATCATCCCTATGGTAAGCCTTATCTTCTTTATGAAACTGTATAGTCCTCCAGACTTACCTATCATAGGGTTGAATGTCCCCTCAGCCATGACCAGGTGGTCACTTGAGAGCTGATCTCCTTTCCTTGTGTCTCACTAGCCCATATAATTCAGTTGAAGTTTCATAAAACTCAAGAATGAAGTTCACATCTTACATTTGCTTCCCTACATCTTGACTTTGTACCTTCCTGCTTCTTGCCTACAGCTCCTCTTTATCACAGGAACTATGGCAGTTCCTGGACACAGAGCATGGGCATGCAGAAATTCCTCCTCTATTACCAGAAAGTTTGATCCAGGAAATTGTCGAGTAAATCCATCACTGCATTCCACCCCAACCCGTTCATATTCCTAGAGCTCCATACTTTACTCAGGAACTCTTAGCTACTCTACCAGTACCTCTGACTGCTGCCCTCTTTGGAGGTCACATGGTTCCCTCTTCTTTTGGAGGTAGTTCCCTAAAGCACTAGGATTTCTCAATAAACCAAGGCTGCAGAAATACAGCCAGAGTATAGCATAGCATATTTGGATATTCCCAAAGTGTTCTTTGATAATGCACTTTAAAAAAAACTGGAACTCTAATGGAAAGAATAATAAAGTTGGACTAAGAAGACCCAATTTCTGAGTCCTGCCTCTGACATAAGAAGCTGATGTAGGAATCCTAGAATCTTGGAAACCATAAGGTCTAATATGTACATGAGCAGGAACTCCCTCTACAACATCCTTGACAAATGATCACCAGTTCTGCTTGAAGAACTACAGAAATAGGGAACTATCTTCTGAGGCAACCATTCTACTTGTGGACAAATCCAGGAACTGGAATAGACATTTATGAGACCATCTCTGCTTCTAATTCTCTGTGTCTGTACCTCTGTTGTTTAGAGGCCAAGTCTCAGGGCTTAGTTCAGACATATGATTAGCTACTATTCAGCCATCTTTAATTTGACATCATTGAGTCAAGGAGAATTCAGATCAATGTGAATTCATGTTTTGAGGATATGTCATCAATGCCTCAACAAAGCTTTCATCTGTGTTAACAACTAGTTAATACTTAACATGGAGTTAGTCATTTCAAAGGGATCTCACAGAAGGGGCCTTTAAACCTTCTACAAGTAAGTACACCAATCAGAAACAATCTTAAACTCCCTTAAAGTCCTAAGGAAATTTTATTTATTATTCAAATAGCATCTTTCCTATAATTCCTCAAAGTAAAGGTAATTGTATATAATTCTTATGATAATTATTAGATTATTAAATTTTAAAGAAGGACATAATTCTTTGTATCCACCCTTTTCATGAACTTAATAGATATCATTTTCCATTATAGTTATTTGTATATGTGTCATATTCTCCTACTAGGATGCCAACTTGATGAGGGTAGGTATTTTATGTCTATCTCAGTCACTACTTAGCACAATGATACGCCTATAATAGTTGCTTAATAAAATTTTGTGAAATTAAATTCTTGTATTCTCCCCAGCACTTAAGTGTTTATATACATATATATCAATCACTCAAATATATTTTGATTAAATTAAGGAAATAATTTTGATGCCAATGATATTTATTTCATCTAACTTCCAGTACTAATGCTACTAACTAATGTTAGTAGTGCCTCTAAACAATGATTATCCTTCTTCTTGACAATCATCATTAATTCCAGAGAAGATTTGTTTCAGCTTTGATTTAAAATACATGTATTAATATGTTTCTGCTACTTATTAACTTTTCCAAATTCACCTTTAATAATAAATGCTCTAAAGTAGCTCTCAAGTTCTCTCACTTAAGTCATTTCTCCAGTTCTTTGGAGCTATCTTGATTTCTCTCAGTTGACATGTGCTCTCAACTTTCTCCAAACCTCAGTGCCTGGAGGCAGTTTGTTGTACCAGAAAGAACATTGGATTTGGAATCTTGGGTTCAAGGCCAAGCTCTAGAACAATTTTGCTCTTTTACCTTGGGCAAGTCATTTCACATTCATGGTCCTCTGTTTCTTAATCTATAAGATGAGATGACTGGACTAGGTGGTCTCAAATACTTTGGCTTAAATACTTCCATGTTTATAGATACTTGTTCCAAACTTTCATCTAAAGTGGAAGCAAGTAAAAGAACTGTGTCTGCCTAGGTCTTCCTAATTAATTGAATGCCACTCTATTTACCCAAAGGGCATTGTGCTCTGCATTTAAGAACAAAAAAAGATCTTTATCCTTTCTGTATAATTTAAATCAAGGTAAAATATGACTTTAAGTCTTCCTTAACACAAAGGGCTCTGTAGTTTCTGAGAACTTAGTGATCAAATGGAATTAAAAATAAACAAGAATAAAGGATAGGCAATATAAGGTTATAATCCAATTTAGCTGGGGCTAAAATAGATCAGATTTATTGGTATTTCCAGGTTTTTCTGAAACCATCCTCTTCATTATTTCTTAGAACATGACAATATTACACCATAATATTATGCCATAAAATTTGTCCTTTTTCATCATGTTAGCCAATCTGATGAGTGTAAGGTAGCACCTCAGAGTTGTTCTAATTTGCATTTCTCCAACTACTGGTAACTTAGAACATTTTTATACCACTATTAATAGTTTAGATTTCTTCTTCTGAAAACTGTTTATTCATATCCTTTGACTATCAATTGGAGAATGACTCTTAGTTTTATAAATTTGGCTCAGTTCCCTATATATTTGAAAAATTAGACCTTTATCAGAGAAACTTACTGTAAAAATTCCCTTCCCGTTCCAGTGTCCTGCTTCCCTTTTAATTTTTGTTGCATTGATTTTGTTTGTACAAACCCTTTTTAATATAGTATAAATAAAATTATCCATTTTTCCTCTCATGATTCTCTCTATCTCTCGTGTGATCATGATCTGGCTCTCATTCCATCCTGATTAAATGACTGACTGGTTATCGTCAGATTACAGTGATATTTCTAAGATGCCTAAATTGAATCCATAGGACTAATCTAACTGACTCCTTAGTCTAATAGGAAAAATGCTTCCTGGGCAAGTCAGACACTCAGTCTTCTGGGTCTCAGCTTATTTGTAATTTGAACTCCCAAAGTCTGTGATTCTCTTCTAGGAAGATGCTAGAAATATGATGTCAACTTCCTTGAAAATTCCCTTTTTGCCTCTCATGTATTCCAATAAGCTAAAGAAACTAGCCATTCATGTAGTGATAGTCACGCCATTTGTGTGTGACTTGCAGCTTTTCTTCCTTGTCGCACCTTAACTGTACCAGAAGAAAGTACTTCATAAAACATTTCTCAGGTGGGCAATAATCACATGAGAAAAGGATTCTTATCCTAGGATCCATGAACTTAGATTTACTTTTGTATTTTGATATGTCAATATAATTGATTTATACATTCAAAAACATGAATCTGAGGGGGCGGCCAGGTAGCAGAGCGAGTAAGAGCACCGGCTCCAGTGTTGAGAAGACCTGGAGATCGAATCCCGGGCTCACACACTTAGCTCCCACCCAGAAATACCTGGCCTTGTAACCTTGAGCAAGTTACTTAACCCCAATTGCTTAGGGGCAGCCAGGTGGCTCAGCGAGTAAGAGCACCGGCTCCAGTGTTGGGATGACCTGGATCAAATCCGGGCTCAGATACTCAGCACCACACCCAGAAATAACTGGCTGTGTAACCTTGAGCAAGTTACTTAACCCCGATTGCTTTAAAAAAAAAAAAAAACATGAATCTGAGAAAAAGTCCACAGGTTTCACCAGGGAGTCCATAACACTATAAAAGATAAGGAACTCTGGATCCTAAGGTCAATCTATCATTTCCTTCCTTGAGGGATTATAACTAGTCCAGTCTCTCTCCCAAACCATTCCCACTATCCATAGACAGCAATACTAGTTGGATCTTCCCCATTCTTCTAGGCACATGCATAGACAAGATACCACTCTCCCCCTCTATGTCACTCCCATGGATAGCACCTATAAGGAAGGGAACAAATGTTTATTAAGAGCCTCCAATGTTCTAGGCATTTTACAAACATTATATCATTCAATTCTCACAACAAGCCTGTGAGGTAGGTGCTGTTATCCCAATTTTACAGTGGAGGAAACTGACATACACAATCATTAAGTGACTGGCCAGGATCACAAAGCCAGTAAATATCTGAGGCGACATTTGAATTCAGGTCTTTCTGACTCTAGGCCCAGCACTCATTCTACTGTGCCACCAACTGGCTTCCCTCTAGGGAGCCAAAAAAGCACACAAAATCAAATTCCAGTCTTTGATCAGGTGCCGAATTACCTTTCCTAAAAAACACCATTATGAGACTCTTTGATAGAGCTATCAGGATCATGATATATAATCATCAGCAATTGTGGCCTCTTAAACTCTGTTTTTCATCCATTGTCTTTAATTGTCCTGTGGAGACATAATTATTAGCAGCTGACCCCAGAATGATGGTGTGCTTGCCTCCTCATAGGACCCTTTCCTATACCAGTATACAGCCCTTGCTTTCTTCAGGCTCCATGCAGATATTTTGTTGATATATTGATCAAGCTCTCATGGATGCCATGTCCTATGTGGGATGTTCCCATTTCCATTTCAAACAAGAAGGCTGGATAGCTTTTCCCAAGTTTATGCCCAGAGTACATTTTTTAGTGAGTGACTTTAGCTAGCTCTGATTGACGGCTATACAAGCGATTTGAACTTGAAAAGTACGATCCCAAAAAGAACTGTGACTTTGCTTTAAACACAGATGGCAAGTAAAGAAACACCCCTAAAAATGTTTTCAGAGGGAGCTCGAGTCTCTGATATGGTCATCATTGTTACTTCTTTTGAGTTCTTTTCTTCTTTAAAATACATGCATGTCCTTCTTTTAAATGCAGATAATGTAGGCAGAACTGGGGAATCTCAGAAAATTGCTGACAGCTGACATGGTGTCCAACCCTATCCTCCACAGCTGTCTGCAGACAATTTGCCAGTCTTGAATGACAGTTTCTGGAACAGCTGGCAAAGCAGTTCTGGCTGCACTCCTCTTGTTTCTGGGCAGGCAGGCCTCTCCATCATAAATACAGACTCTCAGTCTTGTCTGGAGGGGGGCATCTTTACAGTGGTCAAGAAAGAGACAGCAAAGGAATACTTGGCGGGGGGGGGGATATTGTAAGGGGTTTTGTTTGTTTTTATAACTAATGATGTGGAATCCTTTCATCATTTTTAGCTTTTAGGTGAATTCATTTAGAGTCTGTCCCACTGGGCATAATTAAAGTTAGATGCCATGAAAGTATATTTGAGCCTTTGTATGCCTTCCTTTGAGATTACCTCCTATTTACATCTCTTGTTTGTACATAGTTATTCACATGTTCTCTCCCCCATTTGAATGTTAGCTACTTGGAGTCAGAGACAGTATTTTTGCTTTTTTCCCCCGCCTACCCTTCTGAGGCTTAGCACAGTAACTGGCACATAGTAAGCGCTTAATAAATATTTGTTGATCGTAACGATAATTGATGATGATAGTAATGTATACTTTTCTATAGAGGACGTAGATGAGAAGTTATCTAGATTTAGACTTGGAAATAACCTTAGGGATCCTCTAATCCAACCCTCTCGTTTTACTGATGCCAATGTGAAGTCTCAGAAAAGTTAAATGGCTTGCTCATGGTTGCATAGGTTGTAACTGGCAGAACTGCTATTCAAACCCAGACTTTCTGATGTACCACACTCCACTCCAAATCTAATACTCACCCCAAAAGACAGCATGATATAGTGGAAAGGAGGTCACCTAGGTGGTGCAGTGGAGAGAGGAAAGGCCCTGGAGTCAAGAAGACTCATCTTCCTGAGTTCAAATCTGGCCTCAGACACTTACTAGTTTACTAGACACAGACTAGGGCAAGTCACTTAACCCTGTTTGCCTCAGTTTTCTCATCTGTAAAAGAAACTGGAGGAGAAAATGGCAAAACACTCCAGTATCTTTGCCTAGAAAACCCCAAATGGCATCACAAAGGGTCAGACTCAACTGAACAGCAACAACATAATGGAGTGAATGGTGGATTTGGAGCCATGAGGTTGTGGCCAGAATTTGGACTCAGCCATTTACTAGTTATGTAACCCTATGCAAGTCACTTAACTTTTTTAACCTCACTCAGGTGCCCTATTTATAAAATAGGGATAATAACAGTCACTACCTTCTAGATTTGTTTCAAAGCTTAAAAGGAAATAATGTTGATAAAGCACTTTGCAAACTTTCAAGTATTTTGCAAATATCAGATATCATCCCCACAAAGTTGCAACTCTAGAAACTTTGCCTTTTGGCTTATCAAGAAGGGAAGAGACCTGGGTTTACCCTGAGAATATGTATTAATTATGTGTTTGTGGTAGGTTTGAATGGTACTGAGTAGTAGGGGTTTAGGCGGGAAGGTAGGAACTTAGTCAGTCAGACAATAATAGACATATATTAACTTCCTACTATGTGCCAGATATAGTGTTAATCACTAGGAATACAAAGAAAGACAAAAGATGGTTCCTGCTTTTCAAGCTCTTTAATGGAGGAAACAACTTGCAAACTACTTGGTGTAGACAAGGTATATATAGAATAAATTATAACAATATAAAATCAAACAACTTTGAAAGACTTAAGAACTCTGATCAACTATGATTCTAGAAGACTGATGGAGGAAGGGTACTACTACCTACCTTCTGACAAAGAAGCAAATGACAAAATACGAAGAATGAGATATTTTCAGACCTAGCCAACTACTGTTTTGCTCAACTACTCCCATATATAAGAAGGGTTTGGAAAAATATATAAGCTTGGTAACAACAACAACCACAGTATAAGAAGAATCACTGTGAAATGCCCTCTAGGGTTCCTCCAAATCATCCCTTCCCCTGATTTCTATTATGTTTGATCACAGAAAATGCTTTAGTCTTGGAATGTGGCAACTTCCCAAGAAGAGGAGGAAAAAGGCAACTGAAAAGAGGTAAAGTTGTCTTGATAGAAAGGACTAAGCAAAATATTTGGTCATATAAAATAGGCACTGGGTTTAAACAAATCAGGGGTTGTGATAGAATTTTTTTTTAAGTTTGAAAAACAGAAATATACCCCAGCTTTGAAAATACAAGTGTAATCATCAGAGATCCCTTTCATTCCAAATGAGGACACCTCCCCTGACATGCATAGCTTCTATTTGCAATAATTGGAAAGAACTCTGTCTTCCCTAGCAAGGCAACACAAGAAAACAGCTTGATTTCATAGCTGCCTCCTGCTGAAACTATTTGTTCTAGTCAAGTTTCATCATAAAAAGCCCTTCCCCTAAAAGTCTCCCACTCTTCACAGAAGTCGCCCTCTTTCCCTTTTAATGAGCACTTTCTCTGACCATTCATTAGGGTTTTCTTGGCAAAGATCCTGGAGTGGTTTGCCATTTCCTTCTCTGGCTCATTTTACAGATGAGGAAACTGAGGCAAACAGGGTTAAGTGACTTGCCCAGGGTCACAGAGCTAGTAAGTGTCTGAGGCCAAATTTGAATTCAAGTCTTCCTGACTCCAGGCCCAGTGTTCTATCCATTCTGCAAACCTTGCTGCTCTCTGAGAGTAGGGAGATCCTTTTCATTATCTGTTCAGGACTATTATTGGCTTTTTAAAAAAATTATTCAGTTTGAATTTTTTCTAGTGATAATTTATTTTATATTGTTGTAGGCATTATGTATAAGCCAAGTCTGCATACTTCACTCTATTTCATTTCATGCAAATCTTCTCATGTCTCCCTAATTCCTCATCTACTTTATCATTGACTGTACAATAATATTCCATTACATTTATTTACCAAAGTTTGCTCAGTCATTCTCCAACTGATGAATACCCACTTTATTTCAAGCTCTTTAGTACCACAAAAATCCCACTAGGAATATTTTGTTAATTATTTGACATTTTTTAAAACTTCCTTGGGATATAGAGAGGTATATAGATAAAGCATCATATAGTTGAAAAAATACTAGATTTGGAATCAGAAGAATCAGAAGACCTCAGTTCAAATCCCATGAGACTTTGAGCATATCACATGACCTCTCTGACCTCAGTTTCTTATCTATAAAATGTTGAGGATAAACTAGGTGATCCTTAAGTTTTCTTCCAACTCTAAATTGATTAATTATATACTATTCTTTGTCAACTAACGGGATAGCTGGGTTTCTAACTCTCTCGAGGACACACAGCTTGGTGATATCATCATCAGAGATTCAAATCACTGAAAGGACTCTCAAGTGGTTACTTAATCATCTCCTGGTCTTCAAGTCAGACTTTGCATAAGCACTCATGACTGTCAGTTTCCTTCTCCTCCATTTTTAGTGTTTGCTTTTGGTCTCTTCCATTTCCAGGCCATTAAATAACTTAAATTAATTAACATTAAATAAATTGCAAAAAGTCATAAAGCAAAATGGAAGTGGCAGAGCTAGAAAGCTAGGGTACCTTTTACGTGCAGCTTCAAAGCCATATGCATTCATTGTCCATGTTTCTGTCCTTCCATCAGAATGTTCCATTTTGTATTTATTCAATGAGAATGGATTGAAAATTTGCTTGATAGAGAGCTCCTATTTATGTGCTCAGAGGGATTACAAAAGAAATAGAAAATCTAGTTCCTGTCCTCCAGAACAATCTGCTGTAGTTGGGCAGACAAACCATAAAAGAGGTAACAATATAAGACGGGATGTCACCAAGCTGACTAGTTCCTATTGTCTGAAGTCGGAGGTTACAAATGTTCTATCAGTAAGCAGTCCAGAGGAAGCTGAAGGCGGCTAGTTGGAAATGGAGGGGTAAATGCTGAATCCCTTGAAAGAATCTTAGCAGGAGAAGTATTTCAGCCAGTAAGCATGTATAAAATGATCAAAGTATCAAGATTACAGTACTTCATCACCAAGGAAAATGAAGAAAAATGTATCCTCAGAGGAAATTGGAAATTATGGGCTTTCTGCCATCCTCACTAAAGCAGAAATATCTTGGCTTCTCACCAGACAAGATGCTGTTTTCCTGTTATTACATAGTAACCCTGCTTTTCCTAATGGGGAATTGGCAAGGGATGTGAAGATGTGTCATTTATTTTCATGAAACCACTGAGAAGTAAAGAAAACTTGTTGTGTCCCAGTTGTAACAGCACATGGAGCCTGCTTTACTGTCCTTGTGAAAAATCCTGAGGCGAGAGTTTATGACTATAGACAAACTGTCTTTCTCTGTAGTGAGGTGATACGGTGGCTAAAGTGCTGGGGGTGAAATCAGGAAGATCTGAGTTCAGTTCTAGCCTCAGACATTTACTAGCAACGTGACCCTGGGCAAGTCACTTAACCTCAGTTTCCTCATCTATAAAACAGGGATAATGATAGCCCCTATCTTCCAGGGTTGTCATGAGGATCAAATGAGATAATAAGTGTAAAATGATGATCAGTCTCTGGCAGATAGTAAGTACTATATAAATGTTAACTTTTATTCCAGGAAAGACAATGTTGAGGGAAGAACCTTTATCTGCTTCAGGTTTTTTTTTTTTAACTGTTAGATGGAGATAAAATATTACCAGCCTTAGAGGGCTGTGGTGAGGATCAAATGAGATATTTGCAAAAGCACTTAACACAGGGCCTGGTACATAGTACGTGCTTAATAAATGTTTCTTTCTCTTCCCTCTTATTGCAGAAGTAGGGATACAAAAGGAAGTGATATTTATTCAAAAGGAGAAGGGCTAGAATGTGGAGGGAGAACTGGTGAGCGTTTTCTCCAGGCTTCTTGTAGCAAGAAATAAAAATAATGGCTAACATATGGTGCTTCAATATTTGCAAATATCTTACATGTTTTATCTGATTTGAAGCCCATACTAAATAGGTAGCTATTATCTCCATTTTACAGACCAGAAAACCAATTTTGAGAGAAGGTAAGTGATTTACTTGGACATAGCCAGTGAGTATCTGAGAAGAGATTTGAATAACCCATGAAATGATACTTGAAAAGTGCTTAGCACAGTGCTTGGAACATAGTAGGTGCTTAATAAATGCTCCTTTCCTCTCTTCACTCCCTTCCCCCATTCTATCCTACTACATCATCCTATTGGCTTGCATACATTTTGCTTTATTTCACCTTTTTCTCTATAGTATAGCTAAACAGTACCAGTGTTCATGGGATCATCAATTTAGAACTGAGACCCTAGAGGCCATCTGATCTAGCCCTTTCATTTTACACTTGAGGAAATGGAGGCCCAGATGAATGACCTTACCAAGGACATACAGGTAAGCAGCAGAGATGGCACAGGAACCACTATCTTCTGGTTATTTTTATGCCATATTGTGCTGGCCCTGAAATAGGCAGAGATGAAGATGGTACCTCATAAGAGGTCTTCCAAAATTCCTGGGAGAGACCATGAGAGTAAAACTCTTTATTTCAGATCAGTGATAGTTTCTTTTTATTATTAGTTGTTTTTTTAAAGCACCATCTGATGATGAAGAGAAAAAGACTGTGTAGTTCTTCCCTCAACGTTGTTAACAGGATTGCTTTTTAAGATTATATATTTTTGTATATGTGTGTATATATTTAAGATATATTTCTATGTATATATGTATACATATATATCATATACACCATCTACATATGTACATACACATACATCTACATGTAGAAAATGTACATGTATATCTACATATACATACACAGAAAAGTAAAGTGTCTTTCCCAGGGTCACATGTAGAGTTAGGATTTGAACTGGGTCCCCTGCCTGACGTCAGGCAGCCTCTTTTTACATACATACACATATACATATACGTTTATGTATACGTGTACACATACACAAACATATATGTACACATACATATACATATAGGGAGGGGAAAGGGAGAGAAAGAAAGAGGACAAAGAAGAAAAGAGGGAGAACAAGAGCAAGAGAAAAGGGAGGAGGAAAAAAGAGAGAGTGACATATACTGGAACAGTGATCAGCCTCTCACAGTTAGCATTTTAATGTGGAAATATATCTATACAGATTTTATATATGTATACATATGCATATATATGTTTGTATATATGTATAAATATGCCTGCAAACATGAAACCACAGGGAAGTGAATAGTAGGTTAAAATGTTTGTATGTATATATGTATGTATATGTATACACACGCATCTATATATCTACATTAAAATACTAACAATGTGAGAGTTTAGCCAGCGTTCCAATGTGTATGCTCCATTTTTCATGGGCTGACTAAATTAGACCACAATTAACATCTGTACACAGAACATCAGTGTTAGGGATTGATGCTAATTTGTAAAGCTGCCAAAAAATTAAACATATATCGTGACTCAAGACACCCCTTGCAGAATTTTTAAAAGGGGAAGGGTTTGACTGCTGAATTTAAGTTACTTTGTAATGGTCATATTTTTTTCCTTATGTCTTGCCTTTCTGAACTAGCCTGATCCCTGAGTGCCTGAATAAATCTTCTTTGGCCCTTTAGGTCTGGGTGGGATCACGTGGGGAGATCCTATTGGTATATAGACTCCTAGGGATACTTCTACATACCAGGTCAGCTTCCAATGCATGTATTATCTCATATAGGTCACAGGAATTGACCTATCAGATGCCCTCCTAGGCTGTTATCACGTTCTCTCACTACGATTTTTGTCTTGCATGGTTTGCTGCAAGATTGTGTAGTTTCATAGGTTCTTCTCTACCCTCCTTTCCTCGAAGCAAACACATAGTCCATTTGAGATTTCCTAAGAGTTTAACCATTAACAATGCCAGGGAAGCAGATTAGGGCAAAGAGAACACAGATGGAAAGTTACAAAGTTAATTTAGAGCAAAGGGACTTGGGTTTAATTCTCAGCTTTCTCAATGATATAAAATCAGTATCAAAGAATTCAGGGTAGCTGTTAAGGACCTCAATGGCTATCTAGTCTGATCCATGCCAGCAAAAATACGACTAACCATTGGTCAGCCAGATTTTGCTAGAAGGCCACCAATGAGGGATCATAGTATTGTGGATTCAGGATTGGAAGAAACCTTAGAGAACATGTAGTTAAATCCCCTTTGTTTTGCAGATGGGAAAATTGAGCCACAGAAAAGTAAAGTGTCTTGCCTAGGGTCACATGTAGAGGTAGGATTTGAACTGGGTCCTCTGCCTGACTTCAGGCCTGACTCTTTTTCTATTCATTACGTCATTCCTAGTTCTACTCTCTGGAGCTAAACAGAATAATTTTAATCTTCTTCTAGTTGACAATCCTTCAAATAGTTTAAGGCATAACCCCAAAGGCATCTTTTATCCACATTATACATCCCTAGTTCCTTCAAAAAAAGTTCTCATCTAGCATGTCTTTACTGCTTAAGTGACTTTGGGCAAGTTATTTATCTTGCTTGGGCCTCAGTTCCTCCATCTGCAAAATGAGAAGATATGTCCAACAGATCTTTTACAATCTCTTTAAAGCTCTAATTGTAAAATTGTACTTAGAGCCTTTGGGATGTAAGTGGGTTTTATTTCTATTAGATAATTGGGTCTACCTCCCCAGCATTTTCTCGTCTGTGTCTTGACATACTGAGTCCTGAACAACTTCCGTATGGATGCCTCTTTTATTCCCAAACCAAGTAAATCATGCTTAGTTTTCTTCTTTTCTGAGCTAAGGCTGTCTCCATTCTAGGTTGTATGCTGCCTTTGCTCTTCTAGCAGACCCAGTAGGGTAAAAAAAAGTATGCAAGTATTATTGGAGGGTCTTTCATTACACAAAGGACTTGAGTGAGATTCACTTCTATTTCCTTGCATACTCCAAACTGTCATTCTAACCACATTATCTTCCTACTTCAAGTGATTCAGTCAGTCAGTACCTACAATATACCAGGTACTGCGCTAAGTACTGACAATCAAAGGAAAATCATAGTCCCTGCCCTCAAGGAGCTCACATTCTCCTGCCATTGCTAGCATGTTAGGAGATGGAGTACTAATGTGTGAGGAAAATCAAAATGGTCAGTGTCGCTTGGTCATAGAATATTTTGAGGAGTAATCAAATAATGGAAATGTGGAAAGGAGCCAATTTGTTAAGTGCTTTTAAAGGTCAAATTGAGGATTTTACATCTGATCTTTGAGGTTGTAGAGCACTACTGGAGTTTATTGAGCAGGGGGCTGACATGGTTGGAACTGCATCTTAGGAACAATCACTTTGAAAAAATCATTTTGGATCATATCCTGATACTATGAACAAACTGAACAAAAAAAAAACTAAGTGAATTGATTGAGGGAGAAATTATAAAACCCAATGGAGGAATCTAGTCTAGATTATTCTGTCTCTTCACTGGGTTTCCTTTAGTTGGCTGGGGTTTGAGTGTCAGAGTATGGAACAAAAACCATGTCTTTTGAATTCTACCATTTAGAAAATGCCAGCTGGGGAAGCATCATTGTGGCAGTTTTCCACATTTTCCAAAATATGTTTGCCAGCTGCTGGAAATGATCTTGACTTTTCTGCTCCTTGAAACATGAGGAATAGGGTAGAATATCAGCTAGGATGTGGCTGATAAGAGATTGTGTTTTTGTTGGGAAGGGGGGGCGGAGGGAGAGGCGCATTTCTTTAAAAATAGTTGGAGCCATTCAAATGGAGAAGGGAAGGGATAGCTTTGTCTAGAGGAAAAATGATGTCCTCAAGAAGGAAATTGTTCCCACCTCTCAAGAGAGATCCAGGTTGATTAGGCATGGATTTGTAACAATTCATAGCCCAAACCTCTTTACATACACAATCAAAGCATGTGCATCTTTCTCTTAAAGGACTGCTCTGAATGTTACCTTTCAAACCAAGCTTGTGTGCTTCTCTCTCTCTGTCTCTTTGTCTCTGTCTCTATCTCTGTGTCTGTGTCTCTCCTCTCTGTTTATAACAGGCTCTCAGTTTATCATGAGAAGATAAGTTTATCTTGCACTTTTCAAACTCTGAAGATGAAATGTTTTCAATGTGTGCCAGTATGTCAACAGTTATATGGGGAAACAATAGCAATGGCATTTTTTAGTGAAAGTTTTGTGTATATAGCATGATTATCAAGGTAACAACAGAGTATGCAATTACTACATCTCTACAGTTCTGAAAGGTTAATTGAATTGTTGAGCAATATTTTAATTTATTTTAATTTGACTTGTCTGGGTGCATTCATCTAATAGTTTTGCATATCTTTGCATTCATTAAAATCTATTAAGAGAAAACCTCTTTACCAAATACTCATTTGTGGACACTTTCACCATTTTAAATTTGAACTGCATTGTTAGCCAAATGTCAAACACTTTAGAAATCTTTGCATTAAAGGTCACCTTTCTGAGAATGCAAGCCATCCAGTTCACATTTTGACCAGAGAAAGTGCCTTGTTATTCAAAAAGACTTCTTCCCATCTTCTCAAAAAATGAGACGAAAAGTCGAAAAAGACAAACAAACCAGCAACCTTAGTGCTTTTATGGATTTGGAAATGTGGCCAAAGAAACTGCTAGCAATTCATTTTGTATAAGGGTAAGCCAGACCCTTCTTTGCAACCCAATGGGAGAAAAATGTGCTGACCTGCAAATGTGAAATCAAAGGTCCAGATGTCCCAATGCATTGTTACATTGCCACCACTCATGATGTAAATGCAAGGGGGCCATATCCTTACAGTATTTTTACTACTTGTCAATTCAAAACAATGGTCTTTGGTTTCCATCATTTATAATGATCCTTAGGGAAAAAAATTATAAGGAAAGGATGTAAACTTTGGAGAAGGCTTAAGTGAAGGCAATGCATTATGCAGTCACACTAAAGAGCCACAAGAAAAAAATGGAAACCAATGTTCACCAAGTGTTTTCTAATATCTGACTTCTAACATATTATGTTATGCGTTGAAATGAAGAGTATTTGGCATAGTAGACAGTCATAAAGGCCTAGTTTCAAGCCCAGCCAGTGGCGAGTGCTTTCCATTTGACCTTGAAAAACAATTTAACATTTTTCAGTGTGCCAGGCAACTCTCTAACACTGCACTAATAGGGGATTTTCTTCACTAGTTTTTACCTATACCAATGAATTCAAAACTCCAAGCAAAAAAAAAAAAAACTAAAGCCAGTTGTCAGTTAAAAATTCGCTATTATAAATGGACATTTGGACATCACAGTCATATAACACAGCTTGTTCAACCATTCCCCAATTGACTGGCATCCCTGCAATTCCCAGTTCTTTGCCACCACAAAGATAGATGCTATAAAATTTTAGAACATACAGGTTCTTTTCCTTTTTCCCTAATTATCTTCAGAAATGGATCAAATAGTGATATTGCTTGGTCAAAAGTTGTAGGCAGTTTAATAACTCTTGGGGCATAATTCCAGATTTCTCTCCAAAATGGTTGGATCACTTCACAATTCTACCAAAAATTAATTAGTGTCCCAATTTTTCCACATCCCCTTCAACATTTGTTACTTTCCTCTTTTTAGCCAGTCTGGTAGGTGTAAAATATCTCAAGGTTGTTTTAATTTGGATTTCTCTAATCAATAATGATTTAGAGTGTTTTTTCATATGACAGTAAATTATTTTTATTTCTTCATCATAAAACTGCCTGTTCATATCCTTTGACCATTTATCAATAGGGAAATGACTCATATCCTTATAGATTTGACAAAGTACTTTATATATTTTAGATATGAGACATTTATATGATAAACTGTCTATAAAATCCCCCTTCCCCATTTTCTGCTTTCTTTCTGATCTTGGTTACATTTGTTTTATTTGTATAAAACCTTCTTAATTCAATGTAATCAAAATGATCTATTTTACACCTAACTTTGTTTTCTATTTCTCTTTATTTAAAAGTTGTTCACCTATCCATAAGTACCATAAGTAATTTGTTCTGTGTTCTTTTAATTTTCTTGTAAAATCTCTCTTCATTTGTAGGTCATGTATACATTTTTACCTTATCTTGGTAAATGGTATAAGATATTGATTTATGCCCAGTTTCTGCCATACTGCTTTCAGTTTTCCCAACAATTTTGACCAAATAATGAATTCTTATCCCAAAATCTTAAGTCTTTACACTTGTCAAATACAAGGTAATTATATTTATTTGCTGCAGTGCATTGTATGTCTACTCTATCCACTTATCTACCTTTCCATTTCTTAGCCAATTCCAGATAGTTTTGATCATTACTGCCTTATAATATAGTTTAAGATCAGGTACTGCTAAACCTCCTTCTTTTATTTTTTTTATGTCCTTTGATATTTTAGACCTTTTTGTTTTTCCAATGAATTTTGTCATTTTTTTCTAATTCAGAAAAAAAAAAACAACAACAAAACTTTTTTTGGCAATTTAATTGGAATGGCATTGCATATATAAATTAGTTTGAGTAAAATTGTCATTTTTATTGTTTTGGACCTGCCTGCCCATGAACAATGAAGAGTAAAATGAGTATAACCAAGAGAACATTGTATACAGTAATACTGTTTTAAGAATGACTTTGAATGAATACGTTATCTTAACTATTATAAACACCCAAGTTAACTATAAAGTACATATGAAGAATAATGCTATCTGCTACCAGAGAAAGAACTGATAAATAGAAATATGTATAGAATAATTACATATCTATCTATCTATTTATCTTTCTATTTGTGTCTAATAGTGGCCATCTCTAGAGTGGAGGGAGGGAAGAAAAAAATTACATGACAATTTTGTTGTATATTTGAAGGGAATAGCACGTTGTACATAGTAGATTTACACTTTCATATGCAATCACCTTTTTATTGTATTATGTTATAGAATTTCTTATTTTATTCAATAAATTAAAAATAAAATTTAAAAAACAATAAAATGAAACAGCCCATGCCCTTATAATCTTTACATTCTAATAGTATGAAACAATGTGTATGTAGAGAATTAAATACAAATTTTCTTCTTGAATTTTGGAGCAATGATAAGTAGCTAACACCTCCCTTCAACAGCTGACTTGCATTTATTTGTAAATATTAGTATAGGTCCCTCATATAATGTCTTTCACATTAAAAAAATTAAAGGCAGGAGTTGTCACACTTCTATTTTTGTATTTTTATATCCCCAGTGCCTCGCATAGAGGCTGGCATGTTGTGGGCACTTAATAAATGTTTATTGAATTGAATTGAGAAGAGAGACTAGAGATAAATATATAGATCTGGGAGTCTTATACAAAGAAGTGATAGCTGAACCCATGGGAGCTGATGAGATTACCAAAAGTATAGAGTGAGAAGAAAAGAGAGACAGGATGAAGTCCTGAATTACAGCTATATATGGAAGAAGGAGTAGTCAGGAGAAAATCCAGAAGAGAGCAGCCAAATTGGTTATTGTGTCTGGCGGTAGAGCTGAGCAAGGTGGTCAAACATGCCCAATGCTACAGAGAGATCAAGAAAGATAAGGAAAAAGAAAAGGCTATTGAATTTGGCAATTAATAGATTATTAATAATCTTGGAGAGAATAGTTTCAATTTATTGATGAGGCTGGATACCATATTGTGAATAAGTTGGAGAGTAAAGTGAGGAAAACTGAAGTTTTAAGTATAGACAGTTTGGGTTTGTTTTTTGTTTTTTTTTACCCTAGGCATTTGTCCATGGAAGGGAGGAAAGATATAGAATGCAACTAGAAGGCATGGTGGAATCAAGTGAAAAAACTTAAAAATGGGGAAATCTAGTCATGATTATAAATAGTAGGGATGGAATTGCTGTATGATAAATGGGGATGATGAAAGAGGTGATCACCAGGAGGAGACAGGAGGGGATAAAAACAAGGGTACAAGCTGGAGATGTGGTGATGCAAGAAGGATTGCTTTCTTCCTCTGAAAATGGAGAAAAGGAGGTGATAGTGGAGGGTGGGGTGATGTTGAGTTGATCTGTAGAGATGGGAAGAGGACGGAACTTCAGGTGTATGGCTTTAATTTCTTTTTTTTTTTTTAGTGAGGTATTTAGCAAGACCTCTAACTGAGAGGGAGTGGTGTTGGTGCCTTTATGAAAGAAGCAGAAATTTGGAAAGGAAGGGGTGCAGGAAGTAAGATAGAGAGTCCATCAGCTTAAAAGGACCTATTCAAGAAACTGATTTGTATTTTGCTAAAATCATCACCCTTCTTTTCTTCATCCAACTTTATATAA
The DNA here is from genome assembly GCF_028583685.1 of Petaurus breviceps papuanus. Classification (NCBI taxonomy): domain Eukaryota; kingdom Metazoa; phylum Chordata; class Mammalia; order Diprotodontia; family Petauridae; genus Petaurus; species Petaurus breviceps. The sequence goes on along the minus strand of NW_027185779.1, from coordinate 9,760,879 downwards.
ATTTTCTAGGAAATTACATTAGGGGGAGGTTGTGATAAAGATTTTTAAAGCACAGTTCTCAACAATTCTGCTAGGCTATAGAGGTCCTCTATAATATGGTCCTTGCTTACCTAACCTGCTTTATTTCCATTACCCCTCCTCAATATGCACCCTCTGCTCTGTAAGATGGGACAAATCACATATACTGTGCCTTTCTTACAAAGTTTTGTGATGGTCTGATAAGATAATATATGTAAAGTGCTTTGAAAACCTTATAACGCTCTCAGTCTGCTATTACCATTCTAGACTGGAGATACTGTGACACAATATTACACTCATATTTACTTTGAGCGTCTCAAAGTGTCTTTTATTTTTCAAGTTTTGGCAGTTACTGCTAAAATGATTTTCATAAGAGTTCTGCAATAAGAAATTTTAGTCCAATTGAAGACCTTTCACAAACGTAAATCTTGAATATCCTAGAACAGCCATGACTTGGACAAAAGAAAGCATTTTTAACAAAGTTTTGCAAAGGAAATATCCTCTGTCAGACCACTTGCCCTATGTAGGGCTTTGGGAAATATAACCATTAAAGTTTGTACCTGACACAATGAGGTCTGTGATAACTTAGCAATCCCTGGCTTCTTACTTGCCAGCTGCTATCTGGGCTTCCACTCATCAAGTTTTTTAGATGCTGTATAATTAAAGAAGTTGCTTGAACTAAAGACATTTGTTTTCAATACTCTACTATGATCAAAGAATCAGGCCATTTAAAGGTTATACAACTTTTTAGGTGGTAACTGTGAATGTCATAGGGTCATAGGATATACAGTTAGAAAGACCCTTAGAGTCCATCTAGCCTAATAGCTTCATTCTACAGATGAGAACACTGAGACTCAGTGAGGTTAAGGAACTTCCTAAGTTCCCACAGAACTGAGATTCAAATCTAGGTCTTCTGATTCCGAATTCAGTTCTTTTTCAGCTATATTAGGGTTCTTTCTTCTTTATTTTTGTCTTTAGTAAATAATATCACCATCACCTCTGAAAACAGATAGACTTTTAAACATAGGTAGCTGTTAGATTCTTTCATGTCACTCCTGAGCCAAAATTCTCATCCCAGTGCCTTTTATTTTTCTAATTTCAGGAAAAAATCCATATCAATAGAAAAATCTATTTTTAAATATCCTAAGTTGGCTTTAAAGCCAATTTTCTTCCAAGGAGGCATGTATTCTTCCGTTGGTATTGCATTCATGCCAAATCTGAATGTTAAAAACAAAACCATTTGAAGTGCCATAAGAATAAAAAAAAATGCTAAAAATTCTCCTCTTAAAAAAACAGATTTAGCTTCTCATTTGTTTTATGCAAAAATAATCAGATTTTCATGAAACTTTCCAAATTTTTTCAGAAGAGCAAGAATATGAATATATATATTAAGGACATTTTAAAAAATTCTGAACATATGAATTAATAAGAAAATCTCCCAAGCAATTGCAATCCTAGCACCACCATATGTCCAAGTAATGTTTGGGGAACTTGGGTGGGCATAGTTGATAGCTAAGCATATGCACTTACTTCAGTGGAGAGTGAGATGATCACATGTATGGAACCTGGAAGCACTTCAGTCTTGGATATCACATCTCAGAAGTACCCTCTGCCCCTAGAGCCCCTCGAGCCCCTCCCTTTTATTTGAAGTTAAAGAACTCTTCTCATAAGGGGTGGCTAGGTGGTGCAGTGAACAGAGCACTGGCCTTAAGTCAGGAGGACCTGAGTTCAAATTCGGCCTCAGACACTTAACACTTACTAGCCGTGTGACCTTGGGTAAGTCACTTAACTCCAATTGTCCTCCCCCCCCCCCAAATTAACTCTTCTCAGGACCTTCATTTAGGGATGGTACCCAGGCCAGCCATCTCTTCATTTCCCACTGTGATAGTAATGGCAATTAAAGATTCCCCTGTATTGGCTTGGTTTTCAAATTGATTGTGTTAAAACACAGAGCTTGTTAATCCCACCTGTGGGATGGACTTGTTGATGTGAAAAGAGAGTCCCGAACTGGGAGGAGCTGGTGACATAGATTTGGAGAGACAAGAGAGAGGCAGAAGAACTTTTTGGAAGCAGCACCTCGTGGAGGCAGAGAGAAACTGAGAGAATTGCTGGGGGCCACTTTGAATTGTCCTGGACTTTTGAGACCTGCACCCTGAGCTGCCAAGGACTGAGGAGACATGGCTGTTTTGCTGGTACTTTGCCTGTCCGTTTTGATGTTGTTTTGCCAGATTTGTCCACTGGTGAAAGACAGTCCTTTTGTTGAAGAAGTCCTGGAACCTGGCTGTTGGCTAAGAGCTCCTGAGACTGTCCTGCAGACCAAGAGTGAATGCTGTCCACTGGTGAAGGACAGTGCTGTTGTTGCAGGGGTCTGGGAACCTTTCTGTTGGTTCAGAGCTACTGAGACTGTCCTGCAGACAGAGAGTGAATACTGTCCACTGGTGAAGGGCAGTGCTGTTGTTGCAGGGGTCTGGAGACTGTCCTGCAGACAGAGTGAATACTGTCCACTGGTGAAGGACAGTGCTGTTGTTGCAGGGGTCTGGGAACCTTTCTGTTGGTTCAGAAGCCCTGAAGAAGGATTTTCTTGTTGTATGTTTACAGAAATCCTGGGAGAGGGTTTTGCTAATGTTTTCAGGGGTTCTAGGACTGTTCTACAGACAGAGGATGAATTAATGAAGGGACTGGCAATGTATCTTGTGGCCTTGCTAAGCCTTGTCTCTCCAGAAACTAAGATTGCTGAGAACTTGCCTCTGTGTCAAGATGAAGAAAAGACCTCCATTTGGGTATTAAGTGCTGTGCTTAAACTTGATGTAACTCTGGGGTAGATTCAATTGTGATCCAGGGGTGGGGAACTTTTGACCTTTTTGTGTTCTATGGTTGAACAAATGAATGTACTTAGATTGGAAACTAATCTCCATTTGAGAAGAGGGGCTTTGTTGTGGACTAAATGAAGGTACAGCCTAGGGGTGGAGTAGTATTTAGAACAGGGACTTTGTAATTGATTGAATGAGTGGAAGGTCCTGGGGTGGGGTAGTACTTGGAGATTATTTAACCACCCTTAGTAAATGCTGTATTTTGAATGATGTCATGTTTTGATCTTCTCTGTTCTTGGTTTGTCACTGAATAAAATGGAGAGCACCTATGCTGGTATTCTGAACCTTGGGAAGTTGCCTTTGCTTGGCATTACATTACACCCACCAGGTTCCAACCTCTGAATTTTTCCATCATGCCCTAACCTGAGTGCCTTCTCTTTTCCTTCTCTCCTTTTCAGTTTCATTTTTTCTTCCCCATTAGAATGTAAGCTCTCGTGAGAGGAGAGACTGTCTTTCTTTTTGCTTGTATGTAGCATTTATATTTATATAGCATTTAGTACAGTGCCTAGCACATAGTAATTGCTTAATAAATGCTTGTTGACTTGACTTGTATTTTATGACTGGATGATGCTATAGAAGCATTTGCAGTGCGTTATTTTATGAGCTAGAAAAGAGGAACTTAGAACTCTCTGAATCTGTCCCATTCTTTTCTTCAGCCATATTTCAACTCTGCCCATCCTTTGTAAATGCATAAATCTATCTTGTTTGCAAGCATAGCATGAGTACTTTTGCCAAATTGTTACTGTAAGTATACCATATCTATAGCGCTTCTTCTATCTACCAGATAGAAGATACTGTTTTAAAAAAAAAAGGAAAATGAGGTTAGTATGACCTCATTAGAATATTTAGTAATCTCAAAGCAGTGAGGTTAGTATGATCTGATGTTGGTGAAGAATTGTCTCTTTATAAGCACTGCTTTCCTTTCTAAATGTTTTTAAACCATCCTTTTAATCACACACTCTAGAATTTTTCTAGCATTTGAATTCAGCGCATAATTTTTAGAAACTATTCTTTTCCATCTTTGAAAATTGGTAAAAAAAAATTATCTTCTCTCTTAAGGCAATGCTTAAATCCTGCACAATCTTTCAATGATCCCTGATAGTCTTATTAATCACATTTGTGAGTTCTTTCATTTTCTTGGGTTACAGGTCTTCCAGCCTGATGACTTGAACTGAGGGCTATTTTAAATTTTCTTTGTTTCATAGACTACTCTATACAAAAAAAAAAGAACATTTCCTCACCAGTCTAAACTTAAGGTTCTTTTAATGATTAGCTAGGTTGGTCCTCAAAAAATAGATTTGGTCTGTTCTCTGGTCTATACTCATTACCATCATAAATAAATTTTGTTGTTGCGTCATTTCCAATTCTTCATGACTCCATCTGAAGTCTTCTTGCGAAAGATACTGGAGGCATTGGCCATTTCCTTCTCCAACTCATTTTATAGACAAGGAAATAGAGGTAAACAGGGTTATGTCCAAGGTTGGATTTGAACTCGTAAAGATGAGTCTTCCTGACTTCAGATCTGGCATTAACCACTGTACAACTAGCTGCCCCAATAAATAAATATACACTTACAAATGTACTATGTTCCTTTCAATGCCTTTTCTCCTTCTATGATTTACTGTAATTGTTTCCCTTTTACTCAAAATGTAAAATGTAATAACTCAAAAATCTGAGTTAGGGAAGAAATATTTTCATTAACTCATTTCATTCATTTTTCAAGTCCCCAAACCCAGATATAGGGAAGGGGGACTGAATATAGATAAACAAATTATCTATTAGGCATTTACTATATGCCAGGCATAGTGCCATGTGCTGGGGATACAAATGCAAACAAACTAGATAATGCCTAGTCTCAAGAGGCAAACATTCTTACAGAAGAAGACAAAACATAAAAGGCAGTTAAAAATGGAGAAGGTCTGAAGTTAAAGTTCAGAGAATACCTTGAGCTTCAAATAAAGTGCCTATGGCAAGGACCCTAATAAAATGGGGTCCTATATGGAGGATCACCAACCAGGAGAGCAAAACCAAAAGAAGATATATCACAAGTGACCAAAGCTGTTGGTGAGGTTGTAGAAAAGTGCAGATAGTGAATTTCTCTGGGGGTATGGCCAGGAATCCTCAGGTTAGCAACTTAGCAACTTACTTTACATATTTCCTTTGGCCCTATCTGGGCAGCTATGTGACACAGTGGAGTACCTGACTCTGCAGTCAGGAGGACTTGAGTTCAAATCCAGCCTCAGACGCTTAACAGCTGTGTTGCCCTAGGCAAATCACTTACTGTTTGCCTCAGTTCTTCATCCTATAAAATGAGCTAGAGAAGGAAAGAGCAAACCACTCCAATATCTTTGCCAAGAAAACCCTAGTGAGGTCACAGAGAGTCAGACACAATTAAAAGAACTCAACAACAACAATAGGAAGTGGACTTCCCTGTCTCTTTTTCCGTTTCAACATTTTTCACTTTAAAGTCAGCACTCTTACTAAAGAAACATTAGGACATGTTAACACATTTATGGTTCAGTGAAAGAATTATGGCTGAGTCAATTCAGTTAATCACTACCAACAAAAAAGAGCTACCAAGTTAAATTTCTGTTTTAGGATAATCATAGGAAATTAGGAAAGGGTGGAAAATTATTGCAATGTGGACTTGCCTGGTATGCAACCTAGGTAGAGTTTTCATAGGTGTGAGCCACCTTTCTCACTGGACACCTATGGGGAAGAGATCCAGACTCCAAGGAGAGGGCACCACTTGCATAAATCTTTGCTCTGCATTTTAAAATAATACAGGAACATTCATGGATGTCTAAAAATAGTGATTGGGTGAGTGATTCTACTGCGAAGGTGGGGGAGGCCTGAAATAAACCTTTGATGAAAGCTGAATCTATAAAAAGAGTTATAATTAAAATTTGTCATATGTCCATTTGGAACCAGGACTTCCTTATGTTATGTTTTGCAGCCCTGCAGTGCTAGGCACAATGCGGATGCTCACTTGAGAAAGAATTAAAATGTGCAACCATTTTTTTTCTAATTGAGATTCAGTAATGTATAGAACTGCTAGAGAATTTTGTGATTAATTCTATTGACACAATCTTAGTCTTCAGTACCATTCTCATAGCCTTATTCAAGGAAGACTTCCACTTAAATTGTCCTCGATCAGAGTTACTATTGCTAATTAGCAGGTCAAACTTCCTCATGAGCACAGTTTCTCCAACCCCTAGAAAAGATAACGAATCTTTTGAGGGTGCACTTTTCATTTTTTGGTCCCATAAATTTTTCCTTTCCCCTTCCCCTTCCCAAGACATTTTTCCTATAGAGATGATAGGTCACATATTTCATACTGGATAATATATCACATATTTCATACTGGAGCAAAGCTGGGGTGAAGTTTGACCATTATCTCATGATTACTGCTGTTGCTTCTGCACATAGATTCTTAAACAAATGAGAAATTTCTTTAGGAACTTTTGTTTATTCTAGGAGACCTATGAGTACTGACGAGAGATTCCACATTTGTACTAGGTAACATCCTGGTCAGATCAAAAAATCTAAGAGGGTACCAAATGGAACTTCTCTACGGATGGTCTTAAATACAGGGGGAGTAGGCATCTACCTGCGTGTTCAATGAATATTTCAAAGACACTAGTGATGTCCTCGTGTCTACTTACTTCTCTCCTCCTATTCCATCTCCACTAGCTGATTGCAATGTACTAAACATGTAATAAATGCATGCATCCACTGTAGGCAAAATTGTGTGTTGAGAATAATAAGAAGTATAGATGACATATTTTCAGTTTTCAAAGATTACAGGCTAGTGGTAGGATTAGATGTCAACTCATCTATAATAAACAATACTAGGTGACAAGAGGATTGGGGGCTTTCCTTTTGGGGGAAGAGGAAGATCTGGACCTATTATTGTATCTAATCTATTGTCACAAATTACATAATTACTGTCCTACATTTCACAAGGTATTTTTCCCCTACTGAACAGCTTAACAATAAGGTGGTGATTGAATTTAAAATATTCAAGTTTAAGATTTTATGTTTATCCCTACTAAATTTCATCTTTAAGGATTTAGAGCAATGCTCTATCCTGTCAAGATCTTTGTTGAGCTCAACTCTATTATCAAATGTGTTATGTATCCTTCCAGATTTGCCCCATCTGCACTTTTAATTAACATGCCGTCTATTCCTGCATCCAAATCACTGATAAATGTATCAACATCATAGGCTTCAACATAGATCCCTAAGGCACTCCACTGGAGACCTTTCAAAGTGAAACTGAACTGACTACTTGTTGGGTCTTTCTATTCAACCAGCTTTGAATCCATTTAACCATACTATTCTGAGTTTAAACCCACAAGATGCTTGTGAGAGAGAAACCTCCAATGAACAATTATAGTAGGGTTTTTTTATTTTTGTTTATTATTTTGCTTTTTTGAAAGGGGAAGTAGGGCAATTGGGGTTAAGTGACTTGCCCAAGGTCACACAGATAGTTTTTTGCATGTGTGTTAAGTGTCTGAGGTCTGATTTGAACTCAGGTCCTCCTGACTCCAGGGCCGGTGCTCTATTCACTGCGCCACCTAGCCGCCCCTATAGTAGATTTTAATACTCTCAGGTCACACTTTTTACTCAACTGAGTGGTCATGAAGAGAGTTTGTTGTAGTATACTGCTTGTGAAAACATGCTTGTTTCTCATTCTTACAACATGTATGCAACGTTCATTTTCATTAAATTTTTATATATATGGGAAAGAGGTATATGGGTTGGAAACTACCTACATTTTTCCTGGTTGCTGTCTCCTAGCAATAAGGTCTAAGATTTTCCCCACATGCCTTTAGTATCCTCTCCACTTTTAGATGCCACAAGAATAGATCTATCAATGCCTCTCAAAATGCATTGCCTCCAACATGAACTTCAGCTGCTTCCACCACTTTTCTCTCCATGCCTATTTCCACTTTTTCAAGCAGTGCATTCAGGACGGTGATGTCAGTGTCTGAATGTGGTGGCTCCACTATTCTTGATGGTGAAAAGAGTTGTCCACAAACAGACATTTTCCATCTTCTGTCTTATTGTTGTCATTTGTCTAGTTCTTTATGTACCCTCAGGATAACTTTATTAAGTTGGATCTATCACCAAGCTTCCTTTAAACCTCTTTCTTCTCCTCTGTCCCCCCACCTCCACTTGCTAGTTTATGAAGCCATATTGGTCACATTCAGTTGTCCTGATCTATATCTTGCCACCGGACCCAGATGGCTCTGGAGGAGAAAGTGAGGCTGGTGACTTTGCACAGCCTTCTCTCACATAAATCCAATTCACCTACATGTCATGGAATCATCTTCCTGATGTCACAGCTCTCTTCAAGAATGAAGGAAAACAGCAATGGCCAACATTTTCCAAAACCTTTTTCTGTAAAATTGTACTGATGAGTCTGTACTCTAAACATTGATGCCCATGGCTTCCATATCTATCTCCTTGACTATGAATTAAAGGGTTTATTGAATTCAATGATAGGTAGACTCTTTTGGTCTCCTCACTGTGGCAATTTAATTATATCTACTAAATTCCTTTAGTAAATGGATATAATCAATTTCAATGTTCATTCTTCCATTCATTTGCCTTAATTCAATGTTAATAACTTATTTAAGCAAATCATGTTGGAGTTTTAATTATACATCATACACTTTACACTCTTTTATTCTTCTAGTTTTGTAATCATTTTAATCTTTACTTGAATGAGTCAGTATTTGAACCATACATAGATAACTCATTCAGAAATCATTCCCATGTCAGCAGTAACTTGTTTCTTATCTTTTCAAATATAACCAATTTCATTCTTTTTGTTGTTGCTTACCATGTCTAGCACCTCTTGATTTTTTACTCAAAGTATTTATTATACAAAGGTATGATGTTTTTGGATTATAAGCCTTTGAGCCTCTTGTTTCTTACTTGTGAGTCATATTTTCCAACATTTTTGCCATCTCTTACACCAAACTTTGCATAAAATCACTAAGTATCAAAGTATATTTTGATTTAATTTATAATCTTGCTGAGTTCTTTATAAAATTTACCTTTTATTCCATAGAATGATAGATTTAAAAGAGCCTTTAAGGAGATTCTAGTCCAACTCAATCACTTTAAAGAAGAGGAATGTCTTGAGGGAGCCAATTTAATTGACCCGATAGAGAACGAGAATGTAGTCACATAGTGGGTGTGTGTGTGTGTTTCTATCTGTGTGTCTGTATACACATGTAATCACATGCATGTGTGTGTGATATTTCATTCCTGGAAAATTTCCTTCTCTATAATTTGTATCTATGTTCCTTTCTTATTATAGTAACAGAAAGACTAGGTTGTTAGTTATTTTGTCTTTTGAGGAATGATTGTAATTCATAACTGACAGGTACTGTTTCCCCCATAAGATATTACATTAATGTATAACATACAATGACTCCAATTCCCCATAGAGATAATGTTTAACAATGTTAATGTCCAACATGTAAACATTTAACAACCAGTTTTGGGGACAGAGGGGAATGTATGCTTGATGTGCTTTAAGTTTAATCCACTTTATTAACATTTTCTCCATCGCTTTTTTAAGATTTGGATAGTCAACAAAACAATAAATCAAGCCTTGCTTTGTAGCATTTGCTGACTTCTAAAGTATAAATGCCCACACTGAAAATTTAACAATTGACTCTCAAGCTGCTGCAAGCTGGCTCCAGCATATTCATATCCATATCCAGCTTCATTATCACCTCTGCAGTTTCCTGTATCCTTTTTTGAGTCATTTTGGAAATGAACTGTGGTTAACCTGAGTGGTTGGAGGAATTATTCTTTTTGCAAAATGTACATAAGACTGGTTAAAAGAGAAAGTCTAGTATTGAATCTTAAGGAGGATTCTCTGATAGTCTTCTCTAGATGGCATAGTACTTACAACATTCACAAAGGTAGGGAAGAAAAGAGAACAAAATCATGACATAAGTGGAGCTTCTGACAACCTCTCACTTCTCTCCTACAGTATCCCTTTAATTTTCCTTCCTTGTAACCCAGACATTTCTCAGATAACTTTCCTGTTATCTAGCTTCATAAGACCACAAACCAACTTAGTATTTTTTATCTCTGACAATTGAGGTAGCTGAGTAACCTAACGCATTCTCTCTTTCAAGGCCATTTACCTAATAACCTTCAAGACTATCAAGAATGAATCTCTAAGGGGTGGCCAGGTGGCTCAGCGAGTAAGAGCACCGGCCCCAGTGTCGGGATGATCTGGGGATCAAATCCAGGCTCAAATACTTAGCACCACACCCAGAAATAACTGGCTGTGTAATCTTGAGCAAGTTACTTAACCCCAATTGCTTTAAAAAAAAAAAGAAAAGAACGAATCTCTAATTGTGGATTATAGGCATTGAGCCATGTAATTGGAGAAATGTTTTAGTACTTCCTTGGTACCCTTCAAATCAAACCCTATACGCAGGTTCATATGTTTTCTACCCCTATAACCATGGTACCCTAGAATAGAATGACAAGCCATAGAAATTGAGATTAGCCCAATTGCATCATTTTGTAGATGAACCAACTGAGCCTCAGATAAATAAAGGAAAGGCGTGTTTGGTAGAAAAATAAATAGATGAATGAATGCATGACTAGATAGATGAATAAATAATAAATAATTCATATGTAGGTGTCACTTTAAAGTTTATAAAGCAAGGTATTTGAAAGACAGTGTGCCATATTAGGTAGAGAACTGACTAAGTGCATTGACCTCAGAGTCAGGAATATTTTGATTCCTATCTCTGCTTCAGTCTGGCTGCTTGACCCTGGACAAGTCTCTTAACCTTCCACTGACCCTTGCTACCTCTTTAAATCCATAGGTTGCCCAGAAGGTACTGATTTGAATTTGTAGAGGAAATTCCTCTCTGAAGCTCCCTAAAATGACAAAATCAGTCAGTAAACATTCATTAAGCACCTACTAAATCTCAGGCATTTTTGTTAAGTGCTGCAATTACAAATGTGAAAATGAAAGACAGTTCCTGCCCACAAAGAGTTTACACTCTAATGGGAAAAGACAACAGACAAAAAAAGAAAGGGGACAAGGAGACAGAAGGAATACAATAGGGGCATGATAGAGAAATTCAGAAGAGTTCAGTCTGGTGAGAAATAAGGAAATGACTGGCCAGAGAATCGTTCTTAACTAGAGTTTTTGAGAGAAACTCTCCGTTTCACCCTCTAATCAGAGGGGTGTCAGGGGTAAATGGCCCTGATGAGGTATGAGCTAATCACAGGTCTACTTCAAAATAGGTGCTTTATTCACAACAAGACTTGTGGTAGATAATGAAATTATTATTGACTACATTTTATCCACAATCTCACTTTGCTTTGTTTCCTTAAGTGTCTTGCTCAGAGAAAAGCAGCTAATAAATATTGGATCCAAGATTCACTCAGGTCCCTAGATTCTAAAAACAGTGCTTATACCTTGCTGCCTTAAAAATCAGTCTTGAGTTTTCTATTGCAGCTTTTTTTAATCTTACTAGCTCTCAGTTTTAATTAAATGGAATGTCAAAGAGAGCTAAACCATTTCCTTTGCTGATCATTCACCGAGATCTTATCAGTAAAAAGCAAATTAAAGTATTTTTTTTCCACAAAATCATTATGTCTTCAGATTGCTACCCTTTTGTCTAATTTTAACCATAAACAATCTGTATTTTGTAGTGCCCTTCCAAGACATTCTCCATGTTTGTGGCACATCCTCTTTCTGACTGTCGTTATCACTACCACTCTTTGATTTGTTACCCTGTTGGTAAGCAGGAAATTCTGAAGCTGTCATGTCAAATGCCTGCTGCCTTTCCCAGAGTCTTCCCTGGCATTCTTATTTGGCAAGCAGCAATTGTCCTTTTCTTATTGTGCCCTCTGATTGACATGACTATTATGAATAGACTCTATGGTAGCAAGGAAATGAAGGGATATATCATTTGTCATATTGCAGAATGGTCTCCCAGTCATTGCTAAACACTTTGATGTTTTGATGGAGGTGAAGAGTAACAGCAGGGTGGATTTTAACAGTAATGATGAGCACCATTCAATAAACTCCCCTTAACAACAATCCATCTTCTTTCAAGAACACAGAGGTATAAATATGTGAATGGTGCTGACAATGTGCCTACAAGTTCTTATTTTACAGATTTTCTTCTTTATTATTCTCTCCTTTTTTTTTCCAACAAAGAGTTAATACATAATATACTTGGTACATGTATAACCTTGGAATGTTAAAATAGCTATAACTCATTAAGTTTTTCTCTGCATACTCTGTATGCCTAGTAGCTGACCATGTGTCTGAGGGCCACTCCTAGCTAAGTTTAGAGACACTTATCACCAGGGAGATGACCAACACATTATGGATTTTCTTTGCCTGGAGGAGCTCAGTAAGACTTTCTCCTAAGGTCTGAAGAGGTTGAGATTTCCATCAGTAGATAACAACAATGAAATTAAAGATCTTTTGAAATAATATTGAATGAAGTATGTTCTTTTTTACCTAGTTTAACTGATCCTGCATGATAGTCATGGAAACTGAAAACAAGTAGTCATGCCAAAGCCCAGAACAGGATTTTGGAGGTAGGGCATATTTGTACGTGAAGGGGAAAGATTTAGAGCCAGTGGTTTGAGGTAGAGTCCTTGCAGTGCTTCCACCTGGTCCTTTTTGTTCTTGGTTACCTTGACTGGTTTGTTTGTCTTATGCCTCCAGAGGATTTGGAAGGCTAGACAGTGTAGCGCCAATGCAATATTTACAATGCCCACAATCACGATAAAGATCATGACTATAAATATAACATTCCATTCAATCACAAAATATACCAGATTCTCCAGGTAGAGGACAGAACTGAAGCATTTATTTAGACACCAGAAAATCAAATCCCAAAACCAGTAAGCTGATTCCATCATAGTGCCAAAGATATTCAGAAGCCGTAACACTGAGAGCCACAGCATCCTTCAGCCTTCCCACAAACCAATACAAGATTAATATCTACTCATGAGCCTGACTCCTTGCCTGAATGTCCTCTCTCCCTGTCTTGCTAGCTCTGCCTACCAGCTTCCTGTGGGATCTGCTTCCCTTCAGCAAACTCCTCCCACCAGAGGCTCCATGTGACTATATTTAGCCTGTTAGGGGATAGAGTTTATCTTCACATCAAGGAAGCTTCCTGTGGGTTCTGCTGCACCTTTCAGCAAATTTCTTCTATCACAGGCTCCATGTGATTACATACAGTCTATTAGGGGGCAGAGTTTACTTTCTTTTTTCTTTTTTTTTTTTTTAAAGCAATCAGGGTTAAGTAACTTGCTCAAGGTTACACAGCCAGTTATTTCTGGGTGTGGTGCTAAGTATCTGAGCCTGGATTTGATACCCAGGTCATCCCGACACAGAAGCCAGTACTCTTACTTGCTTAGCCACCTGGCCGCCCCCAAAGTTTACTTTCAAAGGGGAGGAGGGTTTCTTCAAACTCTAGGTCTATTAAGGGGGAAGGAAGATCTTCAAATTCCCATTCTCATTACAGAGGGATATGTGGCATCTCATACCCACAGAGATCCTTGCAGTTTGTTGTACCTAAGTCCTAGAAGTTGTTTGGGGAGGGGGGACCACAACTTAGAAATCAAGATGTATTAGCATTAAAGAGGGCTTTCTAGCCCTAGGTCTGATAGAGGCTTTGGACAGAAACCTTGTTCTTCCTTAGCTGGAAAAAGTGAGTTCATTGACTAAATGCATCTAGGTTTTGGTGAGCTATCTAGCTGATCATCATTCCAAATAAGTTAGTCCCTGGGAACTAGGACTATGAAGGGTGACACTCCTCCCTCCTTAAAAAAGAAAAATCTGAATGAACATAACTGAAGTTTGGTAAGGGGGGGGGGGGCTTCCTTCCTCACTAAAAAGACCAAAACTTAACCTTTGTACTATACGCTTGAAAAAAGCAGAAGATGGCAAAGTCAATACCTTTGTTTATGAGGAACAGGTAGTTCCTCTAATGACTAGTTCAGTTGAAGGCTTGGAAGCAGAAGTGAAAAAGTAAAGAATGTCGGGAATAGCAGAGATTCAACAGGATGCCTAACAGGGAACAGCAGAGACATGATGTGCTTTGGGGAACAGGACCAGTACAGCAGGGCAATTTTATCATCCAAGGTGCTGGCAGTCCTGCATTGTTACAAGTGTGAGCTATCTCTCCACAAGTGTTCATTAGTCAAACATGTTCCCTAGACACATGCCCCAACTTGTGCCCTATGCACATCCATTCTTCCTGCTGATGGTGTCTGTATCATAATAAAAAAGATGAAAGTGTTCCATTAGCTGAAGTTGTGACATTTTAAAATTATTGCTGGAATATTGAAACTTCTAATAAAAGTCCCAGGAAGCCCATGGGCTTCTGAGTAGCATATGTGAATTTAATGGAACAACTCTCAGAGGAACTCATTCAAAAATATAACATTAGGGAACTGTAGGAACTTTGTCTCCCCAAGTCTCTCAATTAACAAAGCAGGTGCTCTCTTTCATTTAGACTGAGGACAAATACTGTAGATTCTATAGAGGAAAATCCCAAGAGACACCTGTCCAGGAAGGATGACAGATAGCTTCACAGTCTGGCACCAACCAAATCTTTCCAGATTTATTTCACATTATTTTTTTCTACATACTCTATGTGTCAAATGTGTATTTGCTTCTCCCTGAACTTGTTTTTTTTTTCATTCTTAATACAGAGAATTAGCCCCTCAATCATCCCCTTTCTCCCTCTAATTTTCAAATTCTCTAATGTATTTGTTCCTTACTGTCTTAGAACATTTCTAAGTCTCTCTTACTCTTAAAAACAAAAACAAATTTAAAAAAGAGAAAAGAATCCCTTCAGTAGATCCTACTATCTCCTTAAGCTATCAGCCTAAATCTTTCCTACCTTTCTTAGCCAAGTTCCTACAGAAAACTTATCTATGCTCATTGCCTCTACGTAGTTCCCTCTCTTGCCACTCATTCCTCAACCCTTTAAAATATGGCTTCTGAACTCACCATTGGACTGAATCTGCTTTCAAACATTACCAACAAAGAATCTTTCAGTTAACATTAGGTAATCTTTATTACCATATTTGATGAGGTAAGTCCCCATCTTTCTTAACCTCTTTTCAATATTTGGCACTATTGACCACCCTCTCTTCTTGGACACTCTCCTTTTTTCTGGATTTTCATGACGCTATTCTCTCTTGGTTCTCATCCCATATGTGTTATCACTCCTTGTCTTAGAGATTTCTCAAACTAAACATATTCAAAATAGAAAACATTTTTCTTTACTCAAAACCAATCCCTCTCCTAAACTTCCTTATTTTTATTGAAGGGATCTTCTCCCTTCTTCCAGCTTCCCAGGTTTATAACCTCAGCCCTGTCCTTGATACTTTAATCTCCCTCACCCCAATATCCAATTGATTACCAAATCTGGGCACTGCTATTTTCAAAATATCTCTTTCATTTGATCTCTTCTTTGCCACCACCTTAGGTTGTGTCCTCATTGCCTCTTGCTTAGAACATTTCAATACCGGCCTAATTGGTCCTCATGCCTCAAATTAACCCCTGTTCTAATCTTCCTATCATATAGCTGCCAAAATAATCAGGAAAGGACTTTTGCAGAAGGTGGGATTTGAGCTGAAACTTGAAGGAAGCTAGGGAAGCCAGGAGAGGGAGGCAAGGAATAGCATTCCAGCTATGGGGACAGTCTGCAAAAGAGGAGCAGGGTCGAGTATAAATCACAACCTATACGTGGTTTTGATGATTAATATAAAAGAAACTATAAAACAGGGAAGACAGCTATCACCCAGAGGTTTTCTATTATCATGGAGGATGTCCAATGAAGAGTAAAAATTTTGAAATGATTTTCTATAGATAGAGAAATCCTCCACACACTCTGGTTGGAATATGACATTGTACGGATAGTCTAAATTATGGAATGTTGCTGAGGCTCCTAAGTGATATCTCTGATCACTCAAATATATTTAGCCCCAAAATGGCTATTTTCCAGGTATGGAATTTAATAGGCAACCCATAGAGTTGGCCCATCAGTAAAATACTTTGGATAGATAATGAAAATGAGCAAGGACTAAAACTTCACAAGAAGAGAGTTTGAATTACAGAACCATAGGATTTGAATACTGGAAGGGACCTCAGTGGCCATCTAGTCCAAATGGTAAACAAACGCCTGACAATTAGCCATTCTCTGCTTAAATAACTCCAAGGAGAGATTATGTACTGATACTAAAGGAGTCTGTTCCACCTTTGAACTGTGTATTATTGGGAAGTTTTCCTAATACCACCAAGCAGATTCCTAGGTCTGTCAAAACTAAAGTGATCAAAGTGACCCAAACCAAAGAAATTTGCAATTTTGATCCATTCCTCCTAGTTTTACCCTCTGTGAACAAATACTCATTCAATCTCTCCTCCACATGAAAGTCTTTCAAATACACACGTAAATACTACATAGCTATGATGTCTCCTCATCTCCAGGAGCAAAGCAGATATCATGATAGCTATCTCTTCTTATCTCCAGAGAAGATAAGAATAGTCTCATCTTCCCTAGGTTAAACATTCTTAATTCTTTAAACTAATCTTATTACATGAACTAATGGCCCTTCACCATCATTCTCATCCTTTTAGTATATTCTCTATTTTGTCAGTGTCCTTCTTGAAAATAATAATTGTTGGAAAACAATCCCATGGAAAATAGATGCCATTTGTTGTGCTTTTTGTTCTTGTTGTTGTTGTTTTGGAGGGGGAAGGGCAGGGCAATTGGGGTTAAGTGACTTGCCCAAGGTCACACGGCTAGTAAGTGTTAAGTGTCTGAGGTCACATTTGAATTCAGGTCCTCCTGACTCCAGGGCCAATGCTCTATTCACTGGCCCACCTAGCTGCACTGCCATTTGTTTTGTATTGTAAATAGTGCATTATTTGTAGAGCTGCAAATTGGTCTAACCATTTTGGGATGCAATTTGGAACTATCTCCTCCCAAGTCATTAAACTATATGCCCTTTGACCCAATGTTACTGCCACAAATTAAAGAGGAGAAGGACCCATATGTACAAGAATATTTATATCACCTTACTTTGTTATAGCAAAGAACTAGAAGCTAAGGGTATACCTATTAACTGGAAAATGACTGAACAAATTACAGTATATAAAGGTAATGGAATATCATTGTGCCATAAAAAATGATGAAATGGATGGACATTTGTATGAACTGACCCAAAATGAAGTGAGCAGGACCAAGAAAATAATTGGTACATTAACAATAACATTATAAAAATAAATTTGAAAGACTTACAAACTCTGATCCATGTGATGACCAACCACAATTTCAGAGAACTGATAAAGATGAGTATTATACACCTCCTGATATGAAGGTCAGGGATTCAAGGTGAGGAAGGAAATACACATTTTTGGACATAGCTAATGTGGGAATTTCCTTTGCTTTACTATTCATATTTATTGTAAAGGTTTGTTTGTTTCTTCCCCCCACAGTGAGAGAGAAACTGGGACTAGAAGGAAGAAAGAGATTAGGAATTAGGTTGCTCAAAACAGAAAAAGAAAGGAGGGTGAATGAAGCACTTTCTTAAATGCACAAAAGAAAGCAGAGAAGCAATCACAGACAAGCCGGACAATTTTAAAGTGATGTGTGAATTTATTACATACTTTAAAAGAAATTAAGCTGCACATAATAGTGATTTGAAGTTCCATGTACACCCTTCTTTTTGTTGTTATTGTTCTGCTATATATGTGGAATGGCTAATTTTGGTTGATTTTTGTGATGTTTAGAATTAAAACAAAGCAAAGAAAAAAGTCCTTCTTGAACCATGGTACTCTAAAGTGAACACATTCTTTTAGGTGAAGTCTGAGGTCTGAGAAAAGAGTACAATGGGACTATGACCTCCATATTTCTAGAAATTTAATGCTGCTCAAAATTACATTTAGATTTTTGGCTTCCATCTCATACTTTTGAATCATATTAAGCTTGAAGTCCACTAAAACGTCCCCCTAAGCTGATAATTTTCAGAATTACTGTCTGCTCGTACCCTCTTCACTTTACACTTATTGAAGCTGATATTTTTTTGTGCCCAAGTGCAAGTGCAAGACTTTACATTTAATTGATACATTTAAAACAAATTTCACTTTATTATATTCAACCTGATGGTCTAACCTGATGCTCATTGTGATATCTACCTATCTCAGTTTTGTCTCCTTTTCAAATCTGATGAGCATACATACCATGTATACTTTTATCCAAGTCATTGATAAAAATGTTAAATATCAGGAACTTGGATCAGTTGATCATTAAGATTTCTTTTAGCTCCAACATTACATTCTAATAATCTGTTTCTAAACATTTCTAAGTGAATAAGTCACAAAGAAAAACAACTATGTTTCAGTGACTACATTTTCTCAGATACCATGAAATGGGAAGGATCAAGACTTTAGTCTGAATCTTCTTTTAAAATCATACAAAAAATCCCACTGTCCTGTTCTTACTCTCCCCAACACACCTCAAATACCTCCAAGAAGTTATATTAAATTTAGAGAAGAGATATATGTCTCTTTTTGAGAATTGTCAGATATGGAGGAGTCTGCGGATTAGAGATTACACGTATGCATCACGAGACACAGCCCCTTGAAAAGATCTCAGGAAGCTGAGAATCTGTAGCAGTTGTTATGTCAGGGACCTCCTTAATGCTTCACTGTGGGGAGGGACCCTGGCCTTGGGAGAAAAGTAAAGCAACAGAAATGGCTGACTAATGGCATCCCACTCCTCTTCTCCCCACACCAATGTCTTCAGAGGCAGACAGACATGGATTTAAGACAGTCAGCAGGTCAACAAATATTGACAGATGATTAGATAGATAGATAGATAGATAGATAGATAGATAGATAGATAGATAGATAGATAGATATAGACAGACAGACAGACAGATAGATAGATAGATAGATAGATAGATAGATAGATAGATAGATAGA